>NW_023494799.1:19519472-20119472 GCF_904425465.1 Colossoma macropomum | reverse complement strand
GGAATATAAGTTTCCAATACTTGTTAGCTACATTAGCCTTGTAGCTCCAGCGATAAAAAAAACTAAAGAAGCAAACTGCAGACACCAAACACGTCTGATTGGCTACATTTTGGGTCATTTTTCACCAAACTATCGCTTTAAAATTATCACTTTAACTCCCTCTGTTTCTTTTTGTTTCTATATAACACTCACAGTCACACAGTAATGTTAAAAACACACGTCTATGTTTTGGAGCACATCAGTCAGGATGATAAGATTGGATCTGTGATAATGCTGAGATAAGGTCATCCACTAGCGCAGGAAACAGTGTGAGCACAGAATATTAGGCCACACCACACGCCCTCCTCCATCTCGCTCGATTCTCTCTCTGTCACACTTCAGCTTTAGAAACAGAAAGACAGAAAGAAAGAGTCCAGAGAGAGAGTCCTGAAAAGTCACCACTTAAAATGGCGTAAAATCATTGATCAGAGCAATCTGAGAGCTGTGTGGGTGTGGCCTAATATTTTAATGACAACATGTAATTGACAGCCCATTGAAAGCACTAGAGACGTCTTTAAAAGCGCAGTATACGATGCTGTATTCTATGACGTTAGAATGTTAGAGCGAACACACCAGCACCTCAGCTTCTTGTTCAAATTTTTGCGTTCCACCTTAAATGGTGCAGCCGTTACATTTCGCTGCCTCAGCTTATTGTTAAAATTTTCCCGTTCCACCTTAAATGGTGCAGCAGTTACATTCCGGCGCCTCAGCTTCTTGTTTGAATTTTCCCCTTCCACCTTAAATGGTGCAGCAGTTACATTCCGGCACCTCAACTTCTTGTTTGAATTTTCCCCTTCCACCTTAAATGGTGCAGCAGTTACATTCCGGCGCCTCAGCTTCTTGTTTGAATTTTCCCCTTCCACCTTAAATAGTGCAGCAGTTACATTCCGGCGCCTCAGCTTCTTGTTCAAATTTTTCTGTTCAACCTTAAATGGTGCAGCAGTTACATTTTGCCGCCTCAGCTCCTTTTTAAAATGTTCTCATTTCACCTTAAATGGTGCAGCAGCTACATTCTGGCGCCTCAGGTTCTTGTTCGAATTTTTCTGTTCCACCTTAAATGGTGCAGCAGTTACATTCCGGCGCCTCAGCTTCTTGTTTGAATTTTCCTGCCTTAAATGGTGCAGCAGTTACATTCCAGCGCCTCAGCTTTTCTTTAAAATTTTCCCGTTCCACCTTAAATGGTGCAGCAGTTACAGTCAAATACCTCAAGTACCAGAATGGAACTGCTGCATGATTTAAGGTGGAACAGGAAAATGCATATAGGAAGCCAACTTCAGCCTCGTCAGCTCTCTGAGGTCTCTCCCTCACCTGATCTAGAACTTCTTTCTCAATCTTGGTTCTTCAGATTTTCTCCTCTTTTGCTGTTTCTCAGCCCTCTCGCCTTCTCCTCTAGCCCCTCCCCTATACCACTGTCCTGTGTACGAGCATAAACGCCCCCTGCTGCTGATTGGCTGGAATAGTGTTGTCATTCGAACGAAGACATCGTTTGTTTCTCGTTTACAGAGCCAGAGCTGAGAAACAATTCCAGCGTGTGCACAGAACGGAGAGCCAGCAGAATTTGACAAAAACTGGCTACATTACTAGTCAAATGTGATATTGTCATAATTTATTTCCATTTAAATAATTATGTGAAGTAACTACAAACACAGTGTGAAGAGTTTTACCTGCTATTTGCAGAAATCATGCCACAATATGAAGTGGATACACCTTTTGTGAAGCTCTGAAAGACTGAACTGTCTCATTTAGTTTCCTCTCTCTCTCTCTCTCTCTCTCTTTCCACTCAGTGCCAGTTTAACACTAATTGGAGCTCATTTACTGCAGAAACTTTCAGTGCTCTGTTCTCACACACAGCAACCTCAGTGACCTCATGTCCAGCAGAACATAGTTGAGCTGTGAGTTGTACAGAATCACCAGTTCAGTTTAAACAGGATCGTCTCACAGAGAGGAATCAGTGCATCGTAACATCTCAAACTTCACTATGACTCTTTCTGATTATGATTCTTTAGGAGATCATTCCTTAGGAAACAATTCTTTAGGAAATGATTCAGTGCATTATGAAATCTTACATTTCAAATCAACTTATGTTATGATTCTTTAAGAAATAATTCTTTACAAAAAGATTCTTTAGTAAATGATTCTTTAGGAAACAATTCAATGCATCATGAAATCTTAAATTTCACCACGACTTCAATCATGATTCTTTAGGAAATGATTCTTTATTAAATGATTGAATGGATCCAATTTCACCATGATTCAATTTGAAGGAAATGGTTCAGTAGGAAATGATTTAGTGCATCATGAAATCTAAAATTTGACCATGATTCAATTAAATTATGATATTTTAGGAAAACAATTTTACAGAAAATTACTCAATAAGAAAAGAATCTTTAGGAAACAATTCAATGTACTATGCAGTGTGTGTGAGTGTGTGTGTGTGTGTGTGTGTGTGTGTGTGTGTGTGTGTGTGCATGTTTGTGTGTGTGACCTCTTTTCTAAGTTTGTTCTTCTGATGTAGTGGTAGCTCTCAAAGCAGATCTCCACATGACCTTAGTCCACATGTTCCTCCTTTTGCTTTATTTATCCAACGCCACCTCTCATCGTTAAAATGATCAGTCAGCCTGGACTGTTCGTGTCAGCAGTACACTTCTCTAGTTTCAGCGCTGGAGCTACTAGGCTAATGTAGCTAACAACGGATTAAAGCTTATACCCCACCAATTAGCACCTAAATCATCACACACTCGCTTCAAATTGTGTGGAGATGTTCAGTATCTCTAACAGACGTGATTATGCAGATCTGACTCTATATGGACACAAATTCAGTTCTATGTTCTGTATGATGTCACAGGCAATGACGCCCCCCAGAGGTCAGAGCCACCACAAAACACCACACACACACACACACACACGTCTGCAGGTTTATTAGACTGACGACACACAAAAGAGAACCATGAACACATGTGTGTGTGTGTGTGCGTATGTATATATTTAGATTTAGATAGATAGATAGACAGACAGGCAGACAGACAGACAGATAGATAGATACATACATAGATAGATAGACAGATAGATATATAGATAGATAGATAGATAGATAGATAGATAGACAGACAAACAGTTAGATAGACAGTAATATTAATATCAGTCCACTCTCTGACCTTTGGGCTGAGGAACTGCAGTTTTGCTGTTCTTCTCGCTGCTGAAGGCCTGACTCCGACGGTTCCCTGCTGAACTGACGGACCCCCGGGGAGACCCCTCACTGCCCACAACACACACCCGGGCTGTAGGGCCAGGGAGTCTGAGAAAGTGTGTGTGGGTGAGAGAGAGAGAGAGAGAGCATAAAGAGGTTTCTGACTGAGTGTGCGCTTCACATTAGTGAAATTTAATTTTCTGGGCTAATTTAGTGAACGGCAAACATAGCAAGCATCCAGCGCTCTCACACAGATGTAAAAACACACCAGCAAACAGTATAGCACGCGATCAGGCTGAAAATCACCCAAAAGTCCAGAGTGAAGCTGAGCGCTAATTACAGTGAACCGTGTTTAAGGCAGCACTCCTGAAGAAGCTGATGTCAGTGTGTGTATTTACTCCACATGCAGGCCGTTTGAGATCGTACAGACTGGTATTAGTGAAGTTTAGAGAAATAAATGACAGTATTTTCCCCTGCGATGAGCTCCAGTGTGACACGCAGCTCTACATAAGTTTAATCAGCATTTATCACTCATATTTACACGCCGTTTCTGCCTGACAGCTCGTCAGTGACCTTAAACAGTGCAATCTCCTTCAGCATACGTCACAAACGCTCAGTGACGCTGGACGTCCTTCATAAGTCAACATCGTTACTGTAATGAGCAAACCTACAGCCACGCTGACCTCCTGTCACAGTAAACGGCTTTCAGCTGAGTGGCAGTGACCCTTATATTATTGATTAATCTGTCTTAGTCCACACAGCTTGATTCCGCCCTTTATTTCCTTTATACTTCAGTTTATACTGTATGTAAATATTCAGCTGCATTTATAAACCCATAATCCTGATATTTATCTAAAGACATTCTTTAAGCTAACTTCATCTTTTTATCTGTATGCTTAAATCGTTCTTTGCATGGTGAAATGGTTCTTCAGATTGATAAAGAATGTGGTTCTATATTGCACCAAAAAGGGCTCTGCTATTGTTACAATGTCAAGCTTGCATACAATAGAAGAACCCTTTTAGTGCTATATAGAACCATATACAATATATTCTCCATCAGTCTCAAGATCTGTTGAAGAATCATCCTTTTTAGGAGTGTAGTTGTGAGAAGATTTTGGTTCTAAAACATTTTTTTTAATCCATTTATGGGGAAAAGGTACATGTAGGGCATTTCGAGGCAAAAAAACGTATTATTTTAGATTTTCCACTATTTGCCTATCATCAGCATTCCATATAAAACTCAGAAGATGTGTGTAGGTTCACTGGTGGTTTTGGATAGTAAATAAAATGTCTATATTTGTGTTGTAGTCATGGCGACCCCTGGTTCCTATCACAACCACTGTAAACAAATCTGAACTATTTCACACCAAACCACTCTGAATCACTCTGCTTATATCTACACACTCAATTATGGGGGGATTTAAAAAAAAAAAATCAGTGGAATTCCTCTTTAATCTTCTCTCAGCCTAGAAAACCTGGAAGAGTACCTATCTGTAATTACATCTGATTACCAACAGAGGGCACAATAACACTTTATTCAGAATTTAACTGAAAACAAATCTACAGTATTTACATTCAATAGAAAAGTAAAACTGGCCCAAACAAGAATAAATCAAAATTCAATTTGTTCAATATGAAAATAATATTCCATTGTTTGAATTCTGAATTATTATTTTTAGTATTTGAAAAAGCAACAAAACAAAAGCGACACCACGCAGTTTATTTAAAAACAGCCTCACCAACAGTGTTGACAGATTGTGTGGGTTCCCACTAAATTGGGTGGGTTTTAGGTTACATGTATTTATTTAAATTTATATTTAAAATCTGGGCTGATGTGTTATTATTTTTGGTAGATTTTTAAAAAGTGTATTTAATAACGCTATTAATTACTTAATAACGCAGCTGAAATTAGAACAGACTGAAACCCACATCCAAACATGGTGAGAGAAGGCTGTTCACAGTCCACATCAGTGGTTAAAGTAAAGTTTATTAATGATGTAATGGAGGTGCGTTGGAGTCTAACATAATATAGACCATTCAGTTCACTCTGCATTACAGAATAGACACAGTTCTGCTATAGAAGGAAATTGGAATGACCCGTGATCTGTTCAGCAGAGCCTATAAAGGTAAACAAGTTTTAAAAATGTATATCAGGAATAGTTACACTTGCAATGTTAATGCTATTCATTTGCCTTTCTGAAAGCATGGGATAATGGGACCTATCACACCACAAAAATGTTAATGGGTTTGTGTGAGCTCTGCAAGTTATGGAAATAAGATGCACATATCGATCAAATACTGTCATTATTTCATAAATATTACTTAAAGTTTCTTTGTTCAGTCATTTCTTAGATGTTTGACAAGGATACTAAAGATTTTGGTTCTTTTATATTTGGCAATCTGGCAACAATGCTAACCAAATGTGCTAACGTGGCTAACTATGAATATAAGCTAGCCACCAGTTAGCATTATGCCAGTTCCATAATGCTAACTGGCAGCTATTCGTTTTTATTCACTGTTAGCAACATTAGTGTTTTTGATTGACAATCCTTTATAGAAGTCATTGATTGGGTATTCAGCACTGTGGGTAAAGAAACTGAAAAAAAAATACTGAAAAATAAAACCATATCACAGCACTCAAAATAACTTGCACTTAATGCAAGCACTTAAAATTAATAATTAATATCACACTGAAGCAGGAAACCACACAAACACAGCGGTTAACCAAATATCTGCAGTTCAGTGAGTGGAGACTCATGCTGAGGACAAAACACAAATCCATCTTCAATAGTTAAAAAAATTAAATTCCCTCAAAATGTAGTCAATCAGCCAAGACATGTTAGCCACGAGGATAATGTAACATTAGCTAAGCAATGGAAGCTTATTTCCCCATCATAGCATCATGTCATACAGAGTCAGAAACCACATAAACAAGTCTATTAGAGATTAATGAACAACCCTACACGGTCTGTGGTGATTTAGGCATGAAGTTAGCACCATGCTAATCGGTGGTTAGCTACATTAGCCTCATAGCTCCAGTGCTAAAGCTAAAGAAGCATGTCTTGGCTGGTCGGCTACATTTGGGTATGGGGGAGGACTGTGCATAGTCTCCTCAACTGTTTGCCACTGATGCACAGAACATAGCTTTGGTTCTGCTTTCTGGAGAACGTGGCTAGCAGAGCTATGTTCTTAAATGCATTCAGAACAATCAAGGATTTAAAATTTCTGGAGGAATTGCCCTTTACTGCGTCCAGAGGGTTGCTGAGGATGAGGAGAGTGAGGAATGTCAAGCAGAAAGTGAGGAAAGCAGAGGAGCGAATGAGTGAGAGAGAAAAAGAGAGAGAGAGAAAGAGAGAGAGAGAGAGAGAGAGAGAGAGAGAGAGAGAGAGAGAGCGCTAACCTAGTCGATTTTTTCTGGCCAATGGAAAACTTGAGAAGTTTGCTGTCAGAGGCACCCCTACATTGGAAGAAGGGAGAGAGACAATGGAAAAGAGAGAGAGAGAGAGGGAGGGAGGGAGGGGGAGAGAGAGAGAGAGAGGGAGGGAGGGAGGGGGAGAGAGAGAGAGAGGGAGGGAGGGGGGGGAGAGAGAGAGAGAGGGAGGGAGGGAGGGAGAGAGAGAGAGAAAGAGAAAGAGAGAGAGAATATATGAACATGAATTAGGTAGTACAGCAGAGTCGATTTCCAGGAGGAAACAAGTGCAACAGCTCCAGTCCAAAGTCTGGACCCACCTGCCTAAAGGGCCATTCCACCCATTTTTCAAAATTCCTCCATAACTGAGTGTTTGAGGTGTAAACAGAGTGATTCAAAGTGATTTGGTGTAAAATGCTTCAGATTTGTTTAAAGTGGTGGTGATAGGAACCAGGTGTCGCCATCACTACAACACAAATATAGACATTTTATTTACTATCCAAAACTACCAGTGAACCTACACGTGTCTTCTGAATTTTATATGGAATGTTGATGATAGGAAAATCTGAAATAAATGAGTGGAAAATCTGAAATAATATGTTTTCTTTGGGGACTATTTTGCCTCACAGTGCCCTGCATGTATCCCTCCATCATGAATGGAGTTTAAGTTCTCAAAACTATTGTAAAACAGTGTCTCAGACATCAGGCAATGTATTCATAACCATTTCATGTAATAACTTTCTATGAGGGAGCATTTAGAGTTGGACGTCTGTAAGTTTCTTTAGAACAGAGTGTTTCACACCAAACCACTCTGAATGACTCTGCTTACATCTTAACCATTTAATTATGCATAAATTTCCCTTTTTTGATGTCTTGTTATTCTAAAGAAATAAAGAAAATCTTTCAACAGGTCATCTGACTGTAACTGGAGAAAATCAGAGAAAGCACAGACAGTCTTAAAGTGGCTGAAAGGCTTTAAGATCATTCACTCATTTCAGTTCAGCTCAGTTTTAGTGTGATAAAGAGAAAATACCGGGTCATTACCTGGACTGCATCTCTGCCTGCACTCGGTGTGTGTGTGTCCCATGCGGGGGGGGAGAGTTTGTGCTGCTCTGAGCGCTGTGTGAGTGTGTGTGTGTCACAGGCTGCTGTCTCTGCTGCTGCTGCTGTTTGTAGCGAGACAAACTGAAGAAAAGCCCCAAAATCGCCTTCAGATTACCATTCCTGATCTCTGCAGAGAGAAAAAGAGACTGTTAAAAGGCCATATCATGGAAAACTGAATTTTATTCACTATTTTAAATGAAAGAGTGCCATGTAAACACTGCTAAAGCTTCAGTACAGCTCATTCTCCAGTCCATACAGTCTACATTTTGAAACTAAACTGAAGGAACAACCCATTTAGAATTTTTTGTAATGTCACCAAAAAACAATCTCCAGCATACTGTATATCCGCCTACAGCAGTTTAGCCCCACCCATTCACACTGAAGTCATAGTGTTTCAGCCCAGGTAGCTTTTTGAATGAGGCACAGCCAATCAGAACAGAGCTCATTTACATATATCAATCTTAAAGGCACAGTAAGAAAAACAGGCTGTTTAATTCTAAGGGATACATTTATGTACAGAGAGATGACAAACAAAAATAGATCTAACAGTTTTCAAACTGTACGTCCGAAAGTCTCCAGCGTTTCTTCTGAAATGAAGGTGTTAATAGTGAGTTTGTGCTGCAGTCTCAGTTGAACATTGATGTGAGGATTTTAAAGAGCATTAGTGAGGTCAGGTATTGATGTTGGGTGGTCAGTTCTGGACACTCCAACTCATCCCAAAACCTTTGAATGGAGCTCCATCACTCCAGCTCATCTCAAAGCTGCTCAGTGAAATTAAATTTTTATGACTTATCCCAAAGATCTTCAATGGATCTTCATCACTCCAACTCATCCCAAAGGTGTTCAGAGGCGCTCTATCACTCCAACTCATCCCAAGGTGTTTAGTGGAGCTCCATGACTCCATCTCATCCCAAAAGTGTTCAGTGGAGCTCCATGACTCCAACTCTTCCCAAAAGTGTTCAGTGGAGCTCCATCACTCCAACTCATCCCAAAGGTGTTCAGTGGAGCTCCATCACTCCAACTCATCCCAAAGGTGTTCAGTGGAGCCCCATTACTCCAACTCATCCCAGAGATGTTCAGTGGCGCTTTATCACTCCAACTCATCCCAAAGGTGTTCAGTGAAGCTCTATCACTCCAACTCACCCCAAGGTGTTTAGTGGAGCTCCATCACTCCAACGCATCCCAAAGGTGTTCAGTGGAGCTTCATCACTCCAACTCATCCCAAAGGTGTTCAGTGGAGCCCCATTACTCCAACTCATCCCAAAGGTGCTCAGTGGAGCTTTATCACTCCAACTCATTCCAAAGGTGTTCAGTGAAGCTCTATCACTCCAACTCACCCCAAGGTGTTTAGTGGAGCACTCTATCTTATTCCAAAAGTGCTTAGTGGAGCTCCATCACTCCAACTCATCCCAAAGGTGCTCAGAGGAGCTCCATCACTCCAACTCATCCCAAAGGTGCTCAGTGGAGCCCCATCACTTCGGCTCATCCCAGAAGTGCTCAATGCAGGTTCTTCCTCTCCAGAGAGTGTAGTTCCATTGCTTTATACTCCTCTAGCAATAAAGTTCTAGCACTAATCATATTGTTTTTGTCAACATAGAGAGTGAAGCAGTCATTCCAATAATGCCAATTAAACTAAAATAATACGAATGACAATGTAAGCTTATTGTTAACTAACATTATGTTTTCATGAAAGCACTGTAACGTCTCTGCAATGGACAGTGCATGAAACAGTAACTAGAGCTCTGTTCACCTACCTTCAGCAGACAGTCCCTGTATGTTCACACCTTTAGCTGCCAGAAACGCCAGACAGGTATCAATATTCTCAATCTGCAGAGAGAGGAGAGAGAGAGAGAGGCATTTAAAATGGTTTATATTACAAAAACAATGAAGAACTCAGACCACCTGAAACAAACAGGACAACACCACCAATCAAGGCTACAGTGAGCTGTTCTACCTGTAGCCCTATGCTTACCGCACAAGTGTGTGTGTGGTGTGTGCGCGTATGTGCACTGATAAGTTACTCGGATTGTTCAGTCAAAGCAGCATGCAAACCCTCTCAACATTAAGGGCGTTTCATCGGCCCTGTTGCTAGGAGATGCTGTCCTTATAACAGCACTGACCAAGCAGGTAAAGAAGGATTCCGATTGGCTGAAGGTCACACATGCATCGTCCAAATGTTTCGAATAATTTTTCAATTTTTAAATATTTAGGAAACAAGAAGAAAATGATGCATCATATTTTCTATTTATAATACAGTAAAGTATATGTGCAATAATACATCTGTTTGCAAAAAGATATAAGGAAATATGAGGCTTATTAGAAATTCATTCTGGATATTAACTGCATTAGAACTTTCATTCTTGATGTTCTACAGCTTCCTCAGTCATTTTAGAATCTACTACGCCTCTTTGCATCTAACATTTCTTATTTTTTTCTGTTTACAGCTTCATACTGATTATTAGAAATCTGTGAAGCTGTTGTCTAGGATGAGCAGATTAGAATGATTTAATACATTTATCTGCAATCAAATTACTCTATTACTGAAAAACAGCAAATCGAAACTTGAATGATGTGTATTGCATATATATATTTAAGGAAGCCAAACATGACATATTTAACCAACATACAGAATGACTTAGATATATAAGAAATAAAAAGATGTTCATAACAGTGTTTGTTAAGAATTTCCTGTTTGGCTTGTCTTTATATATATTATTATATATATCTTTTTCAGTGAACTGTAGATGGTCATGTTTTGGAAATTGGAGCTCGACTGGAGTCTTTGCTGCTTTATATAGTGACCTACACTGTCACAGCTACTACAGGAAACGTTTCAAATGACGCTGAAACTGCCCTCGAAAAGGTTCCAACATAATAAACGTTTAATTTCTGGAACACGCCTTAGGAGTACAAACCCAGCTGTAGCTGCATGACATCATCAGCGTTTATATCAGAGCTCCAACGGCTGGTTTTACAGAGTAAACAATGAGCAATATCAGAACACACAAACTCTGATTCATCTGTACTCCAGCAGGTCAAAAGGGGACCAGCAGGATTCCGAACAGTTGAATTAAATAAACCGAAACCTAAATTAAATCATTATTTAGACAAAACCTGCTCTTCAAAACAAAGAAGACACACTGATAAACATGAAGCTAAGTGTTAAAGACAAATATACACAAAGCATCAGCACAGAGCAGCTTTGCAATTACTAAACCAGCAGAGGGAGTTCAGCAAAAAGTACCTGTGAGAAAGTTCAATTTCAAAAGAATCTGAACTTTTAACAATCAGTCCAGATCTTGTTAAAAGGCGCTCAACAAAAAACAGTGATATTACCAGAACTGTATCAAACAGTGAGAAAATCACTGGTAAATTCCACAACTCCAAAACTGGTCTGGTTTGGTGTCTGTTTGGTCACTATAGAGCCTCTACAACACAAATATAGACATTTTATTTACTATCCAAAACCACCAGTGAACCTACACGAGTCTTCTAAGTTTTACATGGAATGTTGATGATGGGAAAATAGTGGAAAATCTGAAATAATATGTTTTCTTTGGGGACTGTTTTGCCTCTGCATGTATCCCTCCACCATGAATGGAGTTTAAGTTCACAAAACTATTATAAAACAGTGTCTCAGTCATCAGGCGGTGTATTCATAACCATTTCATGTAATAACTTTCTGTGAGGGAGCTTTTAGAGGTGGACGTCTTGTTCCTATCACCACCACTGTGAACAATTCTGACTCTGTAAGTTTCTCTAGAATGGAGCGTTTTACACTCTGACGAACCACTCTGTCAACAGTTCATTTATGAAGACATTTTGAAAAATTGGTGGAATTTCCCTTTATATACACACAATGAAATACCTGCACATTCATAGACTTTTACGTGTAGATGCAACAGTACCAAACCGGCGTTTGTTTCTGATCTGCTGTGTCACTGATCTCACACAAACACTGTCCAGCTGCTGCTGGGTGACAGCTGTACTCGACGGGGGTCACAGAGTGGAATTATGGGGCCTCTTCTAAATTCCACTGTCCCTTTAAAATACCCCCACCCCAGCACTCAGGGTAAAAATAACCAATCTAAATAAAAACATCTTCTAGACTGTTCACTGTTCATGCAGTTTATTCCTCAGCTGAAGTGATACTGCTACATAGTGTGATTGATATATTCATTATTAAAGCTGTAATCCACTGTAGGTCAAACATTACAGTGATTTACCCACAGTTACAGGGTTTTAGGTATTAGGTATTAGGTGTGGAATAAACTCGATATAACATACAGTTGACAGTGGATTACTGCTTTTACAAAACTACCACAAAATACAAAATGATAAAATACACCACTGATCAATACATAATTTCAGTTATTTAATAATAATAATGATCACCACAAGCATCTTCACCACCATGAAATGTAGTTTTTTAACAGTGGGTTATAGTTGCTAAGAAACATAACAGTCAGAGATTATTCTGAACAACAAACAACAGTGTTTTTTAATAATAAATGTGTATTAATTCAGAATTCAGTTTATATGTGAGCACATGTGTATGTCTATTAAGGCTTTTATGGTGTTAAAACATTTCTCAGCCAATCAGACTTTAGAACAAGGCTGGGCAATATGACAATATATACCATTATTGTGATAAATTATGTCATAATACAATACAGTATCCTTTTCTGAACACATGGTGTATATCGTCAGTACTTGTAGACACTGACCAACTGCATGTTTCATTTCATTATAAAGAGAGTTCTCACAATTTTTGATTTATTTTTAGAATGTAGCTCTACTGGCTTGTTTTATCTCTGTTCCAACTGATCAGATGTCTGAAAAAATGAATACTGCAATATACTGTGTATCATGAAAATTCATTGAACTATCGCAATATTATATTTTTTGCCATACCGCCCAGCTCAGCTTAAATTCACAATTCAGCCAGTTCAATTCTGGAACCATAAGAGCCAATCAGATTATAACGTCAGTACAGCTGATTAGATTTCGGAACTGTCAAACAGTTAAACATTAGAATGCTTTATTTAGGCCAACATAATTTCCTTTTGTTGGATAACATTCCAAATAAAACTCAGAAGACACGTGTAGGTCCACTGGTAGTTTTGGATAGTAAATAAAATGTCTATATTTGTGCTGTAGTCATGGTGATCTCTGGTTTCTATCACCACCACTGTAAAAAAGTCTGAACCATTTCACACCAAACCACTCTGAACCACTCTGTTTACATCTCACACACTCAATTATGGAGAAATTTTGAAAGACGAGTGGAATTCCCCTCTAAAGTCCTCGTGTTTTTATTTACAGTGTCTCTGCTTCTGCTGTGTGCATTTGAGCCTTATATTATAATCTTTTTACTTGACTGTTTAACATGTTAATTTGCCAATTTATCCTTTTATGTTGAAATCTCATTAATTGGTTTACTATCTTGTTTAATCATGTTTCTCCTTCTTAATCAAATCTCAATTGTTCTCTTAGTTATTTTGCCATTTATCTTTACTGATTTTTCTGTTAATTTGTTTATGTAGTTTGGTTAATTTTAGTTTCACCTGATTAAATTCCTTTTTTTTAATTCCTTTAATGTTGTAAATGCTCAGCTATATTAAAAAATGAGGGTCACCCTCAATGTATTTCAGAGTGAAAATAAAGGTTGACTGATTGATTAATATAGAACTATTTTCTTTACTAAAGAACCCCTAAAGAACCATCTTTTTTGTTTTCTTTCCTCATTGATTCCTCTGCTTTGTTTCTGACATTTCCTGTAACAAAAGCACAAATGCATACCTTATGGTTTCTATATTCTTACTGTAAAAGTCATTTGAGATGAGAAGAAACTGCATACATTTGATTTTATTTTGGCAAACTTGGTTTAATCCTGAAGTTTTTTGCCTTCATCTCCTGTAGAAATGCAGATGCTTCATTTGATGTGTCATCACACGCTCTCTTTGCTTTCACTAAAGAGTGGAAGGATCATCTCATCTGCTCTGGGTTTAACCTGAGCTCGTTTATCTCTTTCCTGGGTTTATCAGCTTCTCTGTAAGTCCAGCCCAAACAGCAGGAGGATAAGCATCTCCCGAGTGAAGCTGGAATATTCGCGAAAGCTGATTGCCATCTCGATC
Source organism: Colossoma macropomum (assembly GCF_904425465.1). Taxonomy (NCBI): domain Eukaryota; kingdom Metazoa; phylum Chordata; class Actinopteri; order Characiformes; family Serrasalmidae; genus Colossoma; species Colossoma macropomum. The sequence goes on along the minus strand of NW_023494799.1, from coordinate 20,105,596 downwards.
CTGTGAAGAATGCAGGCTGTGTCAGTGTCCTACTTCCAGGCCAGACCCTCAGAGATACGACTGTATGTTAGTGGGTGGTTGAGTAGGTCAGTAGGGCGTGGAGGGGTGGGGCTTACTGTGCTCTGTATGTGTATATATGTTATCTGTTTTGGAATAATGGATAGAGAGACATGTATAGGCTATCATGTAAGATGCTGCATCATTACTGCAGTATTACAGCGGCATATATATGATGTGTGATGAGTGTGGGGGGTCTGTTAGGGTTCAGACAAGCTGATGAGGAATCATATCCAAAACCATCAGTGAACCTACACGTGTCTTCTGAGTTTTATATGGAATGTCGATGATGGAAAAATAGTGGAAAATCTAAAAATAATAAGTTGTCTTTGTCTGTACTTTACCTCACAGCACCCTGCATGTATCCCTCCACCATGAACGGATTTTAAGTTCTCAAGACTATCATAACAGTGTCTCAGACATCAGGCAGTGAATTCATAACCATTTCATGTCGGCTGGTTCCTATCACCAACACTGTGAACAATTCTGACTCGGTAAGTTTCTCTAGAACGGAGCGTTTCACACCAAACCATGAACGACTCTGTTTACATCTTAACTACCTAATTATGGAGAACATTTGAAGAGTTAATTTGCAAAAACCGATAAACTCCCTCCTTTAAAATGGAGCTGACTGTGGTGAGTTACTCTAACACTCAGCACATTCTGAACCCAAAACACGTTTAGTCACTAAAGCCGTTATTGCTCACTATCAAGGCATCGCAAGTTCACGTTTTACAGCAGAAACGGTCAAACGCCGGCGCTCTTCTCCAGCAGAACCCCATAAATCCGCTCAGCCAGGTGACAAAGCACTGCCACCAACTGTTTCAGGCAGAATCTCAAACGGCTCCCTTCTCCCTACAAAGAGCAGCACACAGGTCTTAAAATAATGGCTGCTGCATCTAAACAGAGTTCAGTGTGTCTAACAGAGAACCACTCTGATTCAGCCATGTGAGCACAATTCATACTGGACATAAAGACCAATATTTGGGTGGAAAAAAGACAAAATTTCATAACTCGCATAGTTCACTATATAGGGAGCAGTGAGCCGTCTGAGATTCAGCCCTAGGATTTTCCGAGCTCTGATCCGATAGATGTTTAATATTGACCATTAATGGCTGTTTCTGTTCAGTTTTCAGCTCTTTACCTGCTTGTTTTATGGTAAAGATGTTAAATATTGACGCAAAGAAACACTGACACAAAGCAAGAAACGGCAGAAAACACTGATAACGCAGCAGGGTTACACACAGGACACAGGTAGCCTCTGATAAGCAGAAGATAGAGCTGAGGAGACACGAGGAAGGCAAGACTGGGAGAGAGAGAGAAAAAGGCAGAACCTGAGCAGGAGAACTGTAATACATACAGACAAAGGAAGCTCCAAGCAATCACATACACACTTCACTAAACCCAACAGCTCTGCTTTTTTTTAAATATGTACAACAAGCACAGATTATTTCAGCCGTTCAGAAACACCACAGCATTAGAAAAAACTTTTTTAAAGGGTCTGTATCATGTAAAACTAAAATTTCCTTGCTTTTTTGAATAAAACAGTTTGACACAGTATTTCAAAGTGCCGCACACTCCCCAGTCCACACAGTCCATATATGGAACTTAAGCTGCAAAAATAGTCGGTTTTGAACTCTTTTTTGTGAAGTCATTAAAAAACAATGTATTTACATATTTCCATCTATTCTGCCTATAAAAGTTTAGCTCCGCCCATTCATACTGAAGTATGAAGGGCAGCCAATTAGAACAGAGCTAATAGTTGCATGTTTCAGTCTTAAAGACATAGTAACAAAAACAGCCTCATTTATTCAAAGGAATGTAGAGAGGAAGGAAAAATGATCATGTAAAAATTAAATGAATCAAACGTTTTTTGGTACAGAAAACGACACAAATGTCATGAATGGACTTCAGAGGTAAAAATCAGGAAAAAGGTAGGATATTGTCGCTGTACAAAAAAAAAACGTATCCATCCACTATGAATTTTTATTTTTCTACAACTTGTATGGACCAACGGAAAATTCAAAATCACTTGGAATAAAACCTCTTTACATTAACTTACATCAAAAGTTAAGAAATGTTTTGCCTTCTCCTGTAAAGTCTGGCTTTGACAGACTTTGGTGCAATGTTTTTTTTTAATAAAAATGGGTTTGTTCTCTTATTAGTTTAGGGCATTGTGGTTACGGTAACATTCTGGTGGGCCGAAAGAAAGTTGGCCCCTGGGCCACACCTGGCCAGCCCTGCTTTACACAGACAAGTTCTTGCCAGCTTTACATGTTATGGCTTCAAATCTGTCAGTGTACATGTGGAGTGCACCATTCTCCCTTTAATTAGATTCCCTAAGACAAATGGCATGTTGACTGAACTATGATATGTCACAGTTACCCACATACTCTATCAGAGCTACTTTAATGCACTTTCCAACCATGTACAGTTGCAACACACACATGACCACACACAAAGAATAGAGGAGATATCCTGTGTGTTTTAACACTCCTGTGTCAACAGCCCTGAGACACAGCCAGTCTGGTTAGTGTGGGGGGCCAGGAGGGGGGTGGGGGATTTATCTCCGTGGGTGAGTGATTAAACTGATTTCAACAAGAATTTAAACAGTTTCACAAACAAAATCACACAATTCTTTACCCCACCTTAACAGACCATGTTTGGTGACTGATGTTGGACTTATTAGGCTGGATTTTTCACCACAACTATTGCTTCAAAGGCGAGGATGGATCAGACACCATGAACCACTAGAAAAACAATCATTGACCCATCGGTGGGCAGAAAAGAGAGACAGAGAGCATGTGTGGCCAGCCATCAGACAGATGAGTCAGTCAAAAATTAACAAGAGAACAAAGGATGGCGAGAGGATAGAAAAGTGGAGAGGATAAAATCTCCCTGCACACTTTGTCAGCCTCACCTTGGCGGAGGTGGATAGAGTAGTTTACTTTCATACTCACGTACATGTACTGATACTTTGTATTGATAAAAAATGGCTTGAGTGCGAGTACCAAAGTATCAGAATCAGACAACTGCTTGTAGTACTGAGTAACTTACAGAACTGCAGTGGAAATTCAGCATCTATCAGCACATGAACTGAAGACTGTAAAACTCTGCTATTCTTTTAGTCTAAAATAAAATGCTAAAGCTCCAGTCAGAGATGTGACTAATCACAAAGCAGCACAGATGTTGTCTCCATCAAAACAGAGCAAAACTGAACACAAAAATAGGGGTTAGTAGCTAAATATGAATGGCTAACTGAGCAAAAAGGTGACTCACTAATATACTCGAGTAGAAGTCAAAGTATTAATATTTAAAAATACTCAGCAGAGAGCAAATCTGTCAGTATTTCACTGAAGTACATGTACTTGTGTAAATGTAACACTACTACACACCTCTGCACCTTGCTGGTCAGAGTTATTAACTGTAGGTCATTTGCTGAAAGAAATGTGATAAAGCGAGAGGAATTTTAGCTCAGTCATCTAATTTTCAGAATATGTATTTTTCGGGCGAAAATACAGAGCGAATTTTAACATAGTGAGCAACTCTGTAGGTATTTCCATACATCAGAGGGGGAATTTGAGGCTCTGCTTGTTGCTCCTCTCATTAAAAAAGACCATTCAGATCGGGAAGCTGTTTGCGTTTCCTTATGAGCATGAACAGACTAGGACGCACCTGGATAAACTAAAAACAGCCATATACAGTTACTGTAATGTACTCACTGTCATTGCCAGCCTTTCAGCTCTGCTCCGGCATAAATTTTTATAGCTTTCACATTTTTATAGTCAGCGTGTTGCTTTTTAAAGTGCCAAAGTGAGTGCGATTACATGCACTCAATAATCTGATCATAATCTGATTTCTGCAGTTATCTGATTATTCAAATGGTTAAGTAAACAACATACTCTAATTTCTTAGATCAGAGTAAGGTCTAGAGTCTTTCTGACTTTCATATACGTGTGTTTGTTTTCAGAAGTTTCATGTTTAATCCGTAACAATCAGACTTGGTTTGAGTAGGCCTTTACTCTGATTTCTTTTGTTTTGCTTAGTCTGTGCATGTGCACAAACAGAGTGCTGTCCTGGAAATAGCAAGCAGCGTTTAACCCAGCACCAATGAAATGGCAACAAAATACTTTTGGTGTGATGCTGAAACTGACTACATGCTTGACAAGAATTGGAATATCTTTTTTCTAGCTCCTATGTGTCAAACATAAGGCCTAATTCTATCTGGCCTGTGAAATTATTTTGATTTTCAATTAATATTAGCCTCTTTCACAAGGTGCTGCACTACAGTCCCCAAGCATGCACTACAACATAATGTGTGCTCCAAACCCCCTCTCCCAACAACAATCCATGGGACAGCGGTTACATCACAATTCTACACAATTCCACACTAGTCAAATTACCAAACACACTAGCTAAAAAACCGATCACAAGAGTGAATAAAGTTACAGCAAAGAAAAGATGGCAGGTGTCTAAATCAAGCAAACAAGCAGGTTTAAAAGATTTATCTTTTTTTTAATATTTCAAGTTTTTATTCAGTATTTCAAGGTTTACTACAAGTGCCTATATTTTGCTGTTGACGTTTGGCATCTTTTGAATAAACAATGGTCAGTTCAGGTTATAGCAAAATGATATTTAACAATAAAATAAAAACACATGCATTCTCAGCATCATTCAGAGGCTGAGTTTGACACCCCTGATCTAGATGATGTGTATTCATATTGCCAGTAAAGTGACTCCATGTTTATAAAAAAAAGTTGCAGCATCAAGTTGGAGTTTTATGTCACTTCCTTCTTCTTATCTGAGTTTACTGGCAGGTTGCAAATCATGTAAATCATGTGCATGTAAATGTGTCAAACAAATTAATGACAAAAGTTACCTACACAGTGGAGCTAAGGGAAGTGTTTGTAATAAAGTGGCATTTCACACCAAACCTCGCTGAATCACCATAGAAATGTGCAGAAATTTTGAAAAATTGGTGGAATTCCCCTTTAAGTGCCTCCCCTTAAGAGCGCCTGCCAAATGCTGTTTAATGTAAATGTAGAGTTTGTTTTAATGCCAGAGTTTGCTATATGAAGTGTTTGTGTGTGTGTGTGTGTGTGTTTGAAGTCACTGAAGCAGTGCGGGTAGCAGGTGCACGCACAGCCATTACGCTAATAGCTGCATTGTGTACAGATCATTAGCTGAAATTGTTTTTGCTTCTGAAAAAGCTATAATAACCCAACATAAACCCACTTCAATATTAAAGGCACCAACTCTAAACCCACACACACACAACAACGATGAGAGTAACAATGTCCCGACTGTCTGGACCCTCTTATTACTGACCCCTCACTTACCCTCTCCAGCAAAGCGGCTTATTATGTAACATTAGCGGAGGGTTCTGAGACAAAATAAAGAATAACTACTGAAAGAATGGCCAATATCTCTGGAGGAATCACGTTATGCATGTGTGTCTACCAGCTCTGTTCACTAGCTTTAGCAACTCAAGCTGAAATCTTCCACTAACTGGCCACTTTATAAGAAACACCCACCTTATCTGTCCACTGTGAATCACTCCGTTCTTACCAAGTCAGAATTGTTCACAGTGATGGTGATAAGAACCAGACGTCCACTTCTAAAAGCTCCCTCACAGAAAGTTATTACATGAAATGGTTATGAATACACTGCCTGATGTCTGAGACATTGTTTTATGATAGTTTTGAGTTCTGAAAATTCATCCATTCATGGGAGGGATACATGCAGGGCGCTGTAAGGCAAAATAGTCCCCAAAGAAAACTTGTTCTTTCAGATTTTCCACTATTTTCCCATCATCAACATAAAACGGCTATATAAGTGTTTCTCATAAAGTGGCCAGTGAGCTACACTCTTAAAAAGGACGGTTCTTCAGGTGTTTTTTAGTAAGTGGACTGGTTCTATTTAGAACCATGAACACTCAAAGAACCATTTGCATGCTTAAATCATTCTCTACATGGTGAAATTGTTCTTCAGATTGATGGAGAACGTGTTCTACATAGCACCTAAAAAGGGCTCTTCTATTTTTATGATGTCAAGCTTGTAACAATAGAAGCATCATTTTGGTGCTATATAGAACTCTTTTCAAAAAGGTTCTATGTAGAACCATCTGCAGCACATTTTCCATCAATCTGAGGAACATTTCACAATGCAAAGAACCCTTTAATCATGCAAAGGGTTCTTTGAGTGTTCATGGCTCTACGTAGAGCCATTTTCTTTACTGAAGAATCCTAGAAGAACCATCTTTTTTTAAGACTGTGGAACGATTTTCATTTCTATATAGAACCATGTATAACACATTCTCCATCAATCTGAAGAACTATCACCATGCACAGAACACATTAAGCATGAAATGGTTCTATATACAACTTGTGGTTCTAAACAGAACCATTTCCTTTTACTGAAGAACCCTTGAGTGTATAGTTTCTCATTATGCTGAATAAATAATTGACTCTGAATGCATATATTATGATATAAATTGAGTCTGTTCTACAGTTTCTCATTAGGTTGAATGAATAACTGACTCTAAATGTATGTACTGTGATATAAACTGAGTCTGTTCTACAGTTTCTCATTAGGTTGAATGAAAAACTGGCTTTAAATGTAGGTATTGTGATATTAACTGAGTCTGTTCTACAGTTTCTCATTAAGTTGAATGAATAACTGACTCTAAATGTAGGTATTGTGATATAAACTGAGTCTGTTCTATAGTTTCTCATTAGGTTGAATGAATAACTGACTCTAAATGTAGGTATTGTGATGTAAACCAAGTCTGTTCTACAGTTTCTCATTAGGTTGAATGAATAACTGACTCTAAATGTAGATATCGTGATATAAATTGAGTCTGTTCTGCAGTTTCTCATTAGGCTGAATTGAAATCAAACTACAGTAGCAGCGTGGATAGGACCTTCTACAGTGGTTTCCAAATAGTTCCTTCAAACTGTTCCATCACAGATCTTCATCACTCAAAACCCTTATCCATCTGTAATGCTTTAACTCACCAGCAGAGAACCAAAAAAAACCTCAAAGAAATCTACAAAAACAAACATGCAAACACACCGCCACTTCAGATCCCCCCGCGAAGCAGGAAACCCCTCATCAGAGGAACATCCCCCCAATCAGAACTACGCTGACCTCTCTAATCCAGACTAGCCGACTGACCACAGCCGTTAGCCGCCAGTTCTCGCATTACCGATGACACTTAACCTCTTTGTGAGCGTTCTGCTAGCTCTGGGTCTGGCTAAAATAGAGACGTTTCTCTTTTCTGTCTATAATAATCTGACCGGGCAGGTTTGGCTCTGCTCCAAACCCAAATTGGTCCACTAAAACGCTTCTGCAGCGTTCCAGCAGATGTTTCAGAAAAGGCAAACCGTAGGAGCACAAAGGCAGAGAATAAAACAGAGGTTCACATCAATTCCACAGGCTGACTGCAGTCAGAAAAGGAACAATTTTATGGCAGATTTTAACGTATTAGTGTTTTATTAGGTTGATAAAAACAGCCGGCTGGTCGCGAACACGCTCGAAGTGCCGCCAGTCCATTCTAGAGATAATAAAGTTCACACCCAGGGACTGTAAAAAGAAATAAAACAGCAGAACTCACCATCTGAGAGCGGCTCTTCGGACAGCCATTGATGTCTTCAATCTTTTCATTGGCTGAAATAAAGAAAAGAGACTCTTCTTACATTCTGTTGAATTATTTCAGACTGAAACAAGAGGGCTGTGTGGAAAGTGCAGATTCTAAACTTTCAATCCAGAGCACATTAATGTCTGTAAGTAGAAGAGGAGATATTTTATTATGATCTGAATTGAAAATGAAAAATGAAAAGTTATTGTCAAAACAAACCTGTCCATACAAACCTGTCCATACAGAATAGAAATCAAATATTAACACAGTTCATGATGGAACTACATCATTAATTGTACTATTATTACTTCAAATAATGATGTAAAGTCAATGAGATGTAGACAAAGTCGTTCAGAGTGGTTTGGTGTGAAACATTCCGTTCTAGAGAAACTTACTGAGTTAGAATTGTTCACAGTGGTGGTGACAGGAACCAGACCTCCAACTCTAAAAGCTCCCTCACAGAAAGGTTTTACATGAAATAGTTATGAATACACTCAGACACTGTTTTAGCCAAAGAAAACTTTTCAGATTTTCTCCTATTTTCCCATCATCAACATTCCATATAAAACTCAGAAGACTTGTTTAGGTTCACTGTTGGTTTTGAATAGTAAATAAAATGTCTATATTTGTGCTGTAGTCATGGTGATCTCTGGTTCCTATCACCACCACTGTAAAAAAGTCTGAACCATTTCACACCAAACCAATCTGAATCACTCTGTTTACATCTCACACACCCAGTCATGCAGAAATATTGGAAAAATGTGTGGATTCCCTTTTGATAACTGCTAGTGTTCAGGTACAATGTGTGTGTGTGTGTGTGTGTGTGTGTGTGTGTGTGTGTGTGTGTGTGTGTGTGTACGTGTGGGCCCAGCCCTCTCACAGCTGCTAACAAGAGGCCGTTCACACTCCCAGCTGACACACACATACAGTGACAGCCTGAGACTCCTGCACCACAGGCCTGATGGGCCCCATGGTGGAGCTCCATCACAGGGCACACTATACCACCTACAGTGCAAGAGGAGGAGGGGGTGGAAACGTATTACAGGTCAGGTGAATAAGCACAGTGAGTCCATGTGAGTAAACAACTTGTTACCTCACTATATTGAACTTAAACTGGACGTACAGCACAGCTTTACAATCCTAACAGGTTCAGAGAAACAGAGCGTTTCAGATTTAATGTCAGTTTTTAACAGAATAGCTTCTTATTTTACACATTAGATGAGAGATTGTATCACATACATAACCAGTTTCAGGTACTAAAAAGCATCACGACAAACAGAGCCGAACTGGACCTATACATGTGTCTATACATTATACATATTACAAAGGAGTCTCTCTCCTGGCTCTCTAATTGACTGTTCCCTGAATCACTGATTTACTTATGTCACTGATCACTACAGAACTCATTAACATTTTGAGTTGTAAGAATTAAATGTAAATATAAATATCAAAAGGCCTCAGACACTCCAGAGCTGCAGTAGATGCTTACAATGGAGCCGGAAAATTACTTTAGATGGAGACAATTGGTCAGAAGTCTGTCCCTGGTTAGTCAGAATTCTGTCCCTGATTGGCCAAAAGCCTGTCCTCAATTGGTCAGAATTCTGTTCCCAATTGTTTAGAAGGCTGTCAACTCTGTCCCTGATTGATTCAAAAGCCTGTCCCACGATTGATCCAAAGACTGTCCCTGATTGCTCAGAAAGCTTCCCTGAATTGGACAGAAGGCTGTCCCTGATTGGTCAAACGACTATTCCTGATTGGTTAGAAGTCTGTCCCCAGTTGGTCAGAAGGCTGTCCCTGATTTGTCCAAGAGCTATTTATGATCTTAAATCTCAAACTTATTTGATCCTGGAGTAGGTTAGATGTATAAGTTCCCATGGCATCAGTATTGCAAAGACCAACATCATGATGAGGATTAACAACTGATATATTTTGCAGCTCCACAAAAGGTTCTCAAAACTGTGCAATCATTTCAAAAGCAGGCACATGCATTAGAGAGAGAGAGAGATCATGTTTCAGCAGCACTTGTCTGTTGTGTTATGTCCTCTTGTCTCCAGGGCAAAAGGAGCAAAGTGGCTCCACTGATGCTGCTGAGAGGAGATATCAAATAACAGCCTTTAAACACACATGGCAGCGTCTCTGTGTGACTATGCACTTATTTATAGAGCACTTTCATCACAATGTGATTGTGATGAAAGTGCTCTATAAATTAACGCATTTCTTTACATTAGCATTTTAAAATTGTTTGTTTCTATTTGTTTATGCTCACTTACAGCTGTTTGGGAATTGAAAATAAGTCAACACATCCTCTACACACTCTACGCACATTTTAATGCACAACTACTGTTTGTTTACTGAATTTAACATATTGGAAAATAAACAATGCCAAAAAATAAAACACATTTTAGATTTTTCCAATATGTCATATGCAAATAGTTTAACGTATTGGAAAAACAGAGAATGTGCAAGCTTAATTTCACCTAGAAAATCCAAAAAAAAAAGAGTCATTTTACTGTTGTGTTCAAACTTATGCATATGTCAGTTATTCATAATAACTGAACACAGTGTTTCAATGAGCAATGTTTATTAACCCAAAAAACAGGCTGTGGATGGTTTGGCAGTGGGCTAGCAGTGAGCAGGGCAATAGACTAACTGCTGGAATACAGTATTTTGTTTTTAATATTCATGTAATATAATAACATAATAAAATATTATTATAATGGTATGTTCTTAATTAGTTGTTTAAAGTTTATTTCTTGCAATTTACATGTTAATCGTGTGTAGTATTAAACATATCCTCCTATGTCATGTCTATTTATGGTTTCTTAGCTCCTTTCAGTTAAAGCTAGCACAAAGAAAAAAGGAAGAAACTGACATTAACAAGCTTTTTACAGCATCTTTAAACGAAAACTAACCACTAAAGAGAAAAGAGAGAACAATACCAAGAAGAAAAAGCATAATTCAATTGAAAACAATGACACTTATATAAAACACGCACTGATGGAGACTGGGGATGCTAATGTGCCATGTCCACTGTAAGTGAATGAGGCTATGAAGTCGTCCAGTTCTTTCAACGTTTAGAGGCAAAACGTTCCTCCACAACAGAAAAGCAGGCTGACTTGTGGTGATGCTGCAACGCTCATGAACAGTCCATGTCACAAAGTTTTGGATAGCATATTTGGATCCTTTTTTATTTACAATATTAATTGAATGTTTGTTCATCTGTTTTAAATGTAAAATTTACTGACGTTTATAATCTCAAGCCACTTGTACCACTATTATTGCCACTACAGCTACAAGTGGGCCATAGGGCAGTGGGGTAGTCGGGTGGGGGGCTAGTGGGGCAGATGGAGTGGGGGCAGACTCCTAGGATGGTCAGCAGGAGCAGCGGATGGAGAAATATGAGGTTCTAACAGCTGATGGAAGGGCGGGAACCAAGAATAGCCTCAAGTTCCCCACAAGACTAACTTTGTTTAGGAGAAGGATGTGTTTATTAAAAGTCGTGAAAGCATTTAACAAGTGTCATTAATAAAGGTAAAGATGACCAAGTCAGAATTGTTCACAGTGGTGGTGATAAGAACCACACGTCCACCTCTAAAAGCTCCCTCACAGAAAGTTATTACACGAAATGGTTATGAATTCACTGCCTGATGTCTGAGACAATGTTTTATGATAGTTTTCAGACAGTTTTGGGCTTAAAGTCCATTAACGGTGGAGGGACACATAATATGTAGGGCATTGTGAGGCAAAATAGTTCCCAAAGAAAACTTATTTGTTCAGAAATATCACTATTTTGAGCAGCATTTATGCTGCATACAACCAAAACAAACTGCCAGAAGATCTTAGATGAGCCCCAGTTTTCAAATCCAGGTTAAAACATTTCTCTTTTCATGCGTCTGTGATTGAGCTCTGAGACTCGCACTCTATTCTTACTGCACTTTACCCTTAATAAGCGAATTTTAATAACAATTAACTCCTTTGTTTTGATTCCCTTTTATGTTTTTATTTTGTATTTTATACTTTATGTTTCTTTAAACACTTTTTTATTGTTTTTCATTCTTAAGCACTTTGTCTTTATTTTTGCTTTTGATACTCCTTTTGCTTTTATTTATGTAAATTGCCTTTGTGTATGGTATATACTACATAAATAAACTTGCCTATTTTACCAACAATACAAATAAAAACCTCTATAGGAGACATGTGTAGCTTTGCTGGTCATCATGATCTCTGGTTCCCACCACCAGCACTGTAGATGATGAAACTTTCATGCAACTTTTGTTGCTTGAAACCTGCACGAAACTAAATCACGTTTGGCTAATTGGTGACACTGACATGATTTAATGCAAAGTTTCCTGCAACTCATTCGAAACTGAGCCACAACAGTCACAACCGTCTCGACTGAACAAGTTTCATGAAACAGCCAATCAAAACTCTTATTATGTTCTAAACAACATCACTGGATGAAGGGAGAATAAAATAAAACAGAATGTGGTTTATTGGGCAGCTGAATAGCAGATCGTCTTGATTCCTTTTATGTAAGGCTGTATGTTTTTCATTGTGTCAGTTTTCTAAGCAATAAACAAACGTGAGTTTCTCAAAGCTAACATTTCTGTAAACAACCAGTTTAACTAGCCAGCTAACGCTACCAGCTGTTTAAATGTCTGCTTGTGCCACCGTTTATTCTTCTGTTCAGTAGCTAAAGGAGACCGAGACATGCTCAGTGATGAAACTGCAGTGATTGTGGGATGCAAGCAGAAACGCAATGGCTACATAACTATTAATTTAATATGATGTCATTTATCAAAACTGCTAACTTTTTCAATTAGCGGAGTAACTGAATGTGTTGCGTGCAACTTTGACTCTTTTTGGATTTTGTAACTGTCAAGTTGCACGGAAATAATGTTGCAGGGAACTCACAGCATGCAGCTAGTTGCACAGAAGCAATGTCAACTAAGACCTTCAGCCTTCTACATTCCAGTTGTCACTCTGATAACCATTACGTATATGGAGTATTCAGAGATTGTACTGTTTGTACACTTAAAGGAAGAGTTCAGTCTGAAATGCTAATGTTGCTAACAATGAATGAAAGTAAATGGGTGTTAGTTAGCATTATGTAAATGACACCATTAAAATTGAGGGTCATCTCCATCATTGTTAGCTTATTTAGCTGAGCTACTCCTTTAACTCCTTCACATTCATGAACGTCCCACTTTAAGGCATATTAATTAAATAACTTTAACTAAATGAGAAATTATGCAAAAATGATTATGAGTTATTGTTAAGTATTATTAAGACCCATAAAAGTGATTAATATCTGTCTAATTCATCATATGACTGCTGGCTCTGTGCAGTTTAAGATATAAAATTGACAGGATCAGTATAAGAAAAGGATAATCAAAGTCACTCTCTTACCTACAACTTGGATGATTTCCGCCAGCAGAACTCCATCACTGACATCCTGCTGCAGGTCCTTAATCAGCCGCTTGTGTCCTGATTTTGCCAAGTAATGATTCGCCCAGTCCGTGTAGATCTGACCATAGAAAGAGAGAAAGAGGGGGAGAGAGAGAGAGAGAGAGAGAGAGAGAGAGAAAGTGGTCAGTAATCCATCCGTCCAGACTTCAGATCCACTCTGTGGTGTAAAACGAGCTAAAAATAAAGTTTAAAAGTAAAAATAAGTCCAGTTTGGTTCAACAGTGGGTGAAACGAAAGCACAAAGCTCAGCCGTGAGCTCCAGGGCTTCAGAGCGTTTGGGCTTTTGTAGCTTTTGTTAGCTGTGGGACGGCCCCCCATTCACTCTGAAACGCTGAAGGCTCCCCCCCTCCCTCCCTTGCTCTCTCTCTCTCTCTCTCTCTGTGGGGGGGTCAGCATTGAATGGCTCAAAGCTGCTTTAGTCAGAAACCTTCAGCATCTCATTACAGACGGACACATTCAGCGGTCACAGCAACAAACGCAAGAGCAAATAAACGCTAAACTGAAATCATTTTACTCTGGAAACGTAAGTGGACAACAACAGAGCTCAGTTCATTCTGAATTTAGAGCTAATATCACTTCACTCTTCACTGTCCCATACAGTAACATGCAAAGGTTTGAATGTTTACAGTCAGAGTACACTTGTTTTCTTGATTTTCTAAATGAAAATAAATCAACAAACTTATGGCACTTTTCTGCTATTTTTCATGCACAGTTCCTATTTATTCGATGAAAAAAAAAATAACACAGAAAACATAAAATATGCCATACCTTTAGCACAGGCCATATTTTGTGTAAAATATTGTTTCCAATGTGTTAAATTCAGCAAATAAACACTAGCTGTGCTCTTAAATGTGCAGAAGAGTGTCTCTGTAGAGGATATGTAACTTATTTACTCTCAAAAAATAAACAACAACATGGACTTTGACCAGGGGTGCACAAACTTTTACACAAGACTGTATCTGAGATATTGAATTAAAATTTTATAAATCCATCAAAGCATAAGCCTGTAAGTGAGTTTTTGCCACTCAGTGTATCACCGAATTCAGTCTTTTGGTCACATGACTGCTGATTTTTATGATGAATTACAGTCAATTACATTTACATTCAACTTACGCAATATGGTCATTTATAGGTAATTACATTGTTACATAATTATTTACTTTGTTAGTCCCATAATGAGCTACATTTCTATTAGATTTCCATTCTGTCTGGGCAGGTTCGAGTCTGCATTTCTGAGTATCTTCTGTTTGTTTTATCATCAAAAAATGACAAAAACAGTAAAAAAGCAAAGGATGTTTGTTTTCCTTATGCAAATCACAACAATAACTTTTCATCAAACTCAGATCATAATAAAATTTTTTGTCTTTGACTCACAGACACTAATTTGGTCTGATTAAGAGTTTCAGTGAACTGAGAGTCAGATATGATGTTATTTATCGTCTGGGCTTCTAAAGCCGTTTGTGTAAAACAGCAGAAACAACTGCAGTCAGTGAACCTCACACTGACCCCACAAGCCTGCGCTCTGTTTTTAGGCAGAACAAAGCTGAGAGGAACGAGTCAGGAGTTTATAATGATGAGTACCAACAGGTGCACACGCACACACACACACACAGGCTACCTAAAATAATGGTCCTGAGAGTCTGTAATAAGGGTATAATTAGAGAGAGAGAGAGAGAGAGAGAGAGAGAGAGAGAGAGAGAGAGAGAGAGAGCTGTAGAAAATTTTATTTTATTTCACTTTGGTAAGAAGGTAAAAGAAGAAACCCAAGAAAGCAGAAAGAAGAAACTCTATACATCAAACTGAGAGATGAAATTCAATCTCAGAATGACTGAAACTCTTGGTTTAGCAACAGACTGAACAGCTTACACAGCTTTCAAAAGCATTTTCCCAGAGAGGCCGAGTCTTTCAAAACGTTGAGCAACGCCCACCAAGACCCAACAAGAGCTGAAATTCCAATACAGCAGACTAACAGACCCACACACTGATTACCACAACCAAAATCACTACACCTAAACACACTAGACCCAAAATCTTCACACCTAAAATCATCAAACTAAAATCATTACACCCAAAATCACTACATTCAAAATCATCATATTAAAAATCACTATGCTTAAAATCATCACACCCAAAATCACTACACTCAAACTTATCACACCCATCATCACTACACTCAAACTCATCACACCCAACATCACTACACTCAAACTTATCACACCCAACATAACTACACTCAAACTCATCACACCCAAAATCATTACACTCAAACTCAACACACCCAAATCATCATATTAAAAATCACTATGCTTAAAATCATCACACCCAGAATCACTACACTCAAACTTATCACACCCAACATCACTACACTCAAACTCATCACACCCAACATCACTACACTCAAACTCATCACACCCAACATCACTACACTCAAACTTATCACACCCAACATCATTACACTCAAACTCATCACACCCCAAATCACTACACTCAAACTCAACACACCCAAAATCGCCACACTCAAACTTATCACACCCAAAATCACTACACTCAAACTCATCATACCCAACATCACTACACTCAAACGTATCACACCCAAAATCACTACATTCAAACTCATTACACCCAACAACACTACACTCAAACGTATCACACCCAACATCACTACACTCAAACTCATCACACCCAAAATCACTAAACTCAAACTCATCATATCCAACATTACTACACTCAAACTTATCACACCCACAATCACTACATTCAAACTCATTACACCCAACATCACTACACTCAAACGTATCACACCCACAATCACTGTATTTAAACTCATCACACCCAAAATCACTACTCAAACTTATCATACCCAAAATCACTACACTCAAACTCATCACAGCCAACATCACTACACTCAAACTCATCATACCCAACATCACTACAAACTCATCACACCCAAAATCACCACACTCAAGCTCAACACACCCAAAATCACTACACTCAAACTCATCACACCCAAAATCACTATACACAAACTCATCACACCCAACATCACTACACTGAAACTTATCACACCCAAAATCACTACATTCAAACTCATCACACCCAACATCAGTACACTCAAATTTATCACATCCAACATCACTACACTCAAACTCATCATACCCAACATTACTACACTCAAACGTATTACACCCAAAATCACTACATTCAAACTCATCACACCCAACAACACTACACTCAAACTCATCACACCCAAAAATCACTACACTCAAACTCATGACACCCAACATCACTACACTCAAACTCATCATACCCAACATTACTACACTGAAATTCATCACACCCCAAATCACTACACTTAAACTCAACACACCCAAAATAACTACTCAAATTCATCACACCCAACATCACTACATTTAAACTCATCACACCTAAAATCACTACACTCAAACTCATAACACCCAACATCACTACACTCAAACTTATCACACCCAAAATCACTACATTCAAACTCATTACACCCAACAACACTACACTCAAACGTATCACACCCAACATCACTACACTCAATCTCATCACACCCAAAATCACTACACTCAAACTCATTATATCCAACATTACTACACTCAAACTTATCACACCCACAATCACTACATTCAAACTCATTACACCCAACATCACTACACTCAAACTCATCACACCCACAATCACTGTATTTTAACTCATCACACCCAAAATCACTACTCAAACTTATCACACCCCAAATCACTACACTCAAACTCATCACAGCCAACATCACTACACTCAAACTCATCATACCCAACATCACTACAAACTCATCACACCCAAAATCACCACACTCAAACTCATCACACCCAAAATCACTACACTCAAACTCATCACACCCAAAATCACTATACACAAACTCTTCACACCCAACATCAGTACACTCAAATTTATCACATCCAAAATCACTACACTCAAACTTATCACACCCACAATCACTACAGTCAAACTCATCACATCCAACATCACTACACTCAAACTCATCATACCCAACATTACTACACTCAAACGTATTACACCCAAAATCACTACATTCAAACTCATCACACCCAACAACACTACACTCAAACTCATCATACCCAAAAATCACTACACTCAAACTCATGACACCCAACATCACTACACTCAAACTCATCATACCCAACATTACTACACTGAAATTCATCACACCCAAAATCACTACACTCAAATTCATCACACCCAACATCACTACACTCAAACTCATCACACCTAAAATCACTACACTCAAACTCATCACACCCAACATCACTACACTCAAACTCATCACACCCAACATCACTACACTGTGCAGCTAGAGAAGTGTGTGTGTTTGTGTGTGTGTGTGTGTGTGTGTGTGTGAGAGAGAGAGATGGCACAATACTTCCATTATTGCCCTTCCACACACACACACACATACACACACACACACGCAGAGTGTCGTGTCAGAGTGTCATAAAGGGGGTGCCCTGCTGAAAAAACCCACAAAGCATCGTCCCTATGACTAATTTTTCCAGCATGCTCAGCCACTCACAGCTCTGAGTCGTGTGTCAATCTGTGTATTATCTCTGCTGTCTGTAGTGGCTGGGACTTTCTATTAAAGGGCGCATTATTAAGAACAGAGCCTGACTAGTTTGAAGTTGAGCCTTTGAGCATGTTTGTCACGATATACCATCTCTCTCACACGCACACATACACTCTCAGCACTGTAGAGAAACTCAGCAGGTGTTTACACAGCCCTCCAGTGTACACACACATTCATGAGTGAAACAACCCAAAATCATCACACTCAAAATCACTACACTCAAAAAAAAATCTCACCCAAAGACTACACTCAAAAAACTCACCTAAAATCACTACAATAAAAACATCTCACCAAAAGCACTACACTCCAAAAAAATGTCACCCCAAAGCACTACAATAAAAAAAACTCATCCAAAAGTACTACACTCAAAAAAATCTCACCCACAAGCACTACACCAAAAAAATCTCACCCAAAATCACTACACTCAAAATCACTACACTCCAAAAAAATCTCACCCAAAAGCACAACACTCAAAAAAAAATCTCATTCGAAAGCACCACACTCAAAAAATATCTCAGGGCTCCCGAGTGGCGCGACCGTCTAAGCGTTGGCCATATCATGAGATTGCGAGTCCGATCCCTGGTGACGCTACACCCATCCGTAGCCGGGAGTCCAAGAGAGCACAATTGGCCTCGCTCTCCCTGGGTGGGTAGGATGGCCCCTCCCCCTCCCCCCATCACCCAACGCGATGCCAGTCAGCGCAGGCGTATGTTAGCTGACGTAACAGATCTGGCGGGTGGCACTTTCCTCCAAGCGCGTTCACCTGTCCAATGACGTTGCGTGAGCGGCAGTTCGAAAAGATGCGGTGGCTGGCTTCACAGGTCTCGGAGGAAGCCTGTGTTAGCCTTCGCCCTCCTAGCGTTGATGGTATCGTGTGATTGGGGGAGTACTAACTAGTAGGTGGAATTGGAGACGACTAAATTTGGGGAGAAAATTGGGTAAAAATCAAAAAATAAATAAATAAATGAATAAAATCTCACCTAAAATCACTACACTCAAAACAAAATCTCACCCAAAATCACTACACTCAAAAAAAACTCACACAAAATCCCTACTCTAAAAAAAAAACCTCACCCAAAAGCACTACATTCAAAATCACTACACTCAAAAAAATCTCACCCAAAATCACTACACTCAAAAAAAACCCTCACCCAAAATCACTACACAAAAAATCCTACCTAAAAGCACTATATTCAAAATCACTACACTTGAAAAATCTCACCCAAAATCACTACACTCAAAATAAAATGAATATTTCACCCAAAATCACTACACAAAAAATCTCACTTAAAATCACTACCCCAAAATCACAACGCTCAAAAAATCTCACCCAAAAACACTACAAAAATATTACACCCAAAAACATTACACTCTAAATCACTACATCCAAAATGATCACAAAATAATTACACTCAAAATCATCACTAAATAAATTAAACCAAAATAATTACATCTACAATTACTAAACTTTAAAGCCCCCCTAAACTTCTACACTCATGTTCATCCCTGCGTTACAATTATTAATGTATCACTGTGTAGTGTATCTCTGCTGTCTTTAGTGGTCGGGACTTTCTGTTGAGTGCCGTATCGTTAAGAACAGAGCCCGACACATTTGAAGTTGAGCCTTTGGGCATGTTTGTCATGATATAACATCACACACACACACTGACACACACTCTCAGCACTGTAAAGAAACTCAGCAGGTGTTTACACAGCACTCCAGTGTTTGTACACACACACACACCTGAGTAAAACACACCGTCTGTGTTCCAGCAACCTGTCAGCAGTTCTCCATCAGCTGCTGCCGCTTCTGCTTTCATCTCCGTCTATTCACTTTATTACCTGAAAGCTTTAAGCAACCTTAAAGGAATTTCCTAAAAAGCCCCTATCCCTGCTATGCTGTAATTACAGGGCTAATGCAGCGAGTCACAGAAGCACTCCGTTTCCCAGAGGCTTGAAGGCCTGCACCTTCAAACTCCATTACCACACACAAACACTCATGCTCGATACCGCCAGCAGAAAATAACAGCCCACTTAAAGGTAATTATATTAGAAAATGCAGCGAGGTGACTGAGAGGTCAGCTGAGAGAAGAGCGGTCAGTGCTAAAATGAGAGATGCTATCGCTGGTGAAGCAACAATGGCAAATTGGTTGAATTGGAGTCAGTATTTTGGGGTCCTTTAAGTGCCTTCTTGTGAAACCAGAACACACACACACACACACACACACAGTAACTAAAGCAGAACATTAAAGCTTCCTTGCTGAAGAACTATTAGGATTAAAACCTGATTTTTGCTTTCTAATGGGAATTGGCTAAATCGTTACCATCATAGACCACTAGTTTCCTGTAGGACACCTTTAGATCCCATTAGGAAACCATCAAATGCATCTGGAATCAGAATAACTGTTAAACCATTAGAGTCCTTTACTGGTTTGCTTTTTTCAGCAGGGTTGATAATGCTGCGAAATGCTCTCATTAAAACAAAATACACAATATTTAATTATTATTGTGAGCAACATATATTAATAGCATTAAAATTTAACACCTTACATGGCCAGGGCCCACCAACAGGCCCAAAGTTTACACACTTCTATAACCTAAGAATAGCTCAACCAGTTTGCACTGAAGTTCCTGTACTTACTGAATAATGAGACTTAGTATGTCCAACCTCATTTCCAAAAAAGTTAGGACACTGTGCAAAATGCAAATAAAAACAAAATGCAAATCATACAAACCCTATATTTCACTGAACATAGTACAAAGACAGCATATCAAATGTTGAAACTGAGAAATTCTTTTGTTTTTTAAAAAATATTTGCCAATTTTGAATTTGATGCCAACAACACATTCCAAAAAAGTTGGGACGGAAGCAACAAAAGGCTGGTAAAGTGCTAAAAAAAATGCTATAATGCTAAAAAAAACACCTGGTGGTTGATTGGCAACAGGTCAGTAACATGATTCGGCATAAAAAGAGCATCTCAGGGGGGGGGCGGGGGGCATTAGTGCACATGGCATGGATGACATGCACATCTGTGAAGGCACCATTAATGCTGAACAATATATACATGTTTTGGCAACATATGCTGCCTTCCAGGTGGCGTCTTTTTTAGGGAAGACTTTGCTTATTTCAGTAAGACTATGTCAAACCACATTCTGCATGTATTACAACAGCATGGCTCCGTATTAAAAGGAGCCTGGGTGCTAAACTGACCTGTCTGCAGTCCAGACCTGTCACCAATGAAAACATCTGGCGCATTATGAAATGAAAAACACAACCAAGGAGACCCCGAACTGTTGAGCAACTGAAATCCTCTATCAACAAGAATGGGAAAACATTTCACATTCTAAACTACAGCAGTTGGTCTCTTCAGTTCCCAAACGCTTACAGAAGGCTGCTAAAAGAAGAGACGATGAAACACAGTGGTAAACATGCCGCCGTCCCAACTTTTTTGGAACGTGTTGTTGTAATAAGCCTGGGATGTTAGGGGGTTAATCTGTGATTAAATTAATAGTCAGCTCAAAAAACTAATTTACACAATTTTCCTCCTTAACTCAAATGTTGTCAATTAGTCTAAGGACAAAAGCTACTGTTGTAGCTACACTACTGTACTTTAGCTCATATTTACAGATAGTGAGTCATACAGTGTCAGAACCCACATAATCAAGTTTAAACATAGTTTAAGGCTAGTGAGTGATGATTTAGGCATTCAGTTAGCACCATGCTAATTGGTGCAGTAAAATTTTACATTACTTGTTAGCTACATTAGCCCCATAGCTCCAGTTCTAAAACTAAAATACCAAACATGTAACGAACTTCATGTGGTGTAAGCAGGGAAACACTGTGAACTTAAGTTGTGACCAAACCATCCCAAAAACAAAATTTACCGCTAACCCTGGTGCTATTTTTAATCCTAATCTTAAGATTTTCCAGCTGCTTAGTTAACCTTGAATTGCTGAATAGAGTTTTTAATTCACCTGCTTCAGGAACCTGAGAAGAGTTCAGAATTCCTGCCTGCAAACAGAGCTGAGCAGTGTGGTGTTCCTCCAGGCTCTATTTCAGGCCCATCTAGGTTTCTGATCAGACCCCCATGCAGCCCCCTGCTCACTGTTTTATAATGACCGCAGGACAGCCTGCTGTTTCCTCTCTCCGGCACAAACATCTGCACTGGCCATGAACACGTTATCATGGGAGAAGAGCTCAGGTAACTTCAATGAAAGAATATGCAAGTCTTTCAGACGCAGTCCAGAATGTCAACTAACCACGACAGCTCAGAGGAGACGAGGTGGCAGAGTGATAATTTTAGCCCTGAAACATCTTCTGGAACATCCTTTACGCAATATATCTCTCCTCAACTCTCCCTCTATTTCAGATGCTGCTGGACTTTAGCATTTTCTCATTGCTTCTGCAGGATTTCATCCTCCAAAAGACAATCCTAGACCAGACCAGCACGTCAACCAGCCTCGACAGCTCAGCAAACAGAGTGGCACAGAAAAGTTTAGCCTTGAAACATCTTCTGGGTCATCTCCACAACCCATCTCCACAACCCTCTCTCTCAATTATTCATTTCTTCATTGTTTCTACAGGTTTTTGTCCTCCAAAGATCTTCCTAGACCTTGTCTTCCCTCTAATTGTTTCTCTTATTCTCTCATTGTCCCTCTTTATGCATTTAAATCTCAGTGAATACCAAAAATTCAGACAGATTCAAGATTGTCAACAAGCCAGGACAGCTCAGCAGACAGGACAAGGTGACATGGTGATAATTTTAGCACTGAAGCATCTTCTGGAACATCTTTAGTGCAGTATATCTCTCCCTCCACTACACTCTTCTCATTTCAAATGCTGGAGACTTCCAAATCGTTAATTCTGCTGTTATGCCTTCAGGTTCTTCAGGTTTTTGTCCTCCAAAGACCTTTTTGGCTTTCTTCTTCTCTTTGTGTCTCCCTCTACCTCCAGTTCTCTCTCTTTTTTCTCATCACACCAACAATTCAGAGTCACAAGAGTCAATCAGCCACATCAGCTCAGTAGACAAGAAGGGTCGGATCATTTTAGCTGTAACACATCTTCTGGACCGTACTTGGTGCAAAAAGCTGAGGTGCCCATACAAGTTCTCATCAGTTCTTCAGCTGTTTGTTGTCCAAAGACCTTCCTGGTGAGGATCTTCTTCTTGTGTTTGCCATATCTCACTGTAAAACCCTCTCTCTCTCTCTTTCTCTCTCTTTAGAGATGATATCTACCACAATACCAACAGGCAGTTTCGTGTGTGAGCTGAGCTCTGCCCTCCAGCCTCCAGACTCTCTGACTAACACCCTATAGCAAACTAAGCTTGACCCGAACATGAGCACACAAGACAAACACAAAAACAGATTCACACACTCAGTCAAACACAAAGACTCACAAACACCTGCATTCACCTGAGCTCACACATGTTTACTAACATATCGCACACACACACGAGAGAGAGAGCGAGAGAGAGAGAGAGAGAGAGAGAGAGAAAGAGAGAGAGAGAGAGAGAGAGAGAAGAGAGAGAGAGAGAGAGAGAGAGAGAGAGAGAGAGAGAGAGAAAGAGAGAAAGAGAGAGAGAGGAGGAGACAGCAAAGAAGAAGTAATATTGTAAGTCTAACAATTAATATGGTTATTATTAGTGTTGTTTTTATATTCTTTTATTTTTTATTTTTGTTGTTTTCTGAATTAAGATTGTCAGAGAGAAAGAGTGAAAGAAAGAAAGAGACAGCAAGAGAGAAAGAAGAGCGAGTGATAGAGAGGGAAAGAGACAGAGAGAGAAATCAAGAGAGAGGGAGAAAGAAGAGAGAGAGAGAGAAAGAAAGAAAGACAGAGAAGGGAGAGAATTTTTTTTTCTTATGCCTGACTGTAATTGCTAATATTTGCAAATGTTTTTTAATCTATAAATGTTCTATGCCATTCTTTAGTAGAGCTTTTGCAATACAAGTGCTAATATGTGTAATGCCAATAAATCAACCTTGAATTGAAATTAATTGAGAGAGAGAGAGAGAGAGAGCTAGAGAGAGAGAGAGAGAGAGAGAGAGAGAAAGAGACAGTGTGTTAAAGGGGATCCCCTAAGGGATCAAAGACACGCTAACACACCTGTATTTAGTTGCTGATGTCAGAACAGATGAGAGAAGATTCACCTTCACCACTGACCCTGAAACTGAACTCCTACACAAACATTCTCTAAAGTGTTTTAACATACAGTCTTACCATATTAAATTTGGCTTTAGGTCAGAAGGGACTACATTCTCTTTAACAAAACAAGAGAATATATGTACAAAAATGACATGTGGCTGAAAAAGCCAACTGTTACATGTTACATGGAAATAGAATAAGAGAATAAGCTTAAAATAAATTTTCATCTTCAAAATGAAATCTTCTTAATTTCTGAATTTTCTGGATTTCTCTCTCAGCATTTCAGCTGCAGAACTCTAAGAACAGGTTCTTTAAAAAATATTCCTTAAATATTTTATTAATTTTTCCTCACTCTTTCCTCAGACAGTTTCATAAGTCTGGCTCCAGAGTGTCCTGCACTTACTCACCCTGACTCACCACCCATATCATGCTTTAACTACAGCGCTGAACAGCTACAGCACTCCAGCCTCACTCTCCATACGGAATTGGGCTGTGGTCATGGAGAGACAGACACTTGACCCAACATGTTTAAATGGACACACAGATATAGCAGTAATACATTCTGACATAAAAACATAGCAAGTTCTAACAAAGGAATTCTCTGTCCAAAGTTGCTAATGTTATGCTAGCAATACAATACATTAACAAACAAAGCTTGTATAGACAGCAGCCTTACACAATCTCATACAGCCATACGAATTTTATACAGCTTTACACAATCTCATACAGCCATACAAATCTTATACAGTCTTACACAATCTCATACACCTATACAAATCTTATACAGCCTTACACAATCTCATACACCCGTACAAATCTTATACAGCTTTACACAATCTCATACAGCCATACGAATTTTATACAGTCTTACACAATCTCATACACCTATACAAATCTTATACAGTCTTACACAATCTCATACACCCGTACAAATCTTATACAGCTTTACACAATCTCATACAGCCGTACAAATCTTATACAGCCGTACACAATCTCATACAGCCTTACGAATCTTATACAGCCTTACACAATCTCATACAGCCGTACAAATCCTATACAGCTTTACGCAATCTCATACAGCCATACGAATCTTATACAGCTTTACACAATCTCATACAGCCATACAAATCTTATACAGCTGTACACAATCTCATACAGCCTTACAAATCTTATACAGCCTTACATAATCTCATACAGCTGTATGAATCTTATACAGCCTTACACAATCTCATACACCCGTACGAATCTTATACAGCTTTACACAATCTCATACAGCCATATGAATCTTATAGCTGTATGAAGTCTTACACAACCGTTTACAATGTTATACAGCCATACACAATTTTATACAGCTGTATGAAATGTTGTAGTCTTAGCAATCTTATAGAGCCATACATTCTCAAACAGCCACATGCAGTCTTATACAGCCGTTTACAATCTCATACAGATGTACAGTCTTCTATAGCCATACACAATCTTATACAGACGTACAGTCTTATACAGCCGTGCACAATCTTATACAGACATACACAGTCGTATACAGCTGTACACAATCTTAGAGTCATACACAATCTTATACAATACAGCTGTACACAATCTTGTAAAGCTGTACAGAGTCTTATACAGTCATATGCAATATATATATCTGTACACAATCTTGTACAACCACATACAATCTTATACAGCTATACATAATCTTATACAGTTGTACGCAATCTATTACAGCCACACACAATCTTATACAGACGTACACAGTCTTACACAGCCATTCATAATCTTATACAGCTGTACACAGTCTTATACAGCTATACACAGTCTTATACAGCCATACACAGTCTTATACAGATATACACAGTCTTATACAGCCATACAGTCTTATACAGCCATAAAGTCTTATACAGCCATACACAATCTTATGCAGCTATACACAGTCTTATACTTATCTAGCCGTACACAATCTTATACAGCCATTCACAGTCTTATACAGCCATACACAGTCTTATATTAAGCA
The DNA here is from genome assembly GCF_904425465.1 of Colossoma macropomum. Lineage (NCBI taxonomy): Eukaryota > Metazoa > Chordata > Actinopteri > Characiformes > Serrasalmidae > Colossoma > Colossoma macropomum. The sequence continues at coordinate 20,079,636 of NW_023494799.1, read as the reverse complement.
CCATAGAATTACCACTGCTTCAATCAGAATAACTTTACTGACTGAGTGTACTAACATGTACAAGGTGCGTGAGGTAAAACCGATGCCCACGTAAATGGACATTAAACAATACAAACAATAAACACATATACAACAACCACAATACAGAAAACACAAATTAAATACATGTGTTCAGTGAAGTGTAGAGGGCTTTAACAATATAAGCCATAAAACGCTCTCTCTCTTCTCCATCTGTACTGTGTGAGCTGTGACTGAGGCGGTGCTGATGTCAAGTGTAGAATAACTCTCTGCTGGAGTGTAATCTAATAAAAACCACATGCATCCCAGATGCCTCCCTCACTCCACCCCAGCGTAGCCCCCAAAATTCAATTACACCCCCCCAGATCTACACTCGTCTGCTTTCGCTTAACTAAATGTCCCACTTCTGCACCCAAACCTTTCAATCCAGCCCCCCCTGGCCTAATCCTACCTGCAGTGACACAGCGTTTGTGCTAGTGTGAACTCCACACAATCCTGCAGGTGGGAAAAACAATATATGCGTGGAAATGTAGTGTAACCATGGAAATGGGCGTAGTGCAACCATGAAAATAGGTGTAGTGTAACCATGGAAATGGGTGTAGTGTAACCATGGAAATGAGCGTAGTGCAACTATGGAAAGGGGTGTAGTGTAACCGTGGAAATGGGTGTACTGTAACTATGGAAATGAGTGTAGTGTAACAATGGAAATAGGTGTAGTGTAACCATGGAAGTGGGTGTAGTGTAACCATGGAAATGGGTGTAGCATAATAATCGAAGTGGGTATAGTATAACCATGGAAGTGGGTGTGGCTTAACCATGGAAATGGGCGTAGTGCAACCATGAAAATAGGTGTAGTGTAACCATGGAAAGGGGTGTAGTGTAACCGTGGAAATGGGTGTACTGTAACTATGGAAATGAGTGTAGTGTAACAATGGAAATGGGTGTAGTGTAACCATGGAAGTGGGTGTAGTGTAAGTCATGGAAATGTGTGTAGTGTAACTATAGAAATGGGTGTAGTGTAATGATGGAAGTGGATGTAGTGTAACCATGGAAATGGGTGTAGTGTAACCATGGAAATGGGTGTAGCATAATAATCGAAGAGGGTGCAGTATAACCATGGAAGTAAGAAAAATGTAGGATATGTATTTACAAAAAAAGCCCAGAAAATGGAGGGAAGCAACACAAACAGTGTCTTATTCAGCAGAATTGACCATGATCCATATCTGGGACAGGCATTGTTCAGGGTTATAAAGGAGAAAGGCTGAGAAAGTCTCACCGTCTCACTCTGAAAATCATGACAGATGGACCATGGGAAATCAATAACCATTCACACTGTTATTTCTGTCTAAGCATGTGGACAGTCGGTGTGTCCCATGCTTCAGAAAGCCACGTTAATAGCCGTTATATTTCACTTGTGGCAGGTTACAGCAGGAGCAGGTTAACAGAAAACAGCAGAGAGGAGAAAAGAGGGAAAGATTCATGACAAACCTGAATCGTGTATGGTTCCTATTCCTATCTTTCACGAATCTTTCACTCCTTTCTCCTCACTGCTTATTTCTGTTCATATAACTTGACAGATTTCTGTTTATATATCACTGACTGACTGACTGACTGACTAACACTTTTGAAATGCACAGGCATCACCTGAGAGCAGTAGGTGGCGCTAATCATTAAATGTCGCTCTCAGACTCTCCAAACACTAACAATGTAAAAGCCGTTACACACCAAACACAATTTATTTGTGCAATTTATTCAGTCAACAATAAATTTAACCCAATCATGTGTACAATGGAAGATTTATTCTATTCAGCTAACTTCAGCTACACCGAATGAAGTAACATATGAGAACTTTCTACTCATATTAAATCAAACACAAAAGCCTATGGATGAGCAGAGGTACTAGTTCTGATGTGCATTCATGTTTGAAAATGAGGTGTCACAATTTTTAGGAATTTCTTTTTGTAATTATATGACCTTTTAAAAAGATTCTTTGTTAAAATGCCAGGCTAATGTTACTGTCACAGTAAGAGTTGTTTATTTGTATTTAGGGTACAAAATATATTCACTGAGTATCTTATCTTACAGGCCAGTGTATTGATGAACATATGGGCTAATTTGAGAGTGGTTTCCAGACTGAGACACTGAATGAAATGATCATATGAACTGAATCAAATGATTTGAATATTTTGAAAAAGAATGCCTACTGCTAATCACTACTGGAGAAGAAAACAGCAGACAGACTATTATCCAGATCACCCAGTACGGAGATAAATAAACCGGTTGAGCTAGATGTTGACCTGAATGCTACTGTTTAATATTCAGAGCTGAGCTAGAAGCTTAATAAATCTTCCAGAATGTCTCCACATGGTTTCTGCTCCCTTGATTTTGTCTTGACCCCCAAATCTTAATTACCCTTGAGTACGACCCTGAGCACGCTGCCCTCGCCCCTCCAACCTGTGATCAGATTTCCACCAGGTTAAATTAGCCGCGGCCGGTCGGCACGCAACTGCTGACAGAGTCTGAGCTTTCTTCACCACATCAAACAGTCAGAATAAGAACAATAAGAACAGCTCAGTGAGTAAAGAAAAGGGAGTCTTAACTTTTTATCTTCGGGGGGGGCAAAGTGCTAAAAAGCTGAGGGACAAAAAGATAAAACAGTATGTAAATAGAGATATTTTTCGAATTGTGTTTCTCAAAATGTAATAACACTGCACAGCCCCACTGAAAAAAAACAGCACAGACCAGCATGAAGTTCACGCTCGTTTAAACTGGTCTATGCAGGTTAATGCTGTTTAGTGCTGGTTTATGCTGCTCTGATGCTGGTTTAGCTGTTCACACAGCATGGACCATCATATCAACATCCAAAACACAACATATGCTGGTTTTGCTGCTGACTGGCTATGCAAGTCGTTCTAGCAAGGACAATATTACACTATTACACATATTTTGTCACAAACAATTTTCAAAAACACAATTAAAAGGTAAATAAATATGTATTACAGTATATATAGTAGGGGTGTGGGAAAAAAATCGATTCTTAGATGCATCGCGATGCAGACGTGAACGATTCTGAATCGATTCACAAATGTCAAAAATCGATTTTCTAAATATTTAATTTATAACGTAATGTTGACGGGACACAAAAGGCGGAACTTGGGTGCGGAAGTGCAGCGCCCGGACAGTCTGTGGCGGCACATAACAAAAACACAAGTGGAAGAGCGAGAAATCTGACCGGCACCCTCTGCATTAAAAGCTAGGTCAGGATTCACAACCCAAATGTTAACATTTTGTCCTTTCCGCAAAAATCAAACCACCTTGGGAGCCACAACATTTAATGTCCAGTATGTGTCAGTATGTGATAATGTCCTAGTGTAGGCTAAAAAATATAAACGAAAACGCGGACTTACTCTACTCTGCTTTAAGCTTTGGCTGTAGCCGCTTTCCTCCCATCTCCGCCAGAAAACATTTCCTCAGAAGTAGATCAGTTCCTTGTAAAATGTCTCTCAACGACTGTTTTACGAGGCTGAAGTCGCTTCTCATTCTCCGGCTTCTTGTTCGAATTTACCCGTTCCACCTTAAATTCTAACCGAGGCGCCGAATGTAAATGTGGCACCATTTAAGGTGGAACGGGAGAATTCGAAAGAGAAGCGACTTCAGCTTCGCCACTTTTTAGTGTGTGACAGTCTCTCGTTGCAGATTTAACGTACCAGGAAACCAACTGCGTTGCTTATAAATGCGAATAACGCATTGCTGCTATGTGACCTGCAGTTTGCACGCCGGTTTTCAGTCGTTGCGAAACAGGGCTTTTGCGCTATGTTGCACACGTCCCATCTACTGACACAGCGACCCCCCCCCGTCTCTACAACGAGACCAAAACTGAAGTTATAAAATCACTAAAGAAAACAGGTAGAATAGCTGTAACATGTGCTGCGTGGACATTCACTGCCACTGGATCTTATTTCACCGTAACTGCGCATTTTATCGCAGAAGAGTAGCAGCAGCTTCTCATGCTCCAAACAGGAGCACTGAATGAGAGCCCTCTAGTTCACTTGCCACATCACTTCCATTTGTTTTTATTAAAAAAAGATATTGGAAGTAAATTCATTATGGATCATTACAAATACTTTGCTTTAAAAGTACCAAGTCACTTTAAATAACAATAACACAGAGTCACTTACTCATTTTAAAATGTATATTGTTTCTATATTCTGTGTATATTTTGTGTATATTTAATATATGTCAGTTGGTTTTTCTTGTATTTTTATTTTTACTTATTTACTTTCTGTAGAGTGATTGCCTGTGTTGTGCAAATGACAAATAAACTTGAAACTTGAACTCGAAACTTGAGCTCACACAGTGAGAAAATATAAATGCTATATAGAAAAAAAAGATGCATCGAGATGCATCGATAATCGTTTTATAATCGCATCGCAGCCCCCTGAATCATAATCGAATCGAATCGTGAGGTGCCTAGAGATTCCCACCCCTTATATAGCATAAGAATATGTTTGTTCCAATTCTTCCTCTTAAATCAGCCAAAACATGTTTGGTGTCCACATTTAGAGATAACAGTGAATCATACAGTGACAGAAATCTTATAATCCAGTCTATATCTAGTCAGGTTTGATCAGTTAACTTCACAGGAGTAATTACATTAAAGCTGTCTTTTTAGAAATGGATCAGTGACCTCAAGCGCCGAGTCTGAACTGAACTGTATCTCAGACGCCTGGCAAAATTCGCCAAAACACACTCAGCAGAGTGCGCGGGGTACAGAGAGCTCTGTGTGGATGTCGGCTTCTCCAATAAATCATAATCACTCTTATTGATTGAATTGTCAATAAACAATAGTTCATACAGCCATAAAACCCCATAGCCCATATTCCAGATGAGCTGCCAGATGAGGTCACTCTAATTTAGTAAAATGAACAGATGGACCGCTGCATTTGAATGTCCATGTCTAATGTGCAGACAGAGGCTTCACATAGCGTGGAAATGCTAACTACTTTAGCCTTAGATGCATTTCACATACATTCATACATCATACAGCTAGGAATACATTGCTTTTCAAAATATTTTGATTCTGTTCTCTTTGAAATGCAATGTAATATAATTTAATATAAAATAATGTAAAGTAACCTGACATAATATGATATAATGTAATGTGAAATGTAACATGCAATGCAATATGTCCATCCATCCATCATCTAAACGGCTTATCCTTCTGGGTCGCGGTGGGGTGCTGGAGCCTATCCCAGCTGTCATTGGGCAGAAGGCAGGATACACCCTGGACAGATCGCCAGTCCATCACAGGGCAGACAGACAGACATACACATTCACACACGCACTCACACCTAGGGGCAATTTAGCACGTTCACTCGGCCTGACTGCATGTTTTTGGACTGTGGGAGGAAACCGGAGTACCCGGAGGAAACCCACGCAGACACGGGGAGAACATGCAAACTGCACACAGAAACGACCCTGGTCACCCGGCCGGGAATCGAACCCAGGCCCTTCTTGCTGTGAGGCGACAGCGCTACCCACTGCGCCACCATGCCGCCCATGCAATATGTCATGTAACATAATTTGAACAATCTAATGGAATATGTAATCTATAATGCAATATGTATTGTTATGTAGGTTTCACATAATACAGGGAGATTCGCTTGAAAGAGACCCAAATATTCTGTCGTAACTCCCATTACGATGAAGCAATCTGAACCAAAAAAATACGTTACATACATTGATGTATGTGTAATCGATCACACTACATGCGATGCTGGAAGTGATCTCCATTTTCTGCCAGACACGTGAAGGTGTACGAGGGTATGCCGCGACGGCTGTCCAATGCCTACCTCATCACTCCGACGCATGGGCATCCCGGCTTGTTCGAAGCCCCATATACTGAGGAGCACATTGCAAGTTGTTCGTTCAGATTGCTTTGTCCTAGCAAGAGTTATTACAGAATATTCGGGGCTTGTTTCGAGCGAATCTCCATGTATAACGTCATGTAATATGTTACGTAACAATGTAATTTAACATAATTAGGGCTGTCAACGGTCATGTTAAGGTAACGTAAAGGTAATTAATAACACCACTTTTTTTCATTAGCACTGTTAACTCATTCTCCTAGTTTGACCCTTCACCCCCGTCCGTACTAGTGCAGGCTAAAGCCCAGCTGTAGCGCTGTATGTCGCTGATAGAATTTGTGATTGTATTTCTCATTCAAACAGCTGTTAAACATCTTTTAAAGGAAAACCTTCAGCTCCTTCAGCAGACGACACTGGGCAGACGTTTGCAGGAGAACTATGAACAAACTAACCAGCAGCAAACTAACAACAGCAGCAGCTTAGTGGAGCTCCAGTTCCCCTTGAGAACCTCCACTGTAACAAGAACCCATGAGCTGAAGGTGAAATGGTTCTTCAGGTTGGTGGAGAATGTATTGTATATGGTCCTATACAGAACCTTTTTAAAAGTGGTTCTATATAGCATCAGAAAGTGTTCTGCTATTTTTACAAGCTTAACATCTTAACAATAGCAGAACCTTTTTTTGGTGCTATATAGAACACATTCTCCATCAATCTGAAGAACCATTTCACCATACAAAAAAACATTTAAGCATAAAATGTTTCTATACAGAACTACTGCCTTTGCGAAAGAATAGTTGAAGAACCACCTTTTTTAAGTGTGTATGATACTTTTTTAAGTGCATTCTCATTGACTGTCTGCAGACACTGTTGCTCTCGCTGGATGTCAGTGATGAAGATTGGAAACTGTTCACTTGTGGAGATCACATGATCTTCATGTTCAGGTTCTGAGTTCAAAATAAAATTACTGACATACAGAAAGTAATAAATATATTCTGATGAAGTCACTCATACAGCTGTAACACAGCGCACTGCTTCATAAGTAAATGTGAAATGTCAAACAGAGTTTGTCTCTGTGCTGCCTCTAGAAGCTTCAAAAAGAAAAAAGAAATATGAGTGCTTTTATTGCCAAAAGGCCAAAATAATTCCCTCTAACACATGTACACATGACCCTACACCCGCCCAGCCCAGCGCTCTTCCTGCTGCGCTCCAGATGTAATACATAATTAAACAGCACCTTATCAGCCCATCTCCAGACACACAGCAAACCCAATAAAGCGCGCGGCCTGTGTGGCTTTGAAGGACCCCAGATAAGCTCTGGTTGGCGGCTGCCTTATAACACTCTTCTTTACTTATTTTCATTAAATCTATTTCATCAGTCTTCCCTAATTGCTGTTTATTAGCTAATGCTAATTCTGCTACTTATTCACTAATGCAAATTTCTTAATTAGCTCTCTCTGTTTTCTTAGACTACTCCTTCAGTGCGGTCCAATAAGTACAACTAACTAACTGAACCCTCTACTGCGACACCGACAGGCAACATAAAACAACATAGCTAACATATAAACACAGACAACTCAGAGCAAACTGTAACTCTCTACCATTCCAACATCAGCCTGCTGTTATCATTAGCCTAGCAAACATGAACCATTAGTGACTTTCACACTTAAATGTGATGAATATTCAAATCTAGTTATTTAGTAACTCAAAGCTGAAAGTTTGCAGGTAATTTATTTTCTTTATACAATAGACAGCAAAAAAGCAATAACTGTGCTCTATATCTCTTTAATGACCAAAACCCAAAATAAATAGATTACAAATTATAAAATAAATAACAAATAAAGAAAGATGTGAACAAAATTATGATAAAATATATGTGCAAATATTAACAAATATTATATATATATATATATAAGCACTGCTGCCATTTTACAGACCTAGAACCAAAGAGTACTAATAAATTCTCTTTAACTGAACTGGAAGAGCATCTGAATGTCTCTAATGACCGAACACTCACACACTTTCACAAGAGGACTCAAAACAATGAGAATAAACACAGTCTTTAAAATAAAAGACTGAGTACTTCAAGCCTGTTTACCAGTTTCATGCTGATGTTGTTCTGCTCCCAGCGCCACAGCATCACACTCATCTTCCTCACCGCACCTGACTCAGCTCCACACACACTGCAGCACAGAGCAGCGTACACACACATCCCATCAGATGAGAGAGCGAATGAGAGAGAGAGAGAGAGAGACAGAGAGAGAGAGAGAGAGACTGATCCTGCCTCAGTGTGTTGGTCTCTGACAGCTGCTTCACTCGCCCTCTCCCCCCAGCCTCTCCAACCCCCCCCCACACCAGCTGCGTCACAGTTAGATGGGGGAATCCCTCTGTCTCTTTTCTCTCTCCTTCTTTATCCTCGTTGTTCCTATCTCTCTCTCCCTCCCATTTCTTGCTCTTGTCTCTCTCTCTCTCTTTCTCCACTTTGCTTTTTTCTCTCTCTCACACTCTATCTCTTTTTTCTTTTCTCTCTTCTCTCTCTCTCCCCCTCTTTCAACCTCTCTCCTACCTTTCCTTTCTTCTCTCCCCCTTTTCTCCTCATTATCTCTCTCTTTCTCTCCCTTTTGCTTTCCTCTCTTCACCTCTCTCTCTTTCCTTTCCTTCTTTATCTTTTTCTTTCCTTTTTCTCTCTGTTCCCTTTCCCTTTCTCTCTCACATTCTCTCTCTCCCTTTTCTTCTCCTTCTCTCTCTCTCTCTCGCTCTCATTCAGCTCCTACAGGCTCTACTTGTCAAGCCTGAAGAGACCAAAGGGGCCGAAGCTCTCTCGACCCCGTGACCCGTTTAACTAAAACCAAACAAACTTACAGAGACGCTGCAGAACTCGCCAGCTCAGAGAGAAACAACATGGCTCATAGAGAAACAACACAGCTCAGATCTTCCCTCAAAGATAAAAGGATCAGCCGAGACGGTTTCTAGTACTGTAGCTACGAGGTAGCTAATAGGTTATGGAAGCTTATGCCCGCCAATTAGCCTCATACATAAATGATTTTTTTTATTTAAAAATATTGAATAGCTAAAGCTGGTAAATATTCTGCTTAGCCCATGAATCAGATGTATATCACAAAAAACTGATTACATAACAAAGATATTCTACACCTGATCTTAACAGTGTGGCATTTCATACTTAATAAAGATCATTTGAAATGAACATCTTTCATATTTAGACAATCAAATATTTCATTTAGTTGAATAGATTTTTTAAGCCAACATAGCTAAGAGAGAGAGAGTGTTTGTGGGCAGAGCCTGGACAGATCAAACTTCACACTGCTGCACACTGGCTGCTACTGTTCTTAGCTATTACATGATATTATTTAGCCTTTTTATATACAAAAAATTGCATTTGTATCTCTTTATTTGCCAAAACCTAAAACAATTAGTCTAGAAAATAATCATAAACAGAGAAAGCTGTAAACAAAATTATTACCATAAAACAGATTTGTACATTTTGGAAAAAAACAAAAAGTGCACTCATGGGCACTAAAGCAAAAATGAATAAAATAGTGATGTGAACTATCAATGCTTACCCACTTTTTTAAATATATATATATATATATATAAAAAACATACACACAAACACACGTGCACACATCCAAGGAGCTTTTGACATTTATGTCAAATAAAAAAGAGCATTTTTTTTAAATATAAAAAAGAACCAAAAAACCCAGAACCAAAAAGTACCAACAAATCCTCTTCAACTGAACCAGAAAAGTATCTGAATGACTCCAATGACCACAAACCAACAGTACACACACACACACACACGCACACACACATACACACACGCGCACACGCACACACATATATGTATGCATACGTACACAACACCATTACAAGAGAGTTCAAAACAAGAATAAACACAGCATAAATAAAAGCTTCATGTTGGCTGCTACTGTTGTTAGCTATTTATACATAGCTAACAGATATACAACGTTTTGTCCCAGGAGTGACAACACAGTGCTTTATTTAAAAATTTGTCTATTTTGTATGTGTTTCCCATATACATGTATGTGAGCAAAACTCTCACTGTATTACTGAAGTGCTTCCCTCAGAATATATAGCGCCACATGCAAATTGCTCAAATGCTTAACATTATTTCCAACAGCAGACGCCCAGCGGCTCACACCAGTTCCTGCCAAATAACACTATTAAACCAACTCTATTAGCATTAATGTAGTGTTCCGCACAACTGCTGATCCAAACCTGCATCTGCAAAACCAGCCCAAAATAAATAAAGAGCACAAAAGTATCCAGGCTGAGAAAAAGGCACATTGATAACCTCAAATAACATCCACGTTTACGTGAGCTTTTCAACAGCTCCCAACATAAAAATGCATCCCAAAAGCCCCGCGGTCAACTTTAGTTCTGAGAACAGATCAAATGAGCTGAGGTGGTTTCTATATTCCACAGCGCTGTACAGGGAGTGCGCTTGTTTACGGGCCCCAGGCTAAAGTTATGGTTTGCGATGGAGAGGCACTAGGGGTCTGTGCTGTCTGTGCTCCCTCCACAACCCACCAAAACCACAAATTAAAAGCCAAACTAAAGTTCCTGAGGGTCGCCCAACGTTCTATACAGTTCCCACACTGAAGGCTGCGAGAAGGCGGCCAGAGCCCGGCACGTTTTATAAATACAACAAAGCTAGTGGAATACCTCACCCAAACATGCTAACTGTTCCAACAATCAATGGGCTAAACACTATCAGGAGCTAGTTATCATTACCCAAATGGTATAATGCTAACCGGAGCACAGGTTTCACTCATTTCACAATATCTTAAACCAAGACATGCTGTTCGAATAATGAATGAACACAATCGGGAGCTGGTTAGTAGTACGAAAATGTGATCATCCTTGCTAAAAAAAAAATGACAAACCTTTAAAAGGTTCTGCTGGTGTCAAAAAGTCACTGATGTTCTGTGTGCTGTTCTGTCTAATGGCCTTATTTCAGCAGGGATGCAAGCTGGTAGTATTGGCTCAGCTACATTGTAAATGAGGGTCTCCCTCAATGTACTCTGAGTTTAAAAAATAAAAAAAGCTAAACCAACATTATACCAGCATAAACCAGCATTGAATGCATGCTGATCTGTACTGTTTTTTTCAGCAGTGAAGCTGGGATCATGCTAGCTGGTTCACACTACTGTTAGCATTTTGGGTGAAGAACACTTTTACGTTCTCCTCTACTCAATGCATCATTGAAGATAACAGTACTTCACTGAAACCAAATACAAGTGCTTTAACAATAAACACCCTACTAGGAGCTGGCTAGCATTAGGGGCCATGCTAGCTGGTCTGCTAGTTTGGAGAACACTTTAAATCTATATTTCTTCTCTGTTCAGTGGAATGTAATTCTTTCAGCACAAAAATGACTTTTTTATGAGTCAATCAAAGTGTTACCCAAACGCTTTTAGCATCTCCTCCTTTGAGCTGGATGATCTGTGGTCAGTGCTACATGCGTTGGGCAGGAACGAACAAACTCATTAAAGCACAACAGCCCTGAATTACGAGCTACACGCTCCATTCTTTCTCTCAGTGGCTGGAAAAATAAACCCCAGCGACCGTGGACAATGAGCGGGTTCACCCAGTGTGGAGGGCTCTTTTGTTTTTGGAGACCCCCATCATCTGCTTCTCGTGGGTTTCTTGGAGAGGGGGTTGGATGGGGTCTTGCTGCCAGGCTGGTGGGGGTGGGGGTGAGACATATGGGCTTTCTCAGGGCAAAAACACAAAGGCCCAGAGACACAGAGGCACTGTAGGTGTCCAGGAAAAGAAAGGGGATCACTTTGGCTGGATTAAAACTCCTACACTTAGGAAACAGAACACTGGTGTTATGGTGAATATCATCACAGCTGCATTTTGGCCACAGTGGATCATCACAGCCAGGACATTATGCACCATAACACACCACCTCCAGTGTTCTACTGGCAAAGCAAAGAACAGAGTAAAGCAAAGAAGCTCTGAATATTGTTTCAAACATATATATTTTATTCAGCCGGTCCAGAGTAAGGTGAGCATTGTTACTTATCCTCTGGTGGTCAGCAGAATACAGGTATGGTGAAAAAACAGTTATCAGATATAAAAAGGCAGAATGCCTTTACATCATTCATTAGCTATTATATATTCTCCCATATGGTTGAAAATTACATACATTTCGTCACTGTCAGGACAAAACTTTTAATTTTTTGATATAATTTAAAACTACATTTTCATTTTTTCACATAATTTGAAAAATACCAGCTGCTTTTCAACATTTCATGATGTATCGAGCAGAAATCCAAAGTACAAAGACCAAAATTACTTAAAAGTTAAGTATAAAGTTACATTTTTTCCATCTCCAAATTTTTGCAGATACAAGGTTTTGTCCTGATAACGACAATTTGCTTATATTGCAATATAGGTGATAAATGAATAAATAATAAAAATAAAATACATGTGCTAAATGTGATTGGATATGCCAGTATATGCACAATATACTATGCTGGCATAGGTGCTAACATCAATGGTGGATTTGGCCTTAGATTAACCATCCATTAAAAAGTAATGGAAGACTTATGTTTTCTGACAATGTATGACATTATAAACATGGACAAAAGTACATTAGCATAGCTAAAACAGTCTGGTTGCTTAAGTATTTAAATAATCTGCATTTTAGCTTTTTTTAAGGCAAAGTATAAGGCAATCGTTTATTCTGTCCTTCTTATTGCACAATAACTCACAGCCTTCAATGTGGAGACATGTATTGTCCTCTGGGTAAGGTTGCCATGGATACCAGCCAGAAAATAAGAGACTATGCTAACATGCTGCTAGACTAATCATTTTCTCCTGCAGAGTGAGAATAGTTTAAAAAGCCTTATTTTTATTCCGCTGTGTCGGCAGTAATTCTCACATGGGTAATGGAACCACACACAGTTTATTTCTGCCTACATTAATAATACTGGAATGTAATCCTTAAATATTGCTAGCAGTTCCATGCAGCTTTATACAGAAAGCACTTTGGTTTCTTGATATCAGAACTTTTAGCGGAACAATGCTGACTGCCCAAGCTCTCACTACGCTAATGCAAAGTGGTTGCTGGCCAATGTCCGGCCAGCGTAGGCCCACCTGCCTAAATGTTGTTGGCCTGATGTGAAGTTAAGTTACGTCAACATAAGAAATCAATGTTGGGCCTGTGTTTACCTGCTATCTGGGTCTTCTAACTAAAGCGGCAATGCTGGAGTGTTTAAAGTACACAAAATCAACTGTGTAGTCACTAATTAGCCATGTGATAAGGGCTCTAATGTTATCCATAAGTCCAAAAAAAGTTTGCAGTTGCTAAATCAATATGTTACCAATATATCATCACTGGCAGGATGAAATTTTAAATCTTTGTTTTTGCCAGTTTGCAGGTGTTTTTTTTTTTTTACATAAAAACAGATGTCTTTTAAATTTCACAACAAATGGACCAATAGAAACTGTCCATTATCACTTGGATTTTTTCTTTTTAAATAAGTTCCAGTTTAGAATGTTTTTTCCTCCTCCTGAAAGGTTACCATTTTGGAGATACAGGGTTTTGCTCTGACAGCGACGGTATGCCTGAAGTTTGTGACCTTGTAGGTTTATCTGTGATTACATTGTCTTATTTCAAACAGACTTTGAATCTGCAAATACCTGCAGTGAAACAACATGTAACAGTTAGAGAGAAGAAGACCAAAGAAAGAAGATCAAACACGGCTAGACCTTCTACAACCAGTGTTTATTATTAAATGCCTTTGAACATGGCTAGACCTTCTATAGCTAGTATGTTTTTAAACATTGCTAGCCTTTCTGCAAACAGTGTGTATAATTAAATGCCACTGAACACTGCAAGGTCTTCTATAACCAGTATGTGTTTGAACACTGCTAGGCCTTCTACAGCCAGTATGTAATATTAAATGTCATTGAATAATGCTAGGCCTTCGATAACTAGTATGTATTATTAAATGCCACTAAACACTGCTATACTCTCCTTAACCAGTACATTTTTGAACACTGCTAGGCCTCCTATAACCAGTACGTATTTGAACACTGTTAGAACTTCTACAGCCAGTGCGTATTATTAAATGTCATTGTACCCTGCTAGACATTCTATAACCAGGATGCATTTGAACACTGCTAGGCCTTCTCTAACCAGTATGCATAATTAAATGCCACTGAACACTGCTAGGCCTTCTATAACCAGCATGTATTTGAACACTACTAGGCCTTCTATAGCCAGTGCGTATTGTTAAATGACACAGAACACTGCAGGGCTGCCTACAACCAGTGTGTATTTGTATATGCTAGGCCTTAAACAGGCCTTTAACCCTATACTATTAACACCAAACAGTGATATTAGCAAAGCTAAAAACTAAGCGTCCAGTTAGCTAACCAAACCAATAACTAATAACCAAACAAATGACCAACCCTATAGCTAATAACCAAATCAAGAACTAAGCTAATAACCAAACAAATAACCAAACCAATAACTAAAAAGCCAAATCAAGAAATAAACTAATAACCAAACAAATAACCAAACAAATGACCAAACCAATAGCTAATAACCAAAGCAATCACTAAATAACCAAGCCAATAACTAATAACTAAACCAATAACCAAAAAATAACTAATAACCAAAGAAAACACCACACAAATAACCAAACTAATATCCAAACCAATTACTAATAACCAAACCAATAACTAATAACCAAACCAGTAACTAATAACCAAACCAATATCTAATAACCAAACTAATAACAAAGCTAATAACTAATAACCAAAAAGCAAACAACCACACCAAAAGCTAATAACCAAGCAAATGACCAAACCAATAACTAATAACCAAAGCAATCACCAAACAACCAAAAAATAACCAAACCAATCACCAATAAAATAACCAAATTAATAACCAAACCAATATCTAATAACCAAACTAATAACCAAACAAATAACTAAACCAATAACCAAACCAATCACCAAACTAATAACCAAACAAATCAATACTTACCCCACTGATCAATCATACTGCTCCTCTTTTTTAGTACTTGTGGTCACAAAAACATATAGTGTAATGGTATAAAATGAAATATTAAGAAATCAATTACCTTAACATATAACTGTCATTGACTTCAACACAGATGAAGCAACACACATGTTGGTAAAATTAGCGAGCTAACAGAAAGTAACAGGCAGTGGTACACGGACTAGAGGAGATTTAGAGACCACACTTTGGCCCTCAGGCAAAAAAAATACGTGCGTCCCCCTGCTCTAGGCTATACTGCATGTTCAGAAACTGACCACTGATGAAGGGCTAGAGGATGACTTATATAAACTGTGCATCAACAGATGGGCTACGGTCTGTAACTGCATTGGGAGGGGTTTCCAATAGTCTATCAATAGTGAGTTTGGATGTCTATTTGTATTCAAAATTTCACTGCTGTTCTTCTATTATATTATTATTTTAGACATCAGCATAGCTAAAAACAGTGGAAGCGCTGTACAGAGCTTGAATTTTGTCTGTACTTCAGTCCAGATAATAGTGTATTACACAGAACCCACACAGTCCAGCCTATCAGAGATTACTGCGGAGAGTGTGTGATGATTTAGGCATGATGCTAAGTGGTGGGCCATAAGCTACTTGTTAGCAATATTAGCTGCCAGTGATAAAGAAGCAAACTTCAGATACCAATCATGTCTTGGCTGATCGAGTATGTTTGGGGTTTAGAGGGAGGGAGTTGCGAGGAATTTGATTTTTTTTACTAAACTGTCACTTTAAGGGGCTCTGTTTGTGTGTGTGTGCGCGTCACACATTTTAAACACCTGCTACACACTTTTTGTGACGCAGTGTCCATATGTCTGACCCCATACACTCCCTCTGATCACCCATAATGCAGTTTCCACAGACTGCTCCTGCAGACCCTGGGGAACGCTCAGGTGCAGGAACCTCACACCAGCGTTCAGCGCTGTTGTTATGGAAACGTCCACCAGCTCGTTTAGACGTCCACTGTGCTCTGGCCTGCAGAGCTTACAGTGCTCACAGCACTGAGCTAAACTACTAAACTACCAGAGAGACACGCTGAAGTTTTGGCTTTATATCTCAAAATAATTACGTATTTTGTCCTAATTCTGACTCTTATCTTAAAATAATGTCTTCATTGCAGCAAAGCAAATTTAAATTAAAAGAACAGCAGTACTGTTCAAACACTTTTATTCAGTCAGCATTAGAATACAATCATAATGAACAATTAAAGTACCCATAACCAAACTGATCACCAAACTAATAACCAAACCAATAATCAAACTAATAACCAAACCAACAACCAATCCAATAACCAGACTAATAACCAAACCAATAACTAAACTAAATATATGAGCGGGTCCAAGCACGCATAAGCACAAGAAGCTCTCATGCACTTTGAGCCAAATAGGCCTAATCAGGCGTCCCTGCAGTTTGGGCCTTATAGGCATAGAGGCTGAAATGAAGTCTGAGTTTATCGGAAGGCCTTCATTCGTCATGAACCATTTTACTTTCAACACATGTTTACATTTCTATGGACTGATCTACAAAGGTTTGTAGAACATGCAAAAGATTATCAACATAGATGGCAAAAATACATGAGCAATGGGAAAAGTTTTGTCATAGCTGTGTTTGCAAGGTGTTTTGCAAAAGGCTTTGATAATCAGGCCATAGTGAGACCCAGTGCACTCATAAGGGGCCCTTTTGGCACAGAGGAGCTCACTGAAAGTGGTTTAGAATTGGTCAAAAGGTCTCCATATGTTATGATAATTGATCAGGGAACTTGATGAAAGCTGTTCACTGAGTTATGTTCAGATTGACCTTTTGACCTTAGTATAATAAGCTGTAATTGTTGAAGGAATAATTCAAAATACTACACAAGGAGTGAAATATTTGACATAACATGTAATTACAAAGTTATTCAGGTCAGTGAACTGAATCAAATGGCACCATGTGTTTATCTTGTAATAACATCGTAATAGCATTTATAATGATTTTTAGGGTTTTGACGGCTAAGGCGCCCCCTAAAGGTCATATCTGGACCAAATTTTGCACATTCCGTCTGAGTCTCAATATACATAAGTATTCACAGTTTTGAGATGATACAACCAAAGATTGATGAGTTATAGCAAATCGAGCTAGCTATGCCATGGCCGCAGTGATGAATTGATAGAGCAACACAAGGTCGAGTGAAAAAGTCAATATTTTTTTTAATAATTATTTACCTAGAGAGGCCACAGAGGATTTCTAGACCAAATTTGAGAAGTTTGGATCAAAACTCAGAGACTAGCTCGAAAAGCATGGTTTTCAAAGAGTTAATGAATACAAAAAAACTATGCATTTTTATAAAAAACATTCAAATAAAAATTGTTTGGCATACTGTATTACATAAGACTCATACAGAGCTTGGGTCAAAAATAGTAATAATATGTTCATATCATGTAATAACATATGAATTTTCATGAATAGCGCCCCAGGGTGGCCAAATCTGTTGAAACTTCACTGGTTGTTAGAAAGGGGCTACACATAGACACCATTCAAGTTTCATGCTGATTGGTCAATGTTACGCCTGTCAAAAGCCTGCTGAATGCTGATTGGCTGATGGCGGCCATAAATTTAAATGAATTTAATTATCCTTCAAGATTCACTTATAGTCTGTCTAGTAGATGCTACATGCCAAGTTTCAGCTCAATTGGATGCTGAGAAACAGTTAATTGGTAATTGCCCCGCCCACTAATGACGTATGCCCATCAAAATTGATAGGATACACAGAATCTGGTCTTAAATGTGCATGTCAAGTTTCAGTGTTGTTGGCAGAAGCATTCTCCACTTATAGAGTTTTAAATGAATTATGAACCATTTCAGAAGGGTTCATTAGCATATGGCAGCCATATTGTTGACAAAAGTCAACATTTTTTTGATAATTATTGAGGTTCAGACTCTTCTGAAATTTTTGATACCAGACACATGAGGATTGAGTGAAAATCCTAGAACTAGTTCGCAAAAGTAGGTTTTGCATATTATGCAAATTAGCAAAAAATCTAAGTGGGCGGAGCTAAATTGTCCAATTGGCTTGACCCAAGGAATCAGGCAAAAAAAAGAATTTTGTCTCTACACATCATGATGTAGAAGTTACAAAGCAAAACGTGTTTTGATGCTCTATAGCACCCCCCCTTTGGCCAATTGGGGTCATTTTTGTTGCCTGGCGAGATGCACACAAACTACATCTACCCACCAAGTTTGGTGTCTCTAGGCCTTACGGTCTGTTCTCCACAACACGTTTTTCAGGAGAAAAAGAAGAAGAAGAAGAAGAAGAAGAAGAAAAATCCGAGCAAAAACAATAGGGTCCTACGCACTGCATGCTTGGACCCTAATAATAAGAAAAATTCTCACAATTCCAATAGGGTTCTATGCACTGTGTGCTTGAACCCTAAATATAGCCGCAAGCGGCAATGAGCAGGTTCAAGCATGCAACAGCAGTACGGGCCCTTCTGCAGGCTTAGCCCATTAGGCCTAAAAAGGCCTCAAGCCTTTGGTTTAGCCTATTAGGCCTAAAAAGGCTTCAAGCTTTTCGTTTAGCCCATTAGACCTAAAAGGCCTCAAGCTGTAGGTCTTATTTATAGACAGAGTGAATAGAACTGAAAGGAAGTCAGTTCATCAAAAGGCCTTCAGTTGCCATAAACAATGATCAGAGGTCTTTAAACACATTATAGGTTCATATTCATATGTCCTGATCTACACTGGTTTGTAGAACATCCAAGAGGTTGTCAACATACATGTCAAAACTACATGACTAATGGCAGCATTTCTCACACAGTAGCACTTGCAAAGTGGATTGGTTCTATATTTAAGCCATTGATTTGATGTAGGCCATAATGAGGCCCAATGCACTGTGAGGAGCTCAGTGAAAGTGGGTTAGAATTAGTCAAAAGGCCACAATATGGTTTCATTCTTGATCAGGGACCATATGCAAAGAGGTTCACCAAGTTTTGGTCAGAATGACCTTTTGAGCTTTGTATAATAAGCCTTTGTATAGTGAAATCTTTGAATGAATAAGCCAAAATAAAAGACAAACAGTACAATTTTTGACATAACATGTAATTAGAAAGTTGTTCATGTGAGTGAACTGAGTCACATGGCACCAATTGTTTATATGTCGACCTTGTAATAACACTGTAATAGCATTTTAATTGATTTTTAAGTGTTTTGGAGTGCTAAAGCGCCCCCTAAAGGCCAATCTGGACCAAAATTGGCAGACACCATTGAAGTCTAAATATGTAAATATCCTTAAAGAGATGATCTGACCAATGACTGCTGAGTTATAGCAAATCAAGCTAGCAATGCCAATGCCATGTTTGCAGTAATTAATTGATTGATCCTCAATACACTGAGTGGAACAGTCAAAATGTTTTTGATAATTATTGAGGATCAGTGTCTTCTGAATCTTATGGTACTAATTTGATGAAAATTGGCAAAAAATCCAGAGACTAGTTCGCACGAATAGGTTTTTCACATTATGCAAATTAGCTCAAAAACTAAGGGGGTGGGGCAAAAATTGAGCGGAAGTGCACTTGTTCAGCAAGTCCCAAAGAATCAGCAGAAAAAAAGAATTTTGTCTCTGTCTCACTCTGATCAAAAGTTACAGGCAAAAATATGAGTAAAGTTGAAAAAGATGAAAAGTTGAAACATAGGACTAAAGTAAAGTATGAGCCCAGTGAAAGTGGGTCAGAATTAGTCAAAAGGCCACAACATGGTTTCATTCTTGATCAGGGACCATATCCAAAGATGTTTACCAAGTTTTGGTCAGATTGACCTTTTGACCTTTGAATAATAAGCCTTCGTATAATGTAGTCTTCGAATTAATAAGCCAAAATACCCAACAAACAGTACAATTTGTGACAGAACATGTACTTACAAAGTTGTTCATGTGAGTGACCTGAGTCGTATGGCACCATTTGTTTATATGTCGACCTTGTAATAACATTGTAATAGCATTTTAATTGATTTTTAAGTGTTTTGGAGTGCTAAAGCGCCCCCTAAAGGCCAATCTGGACCAAAATTGGCATACACCATTACAGTGCAAATATGTAAATATCCTTAAAGGTTGGACATGATCTGACCAATGACTGTTGAGTTATAGCAAATCAAGCTAGCAATGCCATGGTCAGTAATTAATTGATTGATCCACACGACCCTGAGTAGAAAAGTCAACATGTTTTTGATAATTATTTACCTACACATGCCAAAGAATTTTTCCAGACCAAGTTTGAAAAGATTGGATCAAAATCCAGGGACTAGTTCGAAAAGTAGGCTTTTTAAACAGTTATCGATTACAAAAAAACTATGCAGTTTTGTAATAAATATGCATTGGCAAAATTGTTTGGAATAACGTACTACATATGATACACAAGGATTTTTAAGCAAACTTGTAATAAAATAGTAATAATATGTAATAATATGTTAATTTTTATGAGTAGCGCCCCCCAGTGGTCAATTTTTTTCAAACTTGATTGGTTGTTAGAAAGTGGCTATATGTAGAGATCATTCAAGTTTCATGATGATTGGTCAATGGTAAGCCTGTCAAAAGCCTGCTAAATGCTGATTGGCCAATGGAGACCACATACTTCAATTAATCAAAGCTTCCTTAAGGATTCACTTATAGTCTGGCCAACAGATGGTATCTGCAAAGTTTCAGCCTGATCGGATGTACGGATGCTGAGAAACAGCCATGTAGCATTAACTCCGCCCCCTAATGACATATGCGCACAAAAATCGATTGGCTACCTCAGAATCTTCTCCCAAATGTGTCTGAAGTTTGAAATTTTTTGGCTGAAGGGTTGTCAAGTTACAGAATTTTAAATTCATTCTGAATTATTTTGAATTTATCCAGAAGGGTTCATTTGCATATGACAGCCAAGTTGTTTAGAAAAGTCAAAATGTTTTTGATAACTATTGAGGTTCAGACTCTTCTGAATTTTTTGACACCAATTACATGAGGATCGGGCAAAAATTGTAGGACTAGTTCGCAAAAGTAGGTTTCGCATACTATGTAAATTAGCTCAAAATCTAAGTGGGCGGAGCTAAATGGTCCAAATGGCAAAGTTGTTTGTTTGGACCCAAGGAACTAGGAAAAAAATATGGCTTCTCTGGCAAAAATCTGGTTTAGGAGTTATAGACCCAAACGCGTTGACCTGCGCTATAGTGGCCCCTTGTGGCCGACTGGGCTGATTCCTTGCGCCTGAGTAGCGGGAGGGACTACTACCTATTGACCAAGTTTCAAGTCTCTAGGACTTACGGTTTGGGCTGTGCATTCTGTTTCAGGGAAGAAAAAGAATATGAAGAACAATCTTGACAATTACAATAGGGTTCAAGGCATTGCATGCTTGAACCCTAAAAATCTTGACAATTCCCATAGGGTTCTACGCACTGCGTGCTTGAACCCTAAAAATCTGAGCGAAAACAATAGGGTCCCATGCACTGCGTGCTTGGACCCCAATAACCAAACTAATAACCGAACTAATAAACAAACCAATAACTAATAGTCAAACAAATAACCCAACCAATAGCCAATAACCAAACCAATAACCAAGCCAATCCCCACACCAATCACCATACCAATAATCAAACCAATAACCAAAATAATAACCAAATCAAAAACCAAACCAATAACCAAACAAATAATCAAACTAATAACTAAACCAATAACAAATAATTAAACCAATAACCAAACTAATAACCAAAGAAATCAATACTTATCTCACTGACCAATCACACTGAACCACAATCATTCAATCCTCTTCAGTCTGTTTAGTTTCCAACAGTGAAAGAAAACATTGAACTGTAATTAATCAGCTCATACTGAAGATAAACAGTCATCTAATGACTAATGTTATTAATAACCAACTGCCATTTATATACTGACAGATTTAATATCTACAACTTCACCACAAACCACACATACAATCAACATCAAATTTAACATTCACTCTGTAATCAGATACAGACATTTACTGTAAGGAGAGGGAGAGAGAGAGAAAGAGAGAGAGCAGTAAGGGTGGGTGAGAAACAGCACACAGTTCCACCTGCCGCCACTAGAGGGCAGCACAGACTACAGGTGTAAGGAGTTTTCTGCTTGAACTGCAGTGCTGATGGGGCAGCGCCTCAGTCTCACTGACTACTGGACTGCATTTACAGGAGCATTAAATCATCTTAATACAGACTGTTTATGCAGAAAAACAATATTAACAGGGAAATTCAGCATATTTTTCAACTCACAGTCCAGCTACAGCTCTTTCCCTCTCCTCTGTCCTAAAATGTCTGTTCTGAATCCTAACAGTGTGAAAGAGCAGAGATTTGCTTACAGTTACTTTCAACATCATCTCTCCTGATATATCGCATGTAAATTGTTATCATAAAATGTCCATATGGCCGCATGACGCACTCGAAGAGGAGTCATTCATCAACAAATGCACGTGTCCATTAGGGGGTGCTCACAGAGCAATTTGTATTCACAAAAGTGGGGTAAAACTAAAATAGAGTCTGCAACTGTAGGGGGAGCACAAGAGGAAAAAAACAGGGGTCCTGTGGGGGTCCTGACAGTTGAAGAACAAGTTAACAAAGTATGCAGAGAAACAGATGAACTACAGTCTGTAACTGTAGAACTACAAAGTGAAACTACATGGTCAGTGGAGCTGAGCTGTGTTCTGAATAAGAGCAAGATAGACAGGTCAGTCCTGTCTGTGTGGTGCTGATGGTAACTGGTGAAGGATGCTAGTAAGAAATTGGGTGTTTCTGTGAGTTGTGGGTGACCAGTATCTGTATGAGGGGTCCATTAAAGGTTTTAGGGGGCCTGGTCACCGCAGGCCCCTCTGCACTTTAAGCCCCAGTGCATTTGCCCCCAAGTAGTTACACCACTGCTATTAAAGAAGGCGGTTTGAATCCCACCAAACACCCCGACAACAGTTAGAAGAAAGGTCTGCAGGACTACAGCAGTTTAAGATTACATCCTCAATCCCAGATTAGCTGCATTAACCTCCAACCAGCTGACTGATAGGATCAGCTCGTGGCCGTCTTCTTCATTAAAGGTTTAAAACAACATTGGGTGGGTACATTTAAAGCTACAGTAGGTGATTCTGTAGAAACCAGGAAGTGTGAGCTAGTTTTTGTAAAAATCCCACTTCCTACATTCAGTCCTCCTTCCGGAGAAACTCCCCCAAAACACATGAACACATACGGACCAATACATTGCTTTGGATGTGTATTAACAATTACACCTCCCATATGAGTGTTTTAGACATTAAAGACAGCTCAAATTTAAAACGTGTACCTGCATTTGCATTTCTGTCTATAATGGCTGTTAAAGGCTAATTTTGATGTTTCATTGTCACTGTCTTAATGTTTTAACTATGACATATTAAGAAAGGAAAAACAGTCGCCCATTTGCAATCGCATTTCCTCATCGTGGCACTCCAGCTCTGACAAAATGAAAATGCAATTGCAATCCTGTTTGTAGTTGCATTTTCACTGGCAGCGAGGCTTCCTGTTAATCAAATGCTGTGGGTGGGACATCAGGTGGGGCTTTTCAGTGCAGGACTAAACTTTGCTGGTTCTGGAGCGTTAGCGACCACTGCTAGTGACATTTTACACTAAACAGGCCGAGGTGAATTCTGTCCAAAGTTATTTACTGTTGTTTCGTGTAGAAGTGATATTTGACTGATTAGGAAAGCTCATGGCCGCACAAACACCAGTATTAGTGAAACTGGCCTCTTTTCCACCGCAGGACTGAATGGTTCTGAGTACGGGGGGTAACCGTTCCAGCAGCATTTCCACATGGATATGGTTTAACTGCTTCCCTGAATGGTTCTACGTTTATGTTGATATTCTACCTCAGTATCCTGCTGCATTATTTCAAACCCGAAAACAACAAAAGAGTTCACTCACACAGAGGGCAAATAAATCAAAGAAGTGCATGATTTTAAATCCACCATTCAATAGACGTCAAAGCTTCAATCTAACACCAACTCAAAAATGTTAAACAGCAACCAGGAGAGAGTAGCTGGTTAGCATTGGCTTAGCTAGCATGCTGCCAGCTCTGCTCACAATAGAACAGATTCGATTCTGATTAACAGAAGCTTTACTAACTCAAGTTTAGATGATAATAACTAAAATCTGAGGAACTGAAGTCGAGCAGCTGGTGTTGGAGGGACAGAAAGCTGAAATGAAACCTGTTCTGTGGTGTAGCTGCAGCCTCCTAACTAAGCTAATGCTAGCTAGCTCCTCTCTCCTAGCTAACTTAGCTTAGATAAAGAGATCCAAACACCCCATACATGTTTGATTCAACTGAGTGAGATGGAGTCTGAGGATGAGGAATGCAATTGCAATTGCTATTCCATTTTTAATACGTCAGAGTTGGACCATTAGGAAAAAAAATGAAATGTGGATTGCACACTCTGCTTTTCCACATGAATTTTTTCCAGCCATTAGACACAGAAATGCAAACGCAAATATACGTTTTGCATTTGAATTATGGCTTAAATAATGCACACTCATATGGGAAATTCAATTATAAACACAAATTAATTAGCATTTGCATTTTTACTTAGCATTTAAGATTGAAAAAAATCCAGATTATGCAGCCATATTAGAAGCTGTTTGTTTAGTTTTGGGTAAGTCATGTACGAGATGCTTAAGAACTTCGTTAACACACTCGTTAGTCATGAGATCCATCGCTGAGGGGAGCTGCGTGTCTGACGCACCTTTTCTTTCCCAGAACCTCTTATTACATTGGGTCATGTTATTATATTATAGCTGAAAGAAGCTATACATAGTGCTCAAAGTTAGCTGTCCATCATTCTGACGCTGTTCTATTAGCATGTTAGTTTTTTCTGAGAAACAATTAATTTTGCCCCTCCACTTCCAAAGATGTGCCGTGATATTTAGAGATAACAGTGAGTCATACAGTGTGAGAAACCACATAATCACACATATTAGAGATACTGAACACCTCCACGCAGTCTGAGGCGAGTGTGTGATGACTTGGGTATGCAGTTAGCACCATGCTAACCCATTACCTGTTAAATACATTAGCATCGTAGCTCCAGTGCTAAAACTAAAGAAGCACTAAGTAGAGCTGGGTGATATGGTAAATATAATATTGTGATACTTACAAGAAATTTTCACGATACACAATATGTCACAATATTTATTTTTTCAGACATCTGATCAGTTGGATCAGAGAAAAAAGAGCCAGTAGTGCCGCATTTAAAAAAAATACTATCAAAAACTGTGAACACAGTGATTTTTATTCAGTATTTGGCAGTAAATCTAGTTAAACTGGACTAATTTTGCTCTCTTTATAATGAAACATGCAGTTGGTCAGTTTCTGCAAGTACTGACGATAAACACAGTATGATCAGAAAAGCATATTGTGTTGTATTATGACAATTTATCACGATAACGGAAGCTCAACTATTGCTTTAATGTTCAGTCTGAAGAATATAACAGATATGTAACAGTGAGCTCTAACACTGCAGATTAATTCTGTTCAAAGGCTTATTCAGTTCATTTTCTTCACTCTCTGTTCACCAACCTTCCAGTGCAGTGTGTGTGTTTGTGTGTGTGTGTGTGTGTGTGTGTGTGTGTGTGTGTGTGTGTGTGCTGTCCATCTACATCGTCTGCAGCGCTTATCAAAATCCACAGCTGCAAACAAACCAGGACACACACTGTCTCGCTCGCCCTCACTCTCACGCTCTCTCTCTGTCACACATTCACACACACACATATACACACGTGCTCACACACACGCTAGGGGTGTAATGACACATAAAATTAAATATTTGATTTAATTCCATGGTGTGCTGATACAACACATTTTTTAATACTGCAAAAATAAAGCGTTAATATGTGAATATGTGCCGTATGTTCACGTATTAATGTTAATGTGTTAATGGTAATATGCTAATGTTTGCACCATGTGTACAGATTTGGGATCCCAGCTGGAACAGAGAAAAAAAGATCCAGTAGCGCTACATTTTAAAAAACACTATCAAAAACTATGAACACAGTGATTTTTACTCAGTATTTGGCACTAAATCCAGTTAAACATACTAATTTTTCTCTCTTTATAATGAAACATGCATGTATAAAAGGCTAAGACAATTTGGGTGTATATCACCTTAAGACTCGCGTTCTATGGGTATAGGGGAGTGACGTGTATATATTTCGCTAGTTTACCATCGTAGATGGAGCTGCGCCACTCCATAGTCTAGTCTCACTTACCTATGACTGTTAACGATCCTTATTCCTTCCGGTGCGATCCAACCGGCGATATTCAAGTATTGAGTCAATGACGGAAAGTAAGTGCTGTTGTTGTGTTTATACCTCGTAAGTTCAACCCCACAATCGTGTTCGGTGTGAGAAGAGACATTGCCAATGTTGTCACGATGTACATGAAAATAGCTGACTGCAGGAAGTGTTAAGCTAATCATTAAGAAGGCCGTAATCCTTTAGTTTTAGTTAATGTGAGACCATTGTATCGTAGTGAAGGATTGGTAGCGTCTATGTATGGAAATGGCCGCTGTATGTAAACGCCATTCTGCAGTATCCTTGAATAGCCAGGGGGTGTCGCCATTGTCCTTTATATGCATGTTTGAGCACACCTTTTCCTCTGAGGAGTGATGTTCCCATTTGTGTGTGTGACTCTAGGTTACTGTTTCTGCTGAATGGGCATTGTAATGTTACTGATACGTTTGTGCTTGATATATGTTTGCTGATTTATTCTACTATTATTTCAGACTGATGGCGATACTGAATGTCAAGCTGTATCACTAAATACCGCTGAAACATAATACAGTTAAAGAAGGAATTACATCTCCTCATCTTCTTTTCTGTGTCCTGACCAATACACCATCCTGCTTACTGTACTAAACAAACCAGCCCTACCTAATTCCCTCACAAGCATTGGTCCTTCGAGCGGGATACAGTATTCAAGATGGAGTTTGATGAAGAGAGATTTCCTGATGTGAGGCCTAAATGGCAAACACAAAGACCTGCTAGACTTCAGTACTACGAAGTGGACTATGTGGGATATCATCAGAGAGACCTGTTACAGTCAAGCCTACCATCTCCCACTACAGGGGGAATAGTGTTTCCACCAGGGGAGGAACCAGTGCAGATTAATCCCTTGCAGGCACCCCAGGCTCACTCTGGTAGCTTCCATGGGAATGCTGCTCACCACGAGACTCCTCAGCTAGCCCCACGTTGCACCCAGAGGAGAGATCTGGATAGTGATGCCCCACCTGAACACACACCCACACATCAACAGGGCCCGTACCCGGATCCTCATTTTCATGAGGAAATCAGAGCTATTCAAGATGATAATGCTAGGCTGCTAAAAACTCAACAGGCCTTTCAGTTAGGCATTAAAGAACTCAATGAGGCACGGAGTTTGATTAAAGAGCTAATCAAGGTAGCTTGTGCACTGAGAATGGACGTAGATCAATCAAATAGCTCAGCTGCGAACTCTAGCACCTACAAACCTCCACAAGCTAGCGCATCAGCTCTGAGGCGTTACCTAGTTAAAGCAGAGCCTAAAGAAAGAGAGGAGGAGGAAGAGTGGCCTGACCCTCCTCCATGGCCTGAACCTTATGAGGACCTGCATAGAGACATGCACAGCCTTAAGACTGAAAGGCAAGAATTAAACCATAACCAATACTTTACTGCCTCTAACAACTCTGTCAAGCTGTCCTGGCAGCCTCCACAGCAGATACAACGGTATACTCAGCTCCCAGCTCCCGCTCCTGGTAATGGAGGCATGCCTCACCCCCATGCCAAATCCTCTCTGCCACCCTCACATACTCCTTCAGCTTACGTAGGGTTGAGGCACTCAGCACCCATACAGGCCAACTCTACCCTGGCAGCCACCAGGGCGGCACCTGGCATGCTGCCATCTAACCACTCTATGCAGCCTCACCTATCAGAACATGTGTATAGGGGCCCCACGCCCACAATTCCCCAACTCATTCACTCAGACCCTAGCGAGTTTGCAAGATTCCGCATAGCTTTGGAGAACCTGCTCCCATCCAATGCTACAGAACTCTTCAAGTATCAAATACTTGTGGACCATCTTAAGCCGGACGAGGCTAAGCTTATAGCCAATGCCTACCTAAACTCACTAACCCCTTATACTCTTACACTGACACTATGGTGACCCTATGATAAATTTGGTCAACCCCATCAGCTTGCTCTAAAAGGAATAACAAGTGTCCTTGAGGCTCCAGAGGTCAAGCGTGGGGATATCGGGGCATTCCAGAAGTTCTCTCTCCAGATACAATCACTAGTGGCCCTGCTGGAGACCCTGGGTCCTGACGGGGAAGTTGAAATGAACTGCGGCTCACACGTAGCTCGACTTTTGACTAAGCTCCCTGCAGAACAGCGGGCTGACTTCCGCCGGCATCAGTTTAAGCAGCCTGGGGCCACCCCCACCTTATATGATTTGGCAAAATGGCTGCACTATGAGTCATGGTGTCAGGGGATCGATAGCCAAGCTGCTGGGAGAAGTAAGGAAAAGCAAGACTCAAAATATGAGAGTCGTCCTAGGAAACAGGTAGTGACAGTCCTGCACAGTGCTGGAGACCCTTCGGAGACTGCCTCCTTGCTACAACAAAGAGAGTTCAGTTAAGAAGAAAACCAAGAGTAAAGCCTACTGTGCCTATTGTGAGAGCACTGAGCATTACTTTAGTCAGTGTAGTGGCGTTGCCAAACTCTCCAAAGAACAGCTTAAAGCGTGGATCCAGGCTAACAAACACTGTTGGCGCTGTGCGCGCACACATCGATCAGCCCAGTGCACATTGAAGAAACCTTGCAACCTCTGTCAAGGAAACCACCTCCTAGCTCTTCATGAAATGAATACTAGACCAGAGAATGACTATAAAAACATAGCCGTTAAGGAGGAGAGCTGCCTAACCAGCTCTGCTTCTGTCTCTTTCTACCTCGATCGCCCTGGAGATGGAAATCGGGTCATGCTAAAGGTTGTCCCAGTGCTCATACATAATGGGGAGCGGACCCTAGACACCTTTGCAATCCTCGATGATGGGTCTGAGAGGACTATGTTGTTAGCAGTAGCCGTAAAGTCTCTTGGCCCTAAGGGCACTTCTGAAGACCCACCCCTGCGTACAGTCCGCCAAGACATCCAGGTACTCCACGGACACCTTTTGTGTTTCCCCCGCTGCCAACCCTCGGGTCTGTTATAAGATCGATGGAGACTTTACAGCTGGCTGCCTCACCGCTGCCTACCGACCGCCTTCAAAGGAAATTCAAAAATCTCCGTGGTATTCCCATACCTGCGGTAAGAGGAGCCAAGCCACTACTCCTTATAGGCTCTGATCAGCCTCATCTGATAACAACCATTGAGCCACTTAGACTTGGGCCACCTGGTGGTCCAGCAGCAGTTCACACCAGGCTTGGGTGGACCCTTCAAGGGCCGATTCAATTCTCTGTGCAGTGTCTGTTCTCTTCATCCCCACCACTGATGGATGAGTTATACAAGCACGTCGAAAGGCTCTGGCGAGTGGACACCGTACCCTACCGGCATGAGAGAGAGGTGACCAGGTTGAAGCAGGATCAGCAGGCTGTAGCAATGCTTGAAGCTAAGACGGCCCGTATAGTAGTAGATGGGATCTTTAGGTATGCTAACCACAAGCTAACCACAGCCCGCCTGACAATGATTTGAGGTTCTCTGTAGAGAATAGCTTCTACGTTGATAACTGCCTGCAGAGTGTGCATACACCAGATGAAGCCAAGCAGCTAGTGGATCGACTTAGGGATCTCTTGGCTTCTGCAGGCTTTGAGCTGCGCCAGTGGGCCTGCAATGATACAAGTGTCCTGAGTCACTTGCCTCAAGACACCAGATCCATGAGCCTGGACCTGTGGCTGGCGCAAGATAAGACCAACCCTCTGGAATCAACCCTCGGCCTCAGTTGGAATTGGGAAACTGACTCCTTGGGCTATAAACACAGGTCCGTCCTCTATGAGGCGCCAACCCTGAGGAACATCTATCAAGTCTTAGCTTC
Organism: Colossoma macropomum; assembly: GCF_904425465.1. NCBI lineage: Eukaryota > Metazoa > Chordata > Actinopteri > Characiformes > Serrasalmidae > Colossoma > Colossoma macropomum. The sequence continues at coordinate 20,049,631 of NW_023494799.1, read as the reverse complement.
TCAATACGACCCATTGGGCTACCTATTGCCTTTCTCCACCCAAGCAAAGCTCATCATACGGCGGCTGTGGGATAAGCAGCACAGTTGGGATGACTCCAACCTGCCCTCCGAAGTCCTACAAGCCTGGTCCAGCTGGGAGGCTGAGCTTGGGTCCTTACCTCGCATTACCTTCCCACGTGCATATGTGCCTGTGGGCACTGACCTAGAGGGTGCCACTCATGAAGTGCATATCTTTGCAGATGCCTCAGAGCAGGCTTATAATGCCGTAGCCTACTTGAGGACTGAGGACAAGTATGGTCAGATACACTTGTCCTTCATCCTGGCTGGCTCACGAGTAGCTCCAAAATGTCTGCATTCTGTTCCATGCCTGGAGCTTTGTGCAGCTCTTGTGGCGGCACAGCTGGCCCATGTCCTCGAGAGGGAACTTTCCTTGAAAATAGTTCGTACTGTGTTATGGTCAGACTCCACTACAGTGCTAACCTGGCTCCACTCCCAGTCATGCCGTTATAAGGTTTTTGTGGGAGCCAGAGTAGCTGAGGTACAAGAGTTAACAGAAAATTGCACCTGGCGCTACGTAGACTCAGCGAATAATCCTGCCGATGATCTCACTAGAGGGAAAACCCTCGAAGCAATTATCGAGCCCAATCGATGGTCACAGGGACCTCCTTTCCTCCGCCAGAGCCCAGATGCCTGGCCAGAGAGACCCAACAAAGATCCGCCTGAGGACAAAGCTGAGCTCTGGAAGGCCGTTTTTTTGTGGAGTAACAGTCACTTCTCCTATACCCCCCAGCTTGAAAGATGGGTCATATACTACCTGGCAGGAGCTCATGGACATCACTGCTCAAGAACCACAGGGACAGACTCTGTCCAGTTCTCCACCCAATGCTGAGGAGTATCGTCAAGCAGAGGTTACCATTCTTCAGCAAGCCCAGCAACAGTCATTTCCTGAGGACTACAAACTCCTGGCAGCAGGGAAGCCCGTTTCACCCAGGAGTCGCTTACTTATGCTAGCTCCCTAAATAGACAAGTCCTCGAACCTCATAAGAGTGGGTGGTCGTCTCCGACGCTTGGGGGGTCTTGACAACTCGACAGTGCACCCTGTTGTCCTGGATGCCTCACACCCAGTTACCCGACTGCTCATCCAGAAGTATGACAGCAACCTGCACCATCCTGGTCCAGAGCGAGTCTTTGCAGAGTTGCGAAGATCATTCTGGATAATTCGTGGACGGGAGGCGATTCGTAGACACCAGCGGGCTTGTGCTGAATGTCAGTGCTGGAGAGCTCAGCCTTCCATTCCCAGAATGGCTGATCTTCCCAAAGCCCGTCTTCAACTGCACAAACCAGCATTCTACTGCACTGGCATGGATTGTTTTGGGCCCATGTTAGTGAAGGTGGGTAGACGGCATGAGAAACGCTGGGGGATTATATTCAAGTGTTTGACCACCAGGGCGGTACACTTAGATCTCCTCAGAAATATGGATGCGGAGGCATATCTGATGGCCTTGAGGTGGTTCATTGCCAGGAGAGGAACCCCCGCAGAGTTGTGGTCTGACCAAGGGACGAACTTTAAAGGAGGGGAGCAGATTGGAACTCAGAGAGGCCTTTACAAGCATGGCGCCAACACTGCAGAAACAGCTTGCCCGTCAGAAAATTAAGTTCCAGTATAACCCCCCAGCAGCCCCACACTTTGGTGGAGTGTGGGAGAGGGAAGTTCGTTCAGTCAAGTCTGCTCTTCACACCTGTGTAGGTGCCCAACCCGTTCATGAAGAAGTCCTCATTACCGTCCTCCTGGAGGTTGAGGCTATCCTCAACTCAAAACCATTGGGCTATGTATCTGCTGGCATCGCAGATATTGATCCTGTTACACCAAATAGTCTGCTAATGGGGAGGCCCGATGGATCGCGTCCCCAGGTAGTCTACCCACAGACCGAGGTCATGAGCTGCAGACGCTGGCGACACTCTCAAATTCTGGCTGACCAATTCTGGTCCCAATACATCAGGGAATACCTCCCTGGCCTGCAGACCAGACATAAATGGCACTCTGCTCCTCCTGAACTCCTGGATAAGGCAGGTGTCATGTTGGTAGACCCGCAGCTTCCTCAAGCCTTGTGGCCCATTGGTCATGTAGTCAAAGTTCACTGCAGTGATGATGGCTGTGAACATCAAAGGACACCCGACCAGTGGCTCGGCTGGTAATGCTGCCGTCTCTCCTGTCCGGGGAAGACGATACCTCCGGACCTCCTTAAAACGGACTGATGAGCCTTTAGTTTGAAGCAAATGTGCCCTGCACATTTGGGGGCAGCTGTATAAAAGCCAATTTGGGTGTATATCACCTTAAGACTCGCGTTCTATGGGTATAGGGGAGTGACGTGTGTATATTTCACTAGTTCACCATCGTAGATGGATGAGTTCGCCAGTTCAGCTGCGCCACTCCATAGTCTAGTCTCAATTACCTATGACTGTTAACGTTCCTTATTCCTTCCGGTGCGATCCAACCGGCGATATTCAAGTATTGAGTCAATGACGAAAGTAAGTGCTGTTGTTGTTGTGTTTATACCTCGTAAGTTCAACCCCAGAATCACGTGTTCAGTGTGAGAAGAGACGTTGCCAATGTTGTCACGATGTACATGAAAATAGCTGACTGCAGGAAGCCTCAATCCTTTATATATTTTAGTTAATGTGAGACCATTGTATCGTAGTGAAGGATTGGTATGTATGGAAATGGCCGCTGTATGTAAACGCCATTCTGCAGTACCCTTGAATAGCCAGGGGGTGTCGCCATTGTCCTTTATATGCATGTTTGAGCACACCTTTTCCTCTGAGGAGTGATGTGCCCATTTGTGTGTGTGACTCTAGGTTACTGTTTCTGCTGAATGGGCATTGTAATGTTACTGATAAGTTTGTGCTTGATATATGTTTGTTTGCTGATTTATTCTACTATTATTTCAGACTGATGGCGATACTGGATGGAACATAATACAGTTAAAAAAGGAATTACATCTCCTCATCTTCTTTCCTGTGTCCTGACCGATACACCATCCTGCTTACTGTTAACCCTAAACAAACTAGCCCTAATTCCCTCACAAACAATGCAGTTGGTCAGTGTCTACAAGCACTGACGGTATACACCATATGTTCAGAGAAGTATACTGTACCGTATTGTGACATAATTTATCATAATAACGATATATATTATATATATTTATATATATATTTTTTTTGTAAAAACAGATATTTTAAAAATCATAAGTTTAGATGATAGTGACTCAAATCTGATGAAGTGAAGTTGAGCGGCTGGTGTTGGAGGGACAGAAAGCTCAAATTAAACCTGTTCTGTGGTGTTTGGAGCTGCAGCTTCCTAGCTAAGCTCAGCTCCTCTCTCCTAGCTAACTTAGCTTAGTTAAAGAGATCCAAACAGCCCAGTGCAGTACATTTGCAAAAACAGATATTTTATAAATCATAAATAAAATATTGTGCACTCCAGGTAACATCAGTAAAACTGCAGGTAGATTGCTTTTGATGAAGTAAAAATAAGTCAATAAAATACAGTAAACTTTCAAAATTAAACTTTCTTGAATTTTCTATTAAATTTGCTTTTTTGGCAAAAGCTGTTAACTCCAAATGGTCCTTTTAAGGTCAATATTTAACATTTACCATAAAACAAGAAGGTAAAGAGCTGGAAACTGAACACAAACAGCCCATTAATAGTCAATATTAAACATCTATTGGATCAGAGCTCAGAAAATCCTAAGGCTGAATCTCAGACAGCTCACTGCTCCATATATAGTGAACTATGTGAGTTATGAAATTTGATCTTTTCCACCCAAATATTAGTCTTTATGTCCAGTATGGATTGTGCTCCCATGGCTGAATCAGAGTGGTTCTCTGTTAGACTCACTGAGCTCTGTTTAGATGCAGTAGCCTTTATCTTAAGACCTGCGTGCTGCTCTTTGTAGGGAGAAGGGAGCCGTTTAAGATTCTGCCTCAAACAGTTGGCGGCAGTGCTGCGTCATCTGACCCGAATACTGCGCACTGATTGGCTGATGGGATTTATGGGGTTCTGCTGGAGAACAGCGCTGGTTTTGACTGTTTCTGCTGTAAAACATTGCGAGGCCTCGACGATGAATTTTTTGATTTTAGTGACTAACGTGTTTAGGGTTCAGAATTCGGTGTGTGTTAGAGTAACTCCCCACAGACAGCTCGGTTTTAAAGGAGGGAGTTTATCGGTTTTTGCAAATGAACTCTTAGACATACAGTACTGTGCAAAGGTCTTATGCACATAAGCACATTTTTGTAAACTACTGACTTGGCAGTAAGTGTATTTTTGCTTGTAAATATATATAACAAACATAAATATAGTTAACAGTAACAACTACATCACTAACACACTGACACACATAAAATCACCACTTACTGCATTAGTGTTATTTCTATTTACTGTAATATCAGTGATTTTTCTGAGAAAATAAACATTTACTGACCAGATAAGCAGCTTCTGAAATTTAATCTCTGAAGGTTTATTTAATATCTGAAGGTTCTGTGCACTGCTGTACCTGCTGTATGTACAGTGCAGTATACTGATTGTATACTATACTACCACTATAGACTCTGGTCAGATTCCAGTCCTGGATTTTGTAATCACTGCTAGTGAACTGAACTGATTTGCCACTGTCACCTACCAGTGAACACAAAATCCAGGACTGGAATATGGATTCAAGATCCAGAGCTGAATTTTCTAATAAAGGAGGCCGAGTCTCCTGCTGTATGTGACTGCTCAGCTCTGACCACACTCACAACTCACACTGTGTACACCCGCACACTGCAGCTATATTTACCATCTCCCTAACACACACACACACATACACACACACACACAGATACAGTGCTGGCCATACTGAATCACACACACTGTCCTTTCACAGAGCCTTACATGGCATTTAATACAGCTCAGAGAGAGAGAGAGAGAGAGAAGAGGGAGGGAGGGAGGGAGAGAGAAAGATAGAGTGAGAGAGAGCGAGAGAGAGAAGGAGATAGAGAACAGGGAGGTAGAGAGGAAGAGAGAAGAGAGTAAGAAGGAGGACAGAGAGAGAGGGAGAGGAGAGGGAAAGCGAGAGAGAGATCGGCAAGAGAGAAGGAGAGAGAGAGGATTGGGAGAGCGAGAGAGAAAGGGGAAGGAGAGAGAGAGGAACAAAGAGAGAAAAAGAGGAAAGAGGGAGAGTGATAGGCAAGAGAGAGAGAGAGAGAGAGGGAGAGGGAGGGAGTGACAGAGAAAGAAGGAAAGAGAGACACAAAGAGAGAGAAGAGATGACAGAGAGAGAAGGTGAGAGAGAGAGAGAGAGAGAGAGAGAGAGAGAGAGATTAAGAGAGCGAAGCCAGGCCAGGCTGACCTGTTTAGATATGAAGTGCAGCGAGTGCTGTGTTCTCTGTTCTGTGTTCTGTGCTCCATGTTCTGTGTTCTGTGCTCTGACACACTGCGCTGCCTCACTGTTGGTCATCTACAGTAATAGCACTTACCACCAGACTCTCTCACTCTGACACACTGCTGGGTCAATTAGTCATCTGTAAGAAATTTGACTGGCCAACATCAGACTGGACTGACTGATACACTTACATACACGTCCAAAAGTATCCAGACAGCCCTTCTTACAGAAGGAATTAAAGGGGAACTTCATAGATTTTTCAAAATTCCTGCATAATTAACTGGTTAAGATGTAAACAGAGTTGTTCAGATTGGTTTGGTGTGAAACGCTCCGTTCTAGAGAAACTTACCGAGTCAGAATTGTTCACAGTGGTGGTGATAGGAACCAGACGTCCACCTCTAAAAGCTCCCTCACAGAAAGTTATTACATAAAATGGTTATGAATACGCATGTCTAATAACTGAGACATTGTTTTATGATAGTTTTGATAACTCAAATTTATGGTAGAGGGATACATGCAGGGTGCTGTGAGGCAAAACTGTCCTCAAAGAAAACTTATTATTTCAGATTTTCCACTATTTTCCCATCATCAACATTCCACATAAATCTCATAAGACATGTGTAGGTTCACTGGTGGTTTTGGATAGTAGATCTATGTCTATGTTAGTGTTGCAGTCATGGTGACCCCTGGTTCCCATCACTACCACTGTAAAGAACCAGTGCCCAGCATGGGCTACAGGGGTATAAAGCCCCCCAGCATTGGACTGTGGAACTGTGTTCGCTGAAGTGTTGGAGTTCCATCCAATATCTTTGGGATGAGTTAGAGTGATCCAGAACTGCTTATCCAACATCAGTACCTGACCTCACTAATGCTCAATCAAATCCTCACAGCAATGTTCTAACATCTAGTGTAAAGCTTTCCCAGAAGAGCAGAGGCTGTTACTGTAGCACAGACTCATTAATTTCAGAAGCTCTGGTGTCTACAGACGTTTGGTCATCACACACATACAGAACCATCTCTCTAACCTGAGGGTCAGCAGCTCCGTCTGCAGGTCTGGATGGAGTCAGCAAGATGGGGCTAAGCTGGGGGGGCTTCAGACCACTGGGGTGGTCATCCTTCAGGCTGGCAGTCAGAGAGGTTTTGAGGGCGCTGGTCTGGTCAGTCTTCTGGCTGGTGGTCAGTTGGGGTTTAATTCCACTGGACTGGTCATGTTTGAGGCTGGTGGTCAGTGTGTGTGCGATGTTGGGCTGGGGGGCCACCGCACGGGTGGGAATATGCGTTTTGGGGGAAGCGCTGTGTGCCGGCTTTGGTAGTCCAGACTTCATCTTACTGACTAGCAGGATGGACGGCATCTTCCACTAAACACACACACACATAGGGTCCGCCGGCAGGCTTCAGAGGGCACACACACACACACACACACACACATACACACCTAATCACGCTATCTCAGATGCTCAGTTTTGCTGGACAGTGTCAATAATGACAATTAGCAGTTATACTAGCATAATTTGTGCTTAAAATGAGCATAATTAGCATAATTATAAATCAGTTTCATTTTTCTAACAGCAGCAATTATCCTATTATTATCACATATTAAGTTCTGGTCTAATAATTCTATGTAAATTTATCACTGGACAGACATACACGTACATGCTGCAGTCTGACCACTGCCTGGTCCAGCTCTCCTCCAGCACTCGCTCCTCTCAGTCCAGCATTATAATCCACCTGTTCACCATTAGCTAACGCTAATCCCAGAGCGATCCGCTGGAATCTCACACACACATGCTCTGGAGAGAGGGAGCACTGTCCTCACCAGCAGGAGAGAGAGAGCGAGGAAGGGAAATGGAAGAGTGAAGCCCAGGAGCTGCTCTTTCTCTCACTGCAGGAAACACAGCTCGCACACTCATGTATACTCTCTCCGCCTCTGCCTCTCTCTCTCTCTCTCTCTCACCCCCTCCTTCTCCACTCTCTCTCTCCTCTATTTCTCTCTATTCTCTTCTCTTCTCTCTCTCTCTCTCTTTATATATATATATATATATAAAAGCAATAGAATACGATAACACACCTTAAACAGTTAAATAAATAATAGCTGTTGTTGCTGCTGTACTATTTATTATCATTGTTAGTATTAATTAGTAGTTCAGTTGTAAGTTACTCTGAATGAGAGCGTCTGCCAAACACTTCAAATCACTCTCTGCTGGTGTTGAGCAATATTTATAATTATACACGATACATACGTGATGATAAAGTCAGTATTTAAAGAACACTGAAACCTGCGCACTTCATTATAAGCAGAGTAGGATTAGTAAGAATGCACTGATCCAGAATGTTTATGGCCAATTCTGATTCCAATTTCTTTACGACGGCCAATTCTCACACTGTGTGGGATAAATGAACACATGTTTATCAGCCATTTTATTGGCCAAACGTACATATAAACAACATCATTTGCTCTTTAATGGGACAAACTGGCATATTCCACTTTTAAATCAGTAAGTAACACAAATCTAATAAAGTGCTGTGTGTACAGTCAGAGCTGAAGGCCTGTTTATCACAAATCGATTTTATAAATATTTAATTTATAACGTAATGTTGACGGAACGCAAAAGGCGGAACTTGGAAGTGGGTAAGTGCAGCACCCGGACAGTCTGTGACGGCACACAACAAAAACACTACTGGATGAGTGAGAAATCCAACCGGCTCCCTCTGCATTAAAATCCAGGTTAGATCAGAAGTCACAACCCAAATGTTCAGAAGAGCCATTTTGTCCTTTCAACAAAAATCAAACCACCTTGGGAGCCACAACATTTAATGTCCAGTATGTCTCAGTATGTGATAATGTCCTAGTATAGGCTAAACAATATAAACGAGAGCGCAGATCTACTTTGCTCGGCTTTAAGCTTCGCCTACAGCCGCTTTCCTCCCATCTTCGCCAGAAACTAGAGCAGTTTATTGTAAAATGTCTCTCAACATTCGGCTGTCTTACGAGGCTGAAGTCGCTTCTCATTCTCCAGCTTCTTGTTAAAATTTTCCCGTTCCACCTTAAATTCTGACTGAGGCGCCGAATGTAAATGCAGCACAATTTAAGCTGGAACGGGAGAATTCGGAAGAGAAGCAACTTTGCGACTTTTTATTGTTGGACAGTCTCTCATTGCAGATTTAACTTGCCAGGAAACCAACTGCGTTGCTTGTAAATGCGAATAACGCATCGTTGCTATATGACCTGCAGTCTGCATGGCAATTCTCAGTCGTTGCGAAACAGGGCTTTTGCGCTGTGTTGCACACGTCTCGAAGATATTTTACTGACACAGTGATCCCCCCCACCCCTTTCTCTACAACGAGACCAGAACCAAAGTTATGAAGTCACTAAAAATGGGTAGGACGGCTGTAACGTGCTGCGTGGACATCCATTGCCACTGGATCTTATTTCACCGTAACTGCGCATTTTATCACAGATGAGTGGCAGCAGCGTCTCATGTGCTCCAAAGGCAGTGAAAGAGAGCCTTCCAGTTCACTTGCCACATCATTTCCATTTGATTTATTAATAAAAGATATTGGAAGTAAATTCATTATGGATCATTACAAATACTTTGCTTTAAAACTACCAAGTCCTCACACAGTGAGAAAACAGAAATGATGTATAGAAAAAAAAAGATGCATCAAGATGCATTGATAATCGTTTTATAATCACATCACAGCCCTCTGAATCGTAATCGAATCAAATCGTGAGGTGCCTAGAGATTCCCACCCCTAATAATTACGCTGATATTGTGGTTCAGGTGTCAGAGCAGCAGCTTATTTACCTCACAAACCTGCAGCACAGATTAGATTCAGTCACAGTGATAAACTGGCTAATCGCAGATTTTGTATTCTGAGCAAAAATCTGCCCTTTAGTGCAGTTTATCTTTTCTCTTCTGCACCCACTTATCAAATCTCACCCCAGTGTCGCTGCTGGACTGAGAACCAAAAACATCCAGCCAACAGTGTCCTGTGGGCAGCGTCCTGTGACCACTGATGAAGGACTAGAGGATGACCGACAAAAAAGTCTCTGACTTTACATCTACAAGGTGTACTGACAAGGTAGGAGTGTCTAATGGTGAGTGGACACAGTGTTTAAAAACTCCAGCAGCACTGCTGTGTCTGATCCACTCGCACCAGTGAGTTTATGATGTGTTGAATTTTCTATTCTAATCTTCAGTGTTTATTTCAGATGTAAAAACTCAAAAGCTCCATTTGAACAGCTGTTTTTGTTCTGTTTTTACTGACGATTAAACACAAACAGAGCAGAGAGTGAAGATTACAGAGTAAACAGAGCCGTTACTGAATCACTTTAATGCAGTTTAATAGCGTTCACATTAATCCAGCCATAACCGCATTAACCACATAAACCAGATAAACCACATTAACTGCATTAACCTGCTGTTAGTGAAATGAAGGGAATCAAGAAACGGCTCTAAGGAATGTCCTCCAAAAGAGCTCTGAGATACACACAGTGGGTGACACACTCACACGATACACACACACACACACACATACACACACAATCGTGTTAATCTCGATCCTGTTAGTCGTAAATCATGCAAATCTCTAAAGAGAGCATCTCATCCGCCTCCCCGAGAGTGTCTGTGATCTGAGCACTTACAGACTTAACCAGCTGCTCTCAGTGATGAGACGTTCAGCTGCTGAGAAACAAACTATTCATGAAGGACAACATCCACCCATCTACCCGTCCATCTATCTGATCACCCATCCACCCATCCATCTGATCACCCATCCACCCATCCATCTATCTGATCACCCATCCATCCATCCATCTGATCACCCATCCACCCATCCATCTATCTGATCACTCATCCACCCGTCCATCTATCTGATCACCCATCCACCCATCCATCTGATCACCCATCCATCCATCCATCTACTTATCCATCCGATCACTCATTTATCCATCTACTCATCCATCCATCAATCTATCCATCTGATCACCCCTCCATCCATCCATTCTATCAAACATCCATCCATCCATCTGATTACCCATCCATCCATTCATTCATCCATCCATCCATTCGTTCATTCATCCATCTAGCTATCCAGCTATCCATCCATCCATCTGATCCCCATCCATCCACCCGATCAAACATTCATCCATTTATCCATCTTATTCATCAATCCATACATCCATCTGTCCATCCATTCATTTAATCACCCATCCATCTGTCGGTTCATCCCCTCCTTCCTTCCATTGATCCACACATCCATCTAGGCAACCACCTACATATTCATACCTCCATCTGTCCATCCATCCATCCACCTACCATCCATCCATCCATCCCTCCTGATCACACATTCATTCATTCATTCATTCATTCATGCACCTAGCCTCCTGATCACCCATCCATTCATTCATTCATTCATTCATTCATTCATACATCTAGCCATTAATCAATCCATTCACCCATCCATCCATCGATGTCCGTCACTCAAGCCTTCCTTTCTTCCACTGATCCATACATCCATCCATCCAGTAAACCATCTACATATTGATCCCTCCATCTGTCCATCCATTAATCCAGCTAATCATCCGTCCGATCATTTATTCATCCATTAATCAAATCTTCCATCTCCATCTACTGATCCATTCATCCATCTCTCAATGTTCCATCCATTTACCTGTTTGTCCTCTGAGTAACACTTTCAGTAAGATCTCATTCTGTCACATCACTGCTCCATCTCTCTCTCTCTCTAACCTCAGACTGATCGTGCTGATGTGACTGAAGTTATAAACAGATCTGTTTTAAGAATGTTTTCTGTTTTACTCTCAGCTCTGCAACTGGATCAGCACGTTTAAGTTATAGAAAGTAAATGTGAACAAGGTAAACAAATGCATAAACAGAGGAAACATGCAAAACAAAACAGTGAATTGTTAAAAACTGAAAGTGATTAATCTGCTGACACTGTAAACATGTTAATATAAATGTCATGTTATCAGTTTTATTTATAAAGTATAACAGTGTAGATTATTCAGCACTGAGAGTGTTCAGAGGGAGAAGCTCCTGGGATACGACTACACAACTACATCACCATGACAACCATAATTCTTATCACTGATCAGTTATTCATAGCACACACACACACACACACACACACACACACACACACATACCACATACACACAAACACAACACACACACACACAATCCATACATGCATACACCTACTATACACACATACACACACACCTACTATACTCATACATACACACTCACACACACCTATTACACTCATACACACACACACACACACACACACACACACACTACATACACATGGAAACTATTAACAGCTTCATTTTCAGCTCTGTCACTCAAACTGAGGGCGGGGAGATAGAGAGAAAGAGAGAAAGCAAGAGTGAGAGACAGAACTGAGACAAACTGACCCAGTGGAAACACTGAAACACAATCAGCAGAAAAGCTGACAAAAACACAGTCAAATTTAGCTTTATCATTTGCTACCAAATAAATAACTGCAATTAATGATTCAACTATTTTAATTAATTATATGGCAAAATTGTCTGGCTATCTTCACTTTGTAGTCAATACTGTGTTGTGCTAGCATAAGATTCTGTATTGCACTGTAGACACACACACAGATGTACAGTTACACAGTCATGTGTTGTCAAACAAGTACGACATATGTTTCTCAGGTGTGAAAATATGAGCAAACTGCAAGTTTGTACGGCAGTTTGTACATACTACGAATTTACGTATTAGTAACAACAAATACTCACCGCTACATTCTACAAGTTCTAAGTTAAATGATGCATCTCAATGAACGTGTTTATCGCTTTTTTATATTATTTTTTCTCAATCCAACAGCTGAAACACAGTATAATATTAAAATCTAGCAAATCTGGAATTTAATTGCAATCAGCATACATAATATTAGTCCATTTATGTATACCACATATACATGAGTTTCTCTTAAATGTCCTAAAATGCTATTTTTATAGATAACCACAGGTCATACAGTATTAGCACCATGTTACTCCACACACCCCAAATTTTTTAAGGTACACAATTAGACCTTAAACCACTGTTGTACCTTCTACCTTTTAACATTTACATTGTTTGTACCTTAATGAATGAAAAATGTATCTGCACAGAACCTTTATTTCTAACAGTGTAGCTCCAGTGCTAAAACTAAAGAAGCAAATTTCAGACACCAACCTTTTGGCTATTTGACTTCATCTAGGGTACAGATGTAGTTAGTGCATCAACGCGCACTGGCCGTCCACTGTTCAATTTTTACCCAGCATTTAGCATTACCACACTACCTTAAAGCCATACTGAGATTGCAGAGAGCCACAGTAGATTACATATGGCTTGAAATATACAAAGAGAAAGGCAGCCAGTCTTTTAGATAAACAGACAAATGCTAATGGAAAGTTAGCTCAGCTAATGCTACTAGCTTAGCCTTTTTCAGCTCAAATCTTTCAGCTCAAGCAGTCAGTCTGTGAAGATGCGGTAAACGGATGTCAAGCAAGATGAGATGCTGAACACTTCATTTCATTCAATTTACATGAGTAGAGTGTAAAAAATAGTGCAAATAGTAATAACTTTCTCTACTCTATTCTTGAACTCCAATAGTGCACACTGACATTTTCAAGTCGCAGCGCATGGAGTCCTAACCGTTTATTTACAGCACATCATTACCCAGAGAGGCGTCACATTCATACCCATAATTCCCTCCTTCACTGAGCAGGAAGGAGAGGCTGCAGAGATTCGATAATTAACGTCAGGAAGATGGGTAGGCATAGCATAAAGCACAGAAACACAGAGTCGAATGAAAGCGTCAAGTTTCATAAAGAGAAACACATATTTCTGACATGCTGCTTAAACACAAATTCAGTGATACAGAGCAGACAATGCATAAATCACAGTGTGTTACAGTTACAGAGTATTAAACATTTTTACTGGAACTTGTGTCGACACCTGCATCAAGACAAACTCCTTGTGGATCTTGTGCTTGGTGAACCAAAAAGATACAGACTCTGATTATTTATAGTGCAGGTGACCCTCAGTAGGTGGCGAGGTCACTGTAGACCTGCTGAAGATTTCTTCTCCACTGGGCGTGTGTATAAAAATAACTGATCAAATACACAGGAAACTCACACAGCACTGTAAGCAAAGGTACATTAGAAATCAATCGTACAATATCTGCAGAACAACAAGCAAGAACAAAATTAGCCAACAAGGATAGCCAATAAAGGATCAACAAGAACCAAAAAGGTTTAACATGGACCAAGAAGAACCATGAAGGATCAACATGGACAATAAGCATCATAAAGGGTCAACATGAAGCAGAAAGAACCATAAAGGATCATCAAGAACCAAAAAGGTTTAACATGGACCAAGAAGAACCATATAGGGCTAAAATGGCCAAGAAAAACCATAAAGGATCAACCTTTAAGAACCTCTGGGCCTATAAGAACCATAAAGGGTCAAAATAGACCAGTAAGACCCATAAAGTGTCAATAAGGACCAAGAAAAACCACAAAGGATCACCAAAAACCATAAAGGTTTAACATGGACCAGGAAGAACCATATAGGGTCTGCATGACCAAGAAGAACCATAAAGGATCAACCTGGACCAAGAAGAACCATAAAGGATCAACCTGGAACAAGATAAACTGCCATGGATTAACAGGGACCAAGACAAACCAACAGTGACCAACAAGGCAAATGAGGACTAACAAAGAGCAATATGGATCAACAAAGACCAGCAAAGGTCATCAGGAACCAATATAGACAAAAGTGGAGCTTAGAATAGCCAGTCGCAAGAATTACTATGGACCAACATGGAGCAACACGGACCAATAAAGACCAACAAGAACCAACACAGAACAACAGGGGCCAACAAAAACTAATGTTACAGCTCATTTCATGGTTCTAACACCATTAGGCTGGTTATAGAAGATGAAATTTTACAACATAAACACATACCCAACCCTACATGGATTAAAGTGCTTTACATCCTCAAACCTTTCAGCATTTTACAGTTTACAGCAGAAAAACAGACCATACATTCAACTAGTTCACATAGCTAATCTGTGATCCATGTAACTCCACCAAAGTAATCTAATGAATTCTGCATAATTAAACATGTATAATTAGCCTCCATTAGCTCCATTTTCTCCATCCTGCCTGGCCTGCACAGCAGAACCGGCATCTTTATGTGAAACACTGACTTAAAGGACCCAAATTAGCACAAGCATTATAGTCAATTCTATATATGTCCATTCATTGCGATTAGTAACGCACCTCTGAAGAGAAGTTCTATCCCTCAGCAGCAGTTACTGCAGTTTTTACATCATTTCATTTAGTACAATTTGTACGGAGATGAAGATAACACTTTTAACAAAGGGCTAAAATCTAAGAAAGTGAGGAAATGGAAAGTGTGAGATAATAAATGGGCCTAATGAAGCGATCAGCTTTAAAGAGTTTTGTGGTTTATATTACAGAGACAAAATCGTTGATTTTGGAGCGCAAGCCAGAAGGCACACATCCAACCATCAAATAAACTCCAGGGATTTCAAAGGAATTGCTGAAAATTACCCATTTCCACTGCTCTCTATGGAACACCACAGAACAGGTTTAATTTTGCCTTTCTGTCCCTTTAGCAACTGCTTGACTCACTCTTACAGATTTTAATCATTATTTTTAATCATCAGTGCTTTAGTTAGCCAGAACCGAACATGTTCTGTGTTGGGCAGAGCTGTTAGAATGCTAGCAAAGCAAACACTAACCAGCTCCTCTCTCCAAGTTTGCAGCACCGTTTAATGTTTATTAATTATTTGATGGATAATAGAATTTATTGAATAATGGCTTAGAAGTTGTGTGTTCAGTGTTCGTTTATGTGGTAACCATGTAAACCATTTTATTTTACACAAATACCATCATGTACAGTATACCCTGATGAAATATCAGGAAGGTATGGAGGTATGAAAAAAAGGTTCCTGCCCAAGGCTAGCCAGCACTGACCAACAAGAACCAACTTGGACCAACAAGAGCCAAAAAGAGCCAACATGGGTAAAAATTACAACTCACACCGAAGAGATTTCTGCTGAATTCTCATTTCCACTGCTGTCTGCGGAACAAGTTACTGTACATAATGTTGCCGGTATTTGCATAGTATGTGCAAACAACAGGCCGACGGTCAATTAAGTTTGACAAGACAGAGTATTGTTCCCATCGTTATTCAACAATGTTATTCAACTGCTGGCTTGTTTTTCATCCACTTGGCAAGAATGAAAGAGGGAAAAACACACGATTTTCTTTCCTGGAATTCTTTTGATGTTCTTTTAGCTAATGTGTAGAAACGTGAATTATTCATAAACTATGGAGAAGAAATAGAGAAATGTAAAGTAGAGGAACATACAGCATAACTCCTCAGCAGCTTCATCTGCAGAAACTGGGAAGCTTAAATGTTCCATACTGTGTATCCGCACATGTCTTCATCTGAATGCCTTTCTTAAAAATTCCATTATACCAACTAAACACCCCCGCCGCCACCCCACAAATAAGTCTGCTGTACAAAAGACTTTTCATGACGTTATATGAAGAAATTCGCTTATGTTTTTTAGCATTATCTTACAACTATATAATATTTAGCAACTCCATATAATACCAGCAACACATAACAACTTAATTTAACAATATAATATTTATACTTCTATTTCACTTCTTGTTTTGAAACACCTGCATTTGTGAGCTCCTGCTGGTGTGGGTTCACAACTGTTTCTTCTCTTTAACTGATGCACATAAAAGGATCTTGTGTTATTTTTTGTGGAGACACTTCAGGCTGCTAAATAAGTGTGAGTGAGTGAGTGAATAAGTGAATGAGTGAGTGAGTGAGTGAGTGAGTGAGTGAGTGAGTGAGTGAGTGAGTGAAAATGAAAGTGAGTGAGTGAGTGAAATGAAAGCTCATATCCCAACAACTAGCATGGTGCTAACTGCATGCCTAACTCATCAGAAACTGTGTGGAGTTGTTCAGTATCTGGACTTGATTATGTGGTTTCTGACACTGCATGACTCATTTTTATCAATAAACATAGAGTAAAGTACATTAGCACAGCTAAAAACAGTAGCAGCCAGTAACAGTAGCTGAGTTAATTATGTCTGTACTGTTGTCCATTTGTACATATTACAGTACAATCTCAGCAAAAGGAGTTCTATATAACACTGAAAAAAATAATTTGACTCAATAATGGAACCCTTGGGTGCTTTAAAGAACCACATCTGAATGCATAAATGAATGCATAAATGATTCTTTAGATGGTCAAATTGTTCTTCTCCATGATGAAAAAACAGTTGTATATCACTGCTGTCGGAACAAAACCTCATATCTCCAAAATGATAACTTTACAGGAGAAAGAAAAAACATACTTTATGCAAGTCAATGGAACCAGATTTTTCCCAAGTAATTTTGAGCCATTTCTTTTGGTTGATTCATTAAATTGAAAGTAATGAAATTAATGAAAATGAACACAGTATGTAAAGGGAAACACGCATTTTAAAATGATGTCAAAACTGAAAAATGACAAAAATGGAGATACAAGGTTTTGTTTCGAAAGTAGTGATATACAACTGCTTTTTCATCATAGAGAAGAACAATTTGACCATCTAAAGAATCATTTATGCATTCAGATGGTTCTTTGAGAGTTCATGGTTCTATATAAAACATTTGCCTTTACTAAGGAACTCTTGAAGAACCATTTCTTTAAGGTTGTATGTCACACAGGACACTAATTGGTGGGATGTAAACTTCCATTGCTTGTTAGCTGCATTAGGGCTAAAACTACAGCAGCAAACTTCAAATGCTAAACAACTTCAGTGTAAAGGAGAGAAAACTGGGGAGATTCAGGTTTTTGGCTGAATTATCACTTTAAAGGTTAAACCCAGCCACTGTGTCAAGCTTAGTTTCTGATTCTGAACTTCAATTGTGACCTAAAAACCGAAATGCAGTGAAACAGCTCCTTTTAGCTGACAGCTTCATCACAGCCTGTCTGGCGTCCCCCTGCTGTGTGTGTGTGTGGAGTCAGGCAAGCGTCCCGGTGTGACCTAGAATACCAAGTGAGGTCGGTCTCACACACACACACACACACACACACCTTCAGTGTTTGGTTCAGTAGCTTCACTCAAAGCCTTTAGATCACAGCACCCTCCCCATCTCAACCAATACTACAGTTCCTCTTCAAGCCTCACCAATGCAGGCTTTTCAACGTATAACCGATGTTGGAGTCGTTACTCAAAAAAGTAATACATATCACTAATATTGCCTTTATTGTATTGTACTTCCTCCTTCTTGATGTGTATGTATGAGTTGTATGTACAAATCCCATTTCTGGAAAAGTTGGGAAATCTTGTAAAATGCAATTAAAAAAAACAAGAATCTGT
The DNA here is from genome assembly GCF_904425465.1 of Colossoma macropomum. Taxonomy (NCBI): domain Eukaryota; kingdom Metazoa; phylum Chordata; class Actinopteri; order Characiformes; family Serrasalmidae; genus Colossoma; species Colossoma macropomum. The sequence continues at coordinate 20,031,753 of NW_023494799.1, read as the reverse complement.
GACTTGTTAATTCTTGAACTTTGAACTTTTATTTAACTGACAAAAATAAAAAGATTTCCCATGTTTTCACTGACCAACTTAATTGTATTTTGTAAATTTAAACAAACTTAGACTTTGATACCTGCAACACAGAAAGCTGGGATAGAGGCATGTTTACCACTGTGTTACATCACCTGTGCTTTTAATTACACTTTTAATCATTTGGGAACTGTGAATACTAATTGCTGCAGTTTTGCAAGTGGAAGTTTTGTCCATTTTTGCTTAATACAAATAACGTCCCTTTCGTCTTTGGCACAGAGAACTCAACTTGTTTTCCCAAAACCAAGCTGAAACATGGACTCATCTGACCACAGCAAACATTTCCACTGTTTTTCGGATCATCTGTGATGAGCTCGGGCCCAGAGAACTTGGCGGCGTTTCTGCACAGAATTGATGTATGGCTTTCTCCTTGAGTAAGTTTCAAGTTGTATTTCTTGATGCAGCGGCGGACTGTGTTAAGTGACAACAGTTTTCTGAAATGCTTCTGAGACCATGTGGCTATATTTAACATAGTAGCATGACGGTTTCTCATGCAATGTCGCTGAGGACTCAAAGGTCACATGGGCTGAGATTTCCCTGGATTCCCCGAATTTTTTCACTACATTATGTACAGCAGATGGTGAAGGACCTAAATTCTTTGCAGTCTTGCATTGGGAAAAGTTATTTTTAAACAATTTAACAATTCTCTCACAACGTTTGGGACAAAGTGGTGAGCCACGGCCCATCTTTCTTTGTACAGACTGAGTCTTTGGTGGATGCTCCTTTTACATCCAATTATGATGCACTCATCTGTTACTAGTTCACCTGCTTATTGTGGAATGTTTCAAAACGGTGTAACTTGAATATTCTCTAAACTTTTTACTATTATTTTGCTCTTGTCCAAACTTGAGTGTTTTGCAGGCATCATATTGGAAACTTGTTTATATTTACAAAATACATCAATTTGGTCAGCCAAAATATTAAAAGTCATTTCTTTGTGCTTCTGTCAGTTAAATAAAGGTTCAGGGGAATTTTAAAAATTACAGATTCTTGTTTTTATTGCATTTTACAAAAAGTCCCAACTTTTCCAATAATGGGGTGTGAATGATGAATATGCAGTATATGTACAAACCCAAGAAGTTGGGACAGTAGGTAAAATGCCAATAACAAAAGAAAGCATTGATCTGTCATATTCACAATCAGAATCACACAGTCAGTACACGCAGGTAGCACACGCACATACTAATTACATACAAGCACAGACATGCATAGTCTATATAGAGGAAATGTATGATTTAAAAGCATTACATGTAATTCATATTATTCTCTTATAGACTTATAAGTAACACAAGTAATATTTCTTATTAAGTCAGTAACTGTAACGTGATTACAAGAATTTGAACTGTAACGAGTTACACTACTTTACATTACAGTAAAAAGTATTTACATTACTGTAACGCATTACATCCTGCCTTCCGCCCAATGACAGCTGGGATAAGCGGTTTAGAAAATGTTGATAATGGGGAAAATAGTGAAAAATCTGAAACAATAAGTTCTCTTTGGGGACTATTTTGCCTCACAGCACCCTGCATGTATCCCTTCACCATGAATGGAGTCTAAGTTCTCAAAACTATCATAAAACAATGTCTCAGGCATCAGGCAATGTATTCATAACCATTTCATGTAATAACTTTCTGTGAGGGAGCTTTTAGAGGTGGATGGCTGGTTTCTATCACCACCACTGTGAACAATTCTGACTTGGTAAGTTTCATCAAACCACTCTGAATGACTCTGTGTACATCTTAACCAGTTAATCGTGCAGGAATTTCAAAGAATCTGTAGAATTACCCTTTATTTACATTAAATACATTAAGTTTGATATAAATTTGTGGAAGGATGAAGGCAGATATGCATTCTACAAGTAAGAATTCATTTAAAATTGTGATATAATCTATACTGTATAAATAAGTATGCTATGTACACTACTGTCTGTATGAATGAAACAAAAGCAAACCAAACACAAATTAATTTGAGACAGCTGTGTGCTTTCAGTACTTCAGTGCTAACCCATTAGTGTCTATATCTGAAATGTTACACTTTCATTGGTCCACATGTTGTCTGAGCTTTGAGCACAAACCTGAAGACCAATCTGAACATGTTCTGTGGCTTTTTTTTCTCATCATACTAAATGTAGCCATCAGAGATGAACAGGTTATAGACAGTGTGGTTTAAAACTGAATAGTAGTACAGCAATATTTGTGTTAATGTTTGATTTTGAGTGGTCAGGTGGGACAGGTGGGTCTCAAATAGTAGGTCCCAAATAAAACAGGTCCTTAAGTAGCACTCACAACACAAATACTGGAAAATTATTATTGTATTATCTACAGTGACAATCACACAATAACAATCAATCCCCTAAAAAAGACCTGCACTGTGGGACTGCAGCAGGCAGGAGAGCATGAGAGCATCACCAGCAGGTGAAATCACCACCTTACAGCACGTCTGTTTATGTTTGTGGCTGTCGTATCTCAACAAACCCCTCATTTCACACATTCAGGTGAGAGGTGAGGATAAAGAGTCTGTATTCAGTGGAGAAAACAAGCCGCTCAACATTCACAGTGGATTTAGTGAGTACAGGAGCTTCTGCTGAAGCCTTTAAGAATGAATATAACATATATATCTCAGAAGTTCTCAAGACACAAAAAATGCCTCCATTACTGCAACTGACTAATTGTTGCTTAAACAACAAAATCAGAAAACTCTGCTTTTATTATTTTTTAATTATTTTACACTCATTCCAGCTGTTCCTTACACTGTGATGAATGGACGAAGAGAAATGATCCAAAATGACTTGAAATACTTCTCCTATACAGTCACTATTTCAGAGATAGAAGAATGATTTACATCTCCACCCATAAAACACAGCAGAAGAGTATAATATTGATTAGCTTACCTGGACAGCAACCGGATTGCAGAAGAAGCAGCAACCAGAAAAGAGAGAGAGACAGAAAAAAAGGATTAGATAAATAAATGAAAACTGTATATACACACCAAGAACATGCACTTATATTGCTGATAATTGATGTGTTCTCTGGTTTTACATGAATGGAATGCAAAACACATTTTAATTCGATTTTAAGTCAATTTAAAGAACCCATTTCTTAGAAAAAAAACACATTTTCCTCACTTTTTGAAATAAGAAACAAACTCTAAAGTTTAAAATATGCCGTTCACTCTCCAGTACATACAGTACATATATGGAAACTAAACTGCAATAATTCACTGTTTTTGTGATGTCAAAGAAAACAAGTCATTAACAAACTTCTGCCTATTCAGCCTAGAGTAGTTTAGCTCCGCCCACTCACACTGAAGTCATAAGCAGTGTACCGCTCGAAAACAGGGGCTAGGGGTAAAAATAAGAAATGGGATTGTGCCTTAATGTTCTTTTTGACACGTTGCTGCTGTAGTGAATTAAAATGTTCCAAAGCTGATATGTATTGTCCTGTTTATATTTTCCCCCAAATGTTGCTGGATTCTCTGAATTATGAGGTTGTTCAGAACATTGCTACATACATAGCAAGCTAACACCCCACTGAAATGACGTTGTATGAAAGAAAGTCTACTATTAAACACTGTTATATACCAACACCCGCCACTCAAACTGCAGCCTACAACTGCCAAACGCCTCTAAACTACCACACTGGCCAGAGCCTACTGGTTCAGTTCAGTGTAGCAATATTTATATTTCAATGCCTTAACAACATCATAATTCAGAGGATCTGGCAACATTTGGATGAAAAAAATGTACACAGCACTAGGGACATGCCAATATGGGTAATTGTGAGTCAATGTCGATCTCTGATATTTTTCATGTTTAGATCTGCTGATACTGATACATAAACATTTATAAAATGTATTTTAACAGTTTTTAATTAGCATTACAGAGAAATATAACATTAATTTCTGTAGAATTACAAACGCAGGAAAACGTTGTAAAACAAGCTAACTAGGAAGCTAACACATCCTCTACAGAGAACACACATCTGCACATTCAATAAATAAATAAATAAATAAATAAAATGTAACTTTTAAAATAAAAAATGTGACTTTTGCAAAAGTTGTCGTATTTTGTATTTTATGTTAGATTTGTTCCCAATATATTGAATATTTTTGCATTTAAGTTTACTGTAGCAGATTGGTAAGTTTATTTCACTTATAAAATCTATGAAATGTGTAATTTAACCAGAGCTATCCAAATATTTCCATACTACATCATCAAACATAAAATAAATTTGAATGGTGGTCAAACCTAAACAGATAATGATAAGATGCAGATAATTTTTTAAGCTAATACCTGCTGATAATGATATGATTCTTATAGAGCACAAAATATGAAAAAACAAACCTCAGTTTCTAATACAGGCATGTCACTGTGTATAAAATTACAGAAAAGAGAGTTCTAGATTCAGATTAATGACTGTACTGTAGTGTGTAAAGAACAGAACAGACACTGTGCAGATCCATCTGGAGTTTCAGTGTAACTACGGTCCTGAGCTTCTTGTGGAACACAGAGCAGAGAAACTGCGTGTAATCTTCACATTTCCTGCTGTGGTGCTTTGACGTAGGTCTGGCGTTGGTGAATTTTATTTTACAACAAATTATAAAAAAGGATGTTAAGAGGAAACAGACAGCTCGTCTGTTAAAATCCAAAACATGAAAAAGAGCAAATCTCATCACAGAGAACTTTATTAAGCAGTTTAATTTTGAGACTGTTTGGGATGTGTTTCTGTTTACCCCACGCAGTAACCAATAAAATAATGGAACAAATTGAAACAGCAAACGTTGGTTTAATTAGAAGGCCACCGGAGTGTTTTATAAATGTAATGAACAGAAATGAAGGAGACAAACAATCTCTGACATGGTAGCTTCACATTTATAGAAAAAGGAAAAAAAAAGTCTTAACGTGTATGTTAATGCACAATACTACTTCCGAGTTTGGTCCATTTCTGTCAGTCTATTAATCACGAAATGATCAGAGAGCAGTGTTTACTAATGATAAAAAAATAGACAAAATGGAGAAAAAGATCATCAAAATGAAAAAAGTGTTGGGAGTTTTGACCGACAGAGAGTTTTTGAGAGTTTTGACCGACATGGGAAGGTGAAAGAGGGAAAAGAGAAATAAATTCATGCTGATGACCCCTGAACGTCAGCTCTGCTCTGGTTTGGGCCACAGGCGTCCTGGTGCAGTCAAACACCTTAAAATGCTTCTAGTATGAAAACCACCCAAGTAGATTTGGATCCCCCAGCTGATACACCACCCCCCCAACTCCCCTAGAAAAAATACTAAACATTAGTATTACTGCTTCAGTTCTTTTAAAACAAAACTCTAAAATACACACAATTAGCATGAGACATGCTAGATAGCGTCAGCAAAATATGCAAGTAAAGTTTTTGAGGCTAGGAGGTTAATAGAAGTCTATGGCATTCAAAAAGATTTATTTACTTGTTAGCTACATTAGCCTCTTAGCTCCAGTAATAAAGCTAAAGAAGCAAAGACACCTTGGCTAATTACCAGCAACATTTACGGTAAACGGGTTCTTAACTATCTTTAAGCCTGAAGTTTTGTCACACGTTTGTCCATTTTAGCTGCTTTCTCAGCTTTAAATCAAATGTAGCTCATTGTTGGGATACCGTAGTAACTGCCTAGCAATATCTTAGCAACCACCTAAGATACCATAGTAGCAGCCTAGTAACACTTCAGCAACCACCTGGGATGCCGCAGCAATAGCCTAGCAACACTTCAGCAACCACCTGGGATTCCACAACAACAGCCTAGCAACACTTTAGCAACCACTTGGGATACCACAGCAACAGACTAGCAACACCTTAGCAACCACCACCTGGAAAATGACATCTACAGAGTATTAACACCTCAGCAGTCACCTGGGTTTCCATGGCAACAGCTTGGTCAAGTCAACTTACAGTTGTTCACAAACTTTCCCCTTCTAGTTCAAATGTAGCTACTTATTAGCTACATTAGCCTCACAGCTACAGCGCTAAAACTAAAGAAGCAAACTTCAGACACCAAAAACCTCCTGGCTGATCGACTACATTTAGTGTAAAGAGAGAAATATGTAACCTTCGTTTTTCACTTAACTATTCCTTTAACTACATTAACTCACTGGTTTCTGTTTCTGGCTTCCAAATAGATGGTCTGCACACTGCAATCTCTGCAGCCTCCTGCTGAGGTGATAACGCCCTGCCAGAACCAGGCCCACTTCTTTACGGCCCGTAATTAGACTGTAACATGTTAGACCGAGAGATTTCTCACCAACAGGGTCTCTCTTACAGCACATTTGGAGTGATATCTTCACAAACACTCCTTATCACTGAAAATCACTGATCTGTAGCAGATCCAGCACTTTCTCTTGAGCCTGCTGGAGTCCTGATGGTAACACAGGTTCAGACTGGGCGAACAGCCAGGCAGAAAGAAATCTCTTACCCAGATTAGCCTGCTGGCTTGTTACATTGCGCTGAAAGTCAGGACGCTCACTTCGCCAGTCTGTTTACTATAATCCTGACCTGCCTTGAAGGTTTAACTGACTGAGAGAGTAAAGACCACAGGTGTTTGAAAGGGGAACCCCAACTGATTTTTAAAAATTTCTGCATAATTAAACTGTTAAGATGTAAACAGAGTTGCTCAGAGTGGTTTGGTATGAAACTCTCTGTTCTAGAGAAACTTAACGAGTCAGAATTGTTCACAGTGGTGGTCATAGGAATCAGACATCCACCTCTAAAAGCTCCCTATCAGAATGTTATTACATGAAATGGTTATGAATTCACTGTCTGATGACTGAGACATTGTTTTATGATAGTTTTGAGAAGATTTTGGCTTATATTTGTGTTGTAGTCACCACCACTGTAAAGAAGTCCATTTCACACCAAACACGCTTTAGGTTCTAGATGTTAACTGGGTAAGTGTGAGGTACTCCAAAGTATTAGGTAATTATTTGAAGTAACATGGTGGTAAGTTTCAAGGCAGTCTAGCTAAATTACACTGAAATGCCAAACAGGTTCTATTTATTAACTGTGTGAGTATGTCATACAATCTCCACAGTACTGTGTAATTATTGTAGGTAAAGTGTATGCGGCATAAAAATACTGTACATGAACAAAGTTCAAAGAGTTTTATGTAGTATATATCTGTCTATTGTCTATAAACTATATCTGGGCTGTAAAAGAAAGCAGTTCTCACTGTGGTTCTTCTGGGTTCTTACAGTTTACTACAAAAAACTAGCAACGTGGAAGAAACGTAGAAAGTCTGACTGCAGACAGGACTCTACACAGCTGCTAATTTTTTGTTTTTCAAATTTGTATCAAACAGAAAGTATCATACAGTGCTATAACGAGGTGAGAGATGACAATATTTAGCCCATTAGGCCTAAAAAGGCCTCAAGCTGTCGGTCTTATTCATAGGCAGAGTGAATAGAACTGAAAGGAACTCAGTTCATCAAAAGGCCGTCACCTGCCATAAACAGTGAGTAGAGGTCTTTAAACACATTATAGGTTTACAATAATATGTACTGATCTACATTGGTTTGTAGAACATTCAAGAGGTTGTCAAAATAGATGTCAAAACTACATGACTAATGGCAGCATTTCTCACATAGTAGCACTTCCACAGTGGATTGGTTCTATACTTAGCCCTTTGATTTGATGTAGGCCATAATGAGGCCCAATGCACTCATAAGGAGCCCTTTAGGTGTAGAGGAGCTCAGTGAAAGTGGGTTAGAATTAGTCAAAAGGCCACAATATGGTTTCATTCTTGATCAGGGACCATATCCAAAGAGGTTCACCAACTTTTGGTCAGACTGACCTTTTGACCTTTGTATAATAAGCCTTCGTATAATGTAGTCTTCGAATGAATAAGCCAAAATACCAGACAAACAGTACAATTTGTGACAGAACATGTATTTACAAAGTTGCTCATGTGAGTGACCTGAGTCGTATGGCACCATTTGCTTATCTGTCGACCTTGTAGTAACATTGTAATAGCATTTTAATTGATTTTTAAGTGTTTTTGAGCGCTAAAGCGCCCCCTAAAGGCCAATCTATACACCATTATAGCCCAAATATGTAAATGTCCTTAAAGGTTCGACATGATCTGACCAATGACTGTTGAGTTATAGCTAATCAAGCTACCAATGCCATGGTCAATATAATTTACTGATTGATCCACACGACCCTGAGTACAAAAGTCAAAATGTTTTTGATAATTATTTACCTACACATGCCAAAGAATTTTACCAGACCAAGTTCGAAAAGATTGGATCAAAATCCAGGGACTAGTTCGAAAAGTAGGCTTTTTAAACAGTTACCGATTACAAAAAAACGATGTAGTTTTGTAATAAATATGCATTTGCAAAATTGTTTGGAATAACGTACTACATATGATACACAAGGATTTTTAAGCAAACTTGTAATAAAATAGTAATAATATGTAATAATATGTTAATTTTTATGAATAGCACCCCCCATTGGTCAATTTTTTTCAAACTTGATTGGTTGTTAGAAAGTGGCTATATGTAGAGATCATTCAAGTTTCATGATGATTGGTCAATTTTTAAATTCCCTTGTTTGTGTTAAGAGACTGAAATGCCCCCCGGTGTCCTCAAGAAGCCCCCGTCGTGTCAGATCACATCATCACACCCAGCTTCACACCACTAAAGACAAAGAGAGAAACACCAACAGACTGGGAGAGGGCCACGATGGGCACGATGAGCCCTTAAGACTAGTGATAACATGAATGAGAGTCCTAAAGACTGGCGATACCAAGAGTAAGAGCCCTAAGGAGTGTCAACATCAAGAGTAAGAGCACTATAGACTGTCACTACCAAGAGTAAGAGACCTTAAGACTAGCAATAACAACAATGAAAGCCATAAGGAGCGGCCTTGGCAAGAGTAAGAGCCATAAAGTCTGGCAATAACAACCATGAAAGTCCTAAGGACTGGGACTACCAAGAGTAACAGCCCTAAAGACTGATACTACGAAGAGGAAAAGCCCAAGATTAGAGCTGGGTGATACGGCCAAAAATGTTATCACAATAAACAAAATTCATATCAGTCAATATCGATACATATCACAATAAATGTCAAATCATTATTTCTTTAAAGTTTGAAGGCTGATTTTTGTTCCTCAGAGGTTAATTTCTGTTTTAAACTATGCTTTATGGTCAGAACATGACAAACACACCAAACAGTGGAACATTTCACAAATCTGTCATGGGATAGTGGGAAAACGTTTCTGGTTAGCTGTTTTTACCAGCTGGAAAAGCACGGCTGTAATTTTTGTAATATTCATAATTTAAGAAAGAAAACAACTTAATTTTAGCTGTCTGGTGACGAGTGATAAAGAAGTGGCCAACAACAGTGCTAAACTGTTTAGTTTCTCAACAACGTCAGTTTAGTACGAAAAGCAAACATTAGCTGGCTTGGTAGGTCAGTGATGGATTACACCGCCTTACTGCCATCACTCCTACCACATCCATATCCATATCAGAGCATATCACAGTATTCAGACACAAGCTAGAACGACTGGATTTCTCTATAGTAATTTGAGGGGTGAACCACAATATATCTAACACCAGACAAACAAAGTGTTCCTTTAAACTTCCTGTTTAAACTGAAAGCGGTGCTTTTGTGTCTTGATTAATCTACAGTAACATCAATTCACCGTATTGTGCTAGTGACGGAGCGCTGCTTCAAGTTATCCAGATGCTTAAAACAGCTAGCCTGGAAAGATAGCGTTCTCCCGCTCTCCAATGCCACCTCAGTTTACTTTCGTTAAAAACAGGGCTGTAACTTGCATGAACCCACTTCTTTCTTTCACTTTCATTGCCTGGGAATGCACTAATAATAAAAAATGACTGAGTGCTGTAACAGCGCTGTAGTTAGCAGACATGATTTAACGCTGCTAAAGCTTGTTAGGATGTTAGAAAAGAGGTGAGTTTGCTGTAGGACAGTATAGTTATGCCACTTATCTAAGCTAGTCACTCACACTTGGTCACAGGAGAGCAGATCGCCGGTCGCTCCACTCAAACAGGGAATGTATGACTTCATGTTTCAGATGTTGCTAAAGTATATTTGGCGACTCATTTTACTCGTCACTCCTTTCCTCTCTAATAATGCTGAAAAACTCAGAAGTGCGCCCTCTTGTGGCGACAGCAGAGTAGTGTCGCTTTTCTTGCAGTAGAAAACGCAACCAGGGCTGTCGCTACAACGTGAAACTATGAGAATGGTCTATCATATTGAAAATATATTGAACATTTCATATAGTTCTATCAAGGAAAGTTGTATCGCGATAATTATTGTTTTATTGCCCAGCCCTATCCAAGATTGGCACTAACAACAGTATGAGTCTTAAAGACTGGCACTACCAAGAGAACAGTCCTAAAAACTGGTGAAACCAAGACGAAGAGCTCTAAAGACTTGCACCACTGAGAGTAAGAGCCCTAAAGACAACTCATATTTATGTTATTTATAGATTTATACTGTGTTTTGTATAGATGATGTATCTTTTATCTCATTGACAAACTGAAAAAAGGGGCTGAGCACATGAATCTGCAACTTGTGGGTTAGAAATCAGAATGAAAATCCAAGCACAATGCATTATTTTTCTTGTCACTGAAAAAAGTAACTCTTTAAATTTACTTGTTCAAAAAGCATACACCATTTCCACATTTATAAATTACTACAACACAATACTGTCTTTCAGTTTACACATTTTTTTTATTCATGTGAAAATGATCTACACATTCAGCTCAGCGAATTATGTTTAACAGTGCACTGCAACAAGAGAAATTCCACACACATCTTACGCTCGGCAAATAGAAGGTTCTGTTGCTGATACTTCACCCTCCAGTTGGATGTGTCTGCAGCTGTGGATTAGCAGGGTTTGGGTAGTGAAGAAATTCTCCTTCAGTCTCTCTCGCTCTTCACCAACACCTCCTCATACCCTCCTGAGGGCTACGCTGCTACATGTTGGCTGACTTTTCCGCGGAGTGACAGCTAAGTCAGGGCTTTCCTCTTTCATCTGCAAAGCTGAACACAGCTCGGCTCCAAAAGAGGGAAATTTCAGCTGATGGATCTTTTCTTACAGGCTGAGCGGATGCACTTTGCTCGAACAGTCTGTCAGAGAGCTGTCACAGGGCAGTCATTACAGGCTTACGAGTCGTAATTGCATGTCAAGTGAGGCATACAATAAGTTAAGTTTAGTGCTGGATTAAGAACACTATTATGACAAATGGTGCACCAGCACTGAACATGAATATCATTATTAAGTTCACTTGACAAAACCAATTTACTGTTCTTTTTCTGATTATTATTGTTCTACTCTTTTATGACAAAGTGCCATCACCGGCCCACTACAGACCACTGGCACCTAATCAGTACTGGCTTAACAAAGCCTTGGCTACGATATCCCAGGTGGTTATTAATATGTTGTTAGACCATTGCTATGGTTCTTTTTTAAGCAAGAACCACAAACTTTGCAGAATCACAGAGATGATACAGGAACAGTTCATATGTGCTTTTGGGATTGAACGCCTGTACAGTTTTCTTACAGCATTTGTTCAAACACAATTTCTTTCTTCATTGGAAATGAATGGTGAAATGTTGAGAAAGTTCAAATATAACTGCCACAAATGATGTCATAAAGGACAACACCTTAGCAACCACTGTGGATACCATAGTAACAGCCTTGTAACGACCTGGCAACCACCTGGGATAGCCTAGCACAGGGGTCAGCAACCCAAATATTAAGAAGAGCCATGTTGTCCTTTCAACAAAAATCAAACCACCTTGGGAGCCATAACATTTTATGACTATTTTATTGAAATAATGTTTTACCATCTTGGCTGTAAAAATATTTCTCAGTATGTGCTAATGTACTAGTATAAGTTAAAAAATATAAATGAAAACACAGACTTACTTTGCTTTGCTTTAAGCTTTAGCTCAGCTATAGCCGCTTTTCTCACATCTCTGGCAGGAAACCTTTTCAAAAGTAGAACAGTTTCTTGTAAAAAAGCTACGAGGCAGAAGTTAGCGTCTCATTTGCCAGCGTCTTGCTCTAACTTTTTTGCTCCACCTTAAATGGTGCCTGAATGTCGCCAGAACAAATGGCGCCAGAATGTAACTGTTGCACCATTTAAGGTGGAATGGGAAATTTTGAACAAGCTGGCGAATGAGAAACTGACTTCAGCTTTGTGACTTTTTAGTGTTTGTCAGTTTCTCGCTGCAGATTAAACGTATAAGGAAAACAGCTGCAGTGATTATAAACACAAATAAGCCTATTTTCCAAATTGTGTCTTAAATCTTTCTCTTTGCCTTTTCATTAGCTACTAGCTAGGCGAGATTGTTGTCTGTGTTGCTACGGTGACCAGCAGTCTGCGCTGTTCTTCAGGGTAAAAGGGTGAATTAGCAGTTATACATTAACTTCAGCATTTAAGACCATTTATTGCTAAAACTGTGTTAGACTGATTAACAGAGCTTTATTTTACTGTAAAGGAGAATTATTTTATTTTTACCTCAAAATCTAATTCTGCTGTGGAGCCGCAACCGTACAGTAAAAGAGCCACATGTTGCCGACCCCTGGCCTAGCAACATCTTAACAACCACTTGAAAAATGATAACAACAGCCTAGCAACACCTAAACAACTACCTAGGATTCCAAAGTAACCTAATACCTCTGCTGCCACCTGGGATACCACAGCAACGGCCAAGCGACCACCTGAGATAGCCTAGCAATGTCTTTGTCACACCTATACTGAGGAGGCGCCAGTGGTCCGTAGTGGTCACTTTGTCATAAAAATCAGTGAAAACATTATTGACTTAATAATAAAGAAATATAAAATGTTTTCAAATGGCAAACAATAATTAAACCAGCCTTGCAACAATGGCACACAAAGCAATGCACTTAGTCTACAACCCCATTTTCAAAAAAGCTGGGACGCTGTGAAAAATGTAAATAAAAACAAAATTCAATGATGTGCAAATCATTTAAACCCTCTGTTTGATTGATTTGTTGTGTTTGTACTATTTTCAGATGTTGAAACTGAGAATTGAAAAATATATGCCCATTTTGAATTTGATGCCAATAACACGCTCCAAAAAAGTTGGGACGGGGGGCATGTTTACCACTGTGTTTCATCATTTCATCTTTTAACAACACTATGTAAGCGTTTGGTACTGAGGAGGCCAATGGCTGTAGTTCTGAAAGTGAAATTTTTTTCCTGTTCTTGTTTGATATAGGATTTCAGCTGCTCAATAGTTCAGGATCTCCTTTGTCATATTCTTCATTTTACAATGTGCCAAATGTTTTCAGTGGGTGACAGGTCTGGACTGCAGGCAGGTCAGTTTAGCACCCAGACACTTTTAATACGGAGCAATGCTGTTGTAACATTCAGAATGTGGTTTGGCATTGTTTTGCTGAAATAATCAAGGCCTTCCCTGAAAAAGACGTTGTCTGGATGGCAGCATATGCTGCCAAAACATGTATACATCGTTCAGCATAAATGGTGCATGTCACCCATGCCATGTACACTAATGCACCCCTATACCATCATGAATACTGGCTTTTGAACTGTGCACTGATAACAAGCTGAGTGGTCTTTAGCCTGGAGGACACAGTGTCCATGATTTCCAAAAAGAATTTCAAATATTGATTTGTCAGGCCACAGGACACATTTCCACTTCCCCTCAGCATATTTTAAATGAGCTCGGGCCCAGAGAAGGTGGCAGCATTTCTGGATCTTGTTTATATGTGGTTTCTTCTTTGCCTTTTAAGAGTTTATTTAGCATTTGTAGATGCAGCCACAAACTGTTTTCATAGACAGTGGCTTTCAGAAGTGTTCCTGAGCCCATGCAGTGATTTCCACTATAGAATCATGTCTGTTTTTTAATCTAGTGCCACCTGAGGGCCCAAAGTTCATGGCCAGCAAATACCGTTTTTAGCCTTGTCCCTTGCATACAGAGATTTCTCCAGATTTTCTGAATCTTTAATGATATTTTGTACAACTTTATCAGCCTTTTGTAGTCCCAACTTTTTGGAACGTGTTGTTGGCATCAAATTCAAAATGGGCTTATATTTTTCAAAAAACAATAAAACTTCTCAGTTTCAACATTTGACATGTTGTCTTTGAAGTATCTTCAATGAAATATAGGGTTTAAATGATTTACACATCATTGCATTTTGTTTATATTTACATTTTTCACAGCATCCCAACTTTTTTGGAAATGGGGTTGTACTTTTGCCTCTAAAAACAATATATACACCACCAAAGTTTGTGCATTTGCGAGTGACTGGTATAAAAATATATTATGGGAACGTTCTGCTTAATTTTGCACTGATTTCTGTTATGAGACAAGTTTACATTTGCCTAATCTGTTGATATTTCATGTTCAGTGATGAACATCGCATATTGTGGTGCCCAAACATGTTGAAAATCTCCTGTGGGCCTTTAGGTTTCTACTGATTAACAGGAGGACTTTGAGGAGGAAAAGGTTGAGAATTCCTGCATCAAAATTAAAACACAGTGTAGTTTCATACGCAGTACTTTCCTAGCATTACTTTTCCCGCAGGGAGGCGTTTTCATGTAACAATGACCAAGAGATGACCTAAGAAACAAAATGAAGCCTATGCTCCTGAAGAAAAGACATTTTCCTCCACGTCTGTTTCTGCCAGTGACTCACCCCCCAGACTTCAGGCAAAACATGACATGGCCTTCACTAGCAATGTAACCTTTCAGTTTAGAAAAGTTGAGAACAGACTGAACGATCACAGTGCACCAGGAAAAAGTGTTGACCTTTCAAACGAAACAGTCTGAAATTTGACTGGCTAGAAGCCATCCAACACTGGAGCTGCCGTTCAGGCAGTGTGATTAGCCTGGTGCTAAAAATGCTGCATGTTTCCAGAGGTTTGCAGCAACAGAAATGAGGTCACTGACTTTGTTAATGTTAGATTAGCGCAGTGGTAGATGTTTTTTCCAAGCTGCTTCAAAGGCAATTTGTCAATGATCCACTGAACTGTAGACCGGCTTAAACAGAGCTCACTAACTGGCACATCACACCAAAGACTACTAACCTCTATGCTAAGATACATGGTTTGGACAACATCTATCCTGTTAAAAACAGTGTTGTGGACCATGACATCGTATAACGAATCTTCTGACCCTTAAAGCTCCTAAAGCTCCTAAAGCAGTGGTTTAGAACACAGCAAGGGAGGAAGAGGAAAGAAAAGAGAAGAGAACCAATGTTATCTGCTAAACTATCCTTCCTATAAAAGATCTGAATGTCATAGCTATAAAGGTATCATAAAAGAGAACTAAAGATTTTACCATCATAAAAGTTACCAAGTAGGGTTTTTTTTTTGGTTTGCTTTTTTATTTTCACCATATTTATACCAATTCCCATTCATTAGCTATACTCCTAAAATAGGTGGTTCTTCCAGGGATCTTTAGTAAAGAGAATGGTTCTATACAGAATCATGAACACTCAAAGAATCCTTTGCATGATTAAAAGTTTCCTCAGACTGATGGAGAATGTGCGGAAATGGTTCTATAGAGAAGCTTTTTGGAAATGGTTCTATATAGCACCAAAAAATGGTTATTCTATTATTCTATTGTTACAAGCTTGACATCATCAAAGTAGCAGAACCTTTTTGGGAGCTATACAGAATCTTTTTCGAAACCATCTACAACACATTCTCCATCAATCTGAAGAAACATTTTACAATGCAAAGAACCCTTGAATCATGCAAAGGGTTCTTTGAGTGTTCATGGTTCTATACAGAACCATTTTCTTTACTAAAGATCCCTTCAAGAACCATCTTTATTAGGAGTGCAGGTTTCCCCAAGTCACACAGTGCTGTCGTGATGGCAGGGTGAGAGTTTCCTCCGAGACATGTGAAGGTGAAGCTCCACCACATCTTTTCAAACTGCTGCTAAAGCAACATAATTGGAGCTCAACACGCTTGGAGGAGAACACTAAGTGCTAAACGTCAGCTAACAGATGCCCGCAATTGATTCTCTCCCAGATTCAGAGCTGTGGCAACACCAGGGATTGAACTTATGATATTCTGACTATATACACAGTCATTTTGACAGACTCGAATATACTACAGGAAGTGTAGGGGGCGACATGACTTCTATCATTTCATTTAAAAAGCGCTCTATAATGTTCATATGATCCACACAGTCATTCTGACAGACTGTAATACACTACAGTGCATCATAATATGAAATGTAGGGGTGATATGGCTTCTGCTGTTTTGCTGCATCATAAAGGAAGAAAAAATGAAAAATCATTAGTTACCACCAAAGCACTGTTCACACTTGCCCAGCCAGCTTATGCCGGCATCTTCTCCATATCTGGAGAAAAATCATGAATCACCATCTGGACAGCTCAGAGCAAACCGTCTTGTTGACATTTAATTTCAAAAGGACGTAGAGGAGTGTTCTAAAGTGCTGTCTCCTGCTGAGAGGCAGATAAACATGAAGCAAAAACCTCAGGCTCCGTAAGGCAGGACTGTGCGATTAAACACGCCTGATTCTTCCTTTTGGACCACGTCCTGAAAGCAGCTGGACACGACCCAAATACAGCTTTTCCCCAAAGTGCCAAACTGGCCTTCCAATGACCTGGGTACTGTGAGAGGGAAGACGTTGAAAAGGAATGGAAAGAGAAAGAAACAGACAGTAAAGCCAAATTTGAGCTTTTCTTAAGAGGGAACTGTAATTCCATTCAAACGGTCCAAATCATTAGGGAGTTCAATGAATTTCCCACTAAAACAACATGCGCTGTGTGGGCAGCAGTGGGTCCCAGCAGTGCTAACAAGAACTATACATGTATATTTGTACAGTTCCTGGTATCCCATTTTTCTAGCTCATATTATTTATATAGAACAAGTGAGTCAACCTTCAGCCTGTAAATGAATGGAGAGATCCACTCAAACAGCGCTGTCATTGCTGGTTTTGAACATCCTTTAGTAAAGCAGCCATACAGCAGTAAATAAGTTCTGAATTAGTGCCAGGCTTTCGCAGTAATCGTTGCGTTTAACTCCTTTTTTCCTTCCTTAAATTTAATCAACAGCGCTCCTCCCTTGGCTTAGTACAAGAGATCATAAAATAGTTTTACAGCAATGGAAACAAACACATTCAGACAAATACAGCAGACAGAGTTTCTCTCGCTGAGATGAATAAGAAAAGAACATAGCCTCAAGCGGAGGAGGAGGACATCAGAAATTGAAAAAAGCTTTCTTTCATCTAGTGAAAGAAAGCAAAAGAAATATTTAAACTCAAAAGCCTGAACAGAGAAACCGAAAAAGCACCTTTAGATGAAGGAAATAATACTGTCAACAACTTCGACGTAGCATTTAGCAGCGAAACTGAGCTTATTTGTGAAATCTGGCAGAGCTATATTTGTACATTTTCTGTTTTTTTAGCTCTATTTTTTTACTCATTCACAATAAGTGGTTCAGCCCGCAGCATGTACGAGTGAGCAGGGAGTCTCACATAAATATGCTACAGAAATTCTGAATTAATGCCACTATAATTAGAAAATGTGGCTTTTTGTTTTCTCAAAAAATATGAAAATCAACACCAATGAGAGTGTTTATGGGTTTTGTGAACAGAAATGAGGCAAAGGAAAAGACAGGTAAGTTGAGGCCTACTAAACATGAATCAGAAGTGACATTTTTATATTATAAATTAGGATAAGTTGTGAAATGTCACACTGCAGAAACTCTGGAAACATCTGACTCTGGGCGCAGAAAGTGGCCAGTAACAACGCACTGTTTGACGCTGCCAAGATTATGTTTCAAACCACTTAGTCACCTTTTCACCTCAGTCTGAGTGAAAGCAAACTGGAGGAATCAGAATTGATTTATTGGCCAAGTACAACTGATCTATTCACAAATTTAGCTCACAACATGTGTTAGAGCCAGTTATTTATTCAACCTAATGAGAAACTGTAGAACAGACTCAGTTTATATCACAACACCTATATTTAGAGACAGTTATTCATTCAACCTAATGAGAAACTGTAGAACAGACTCAGTTTATATCACAATACCTACATTTAAAGCCAGTTATTCATTCAACCTAATGAGAAACTGTTGAACAGACTCAGTTTACGTTACAATACCTACATTTAGAACCAGTTATTCATTCAACCTTACAACTTAAAGGTCTTTGTTTTATTATTTCCAGCTAGAACCACAAAATTTTGCAGGACCATAAAGTCAATGCGCAAATACTGCGCTTCTGCTTTTGATACCAATTGCACGTATGATTTTTGTACAGCATTCAACAAAACAAGATTTTGTTTTTTTTCCCCATAGAAAATGGATGATAGAATATTGACAAAAAGTATGTCACAAAGTACTCTCTCACACAGCCTCTCATAGACATTACATACAGAGTAGTACACATATACCTGCATATTAGCAACCACCTGGGACACCATAGCAATGGCCTAGCAGCAACTTAGCAACCATTTGAACTAACAGAGCAACAACCTAGCAACACTTTAGCAACCACCAAGGATTCCATACCAATGGCCTAGCAACGTCTTAGCAACCACTATATAACAGCAACAGTCCAGCAACACCTTAGCGACTACCTGGGATGCCACAGCAGTGACATTAGCAACCACCTCAGCATTCATAGTAACAGCTTTGTGAAGTTGTTTACAAATTTTTCCTTTCTAGTTACTAATGTCAGTTTTGTATGTGTGTGAAAGGTCACACAGATGTTTTTGTAAAGCTCCTCCAACCTAGCAACAGTTGCTAAAGTCCTTCTAAAGCTGATGCAGGAATATTAGCAATCATGCAATCTTGTAATTAACTGTGACTAATTGCATCACCCAGCATGGTACTAATGAGAACGCCATTGATTCTGAAATGTGACAGACTGTGACAGGAGTTTAGACCAGCTTGTTTAAATGAACGTCTAAAAGCTGTGTTTTCATTAAGAGAATGTAGTCATATATGGTCCTACAAGTCACCGAGCACAGGTTCTACTTCAGACAGCACTCATTAGACTTACAGAGTTCGGAAAGAACAGGTGGAGCAGCAGGTTGGTGAGGGAACAAAGCTGCAGCTTTGGGCCTAGAAAGGAAAACTTTAGTCACATATTCCAGCAGCATAGTACAAATGAGGGTGATGAGATGTTGATGAGTGCAGTTTTAAAACTGCAGTTTTAAAAATAAAGCCCTGTTTACAGTGCGTCCTGCATCTGGATGTTGTACGTATATGCCTTTGATCAACTGATTAATTGATTGATTAAAATAACGTGTTTGTGATAGTGGTGCAGCCAGAATTTCATTTTAAAGGGGGTCTGGTTACTGGTTGGGGCCAGCTAGCAAGCATTAAGGCCCCAAGAAATCGCTATAGTGAGGATGACAACAACCAACTAGCCTAGCTAACTCCATTATAGCCAGGGGTGTAAACAGTACTGGAAATCCCTACTCAAGTACAAGTACTGTTACTGTAGTGATAATTTACTCAAGTACAAGTAAAAGTATTAGTAAATAAAATAACTCAAGCAAGAGTAAGGAAGTAGTTCGTTGAAAAACTACTTAAGTACTGAGTTTCTTAGTTACTTTTTCGTATTTCCGCTGTCACAACATGAACGTATTTCTGAGCTGACTCGGCTACATCAATGGAAATAATCTGTACAGAAAAACACTAAAGCAAAAGTTCTGAGAGCTGAGACTGATCACAGTTCGCTCTGCTAGAGCATATTTACACCTTTCTGTGAACTGTGTAAGGAACAAGGTTTACATTAAACTGCATGCATTTCATGGTTAGATAATTATATAAGATGTCCTTGTTTATCTGTTACCAATAAAGTACTTTAGAATCCCTGAAAGGCTGTGCAGAGGATGTTACTGTTTAATTAAGTTCATTTAAGAGAAAAAACTGAGTCAAAATTATGAGTAGATTGATTAATTAATAATGTAATGTTTAGTGAGAGTCCTGCTGCCCATTAGCTCCCTGGACTCTAGCTTACGTTAATAGGTGTGAACCTCTACAGACAGTAAACACATTCACAGCCTTCACACTGTATATTTTCACTGATATCTGTTCAGAACATTTACACCATTAAAATCAGCAGCAACATTAGCAACTTACCCAGCTTTGATTTTACTGTAATATATTTCACTAATCATGCTGATCAATTCATACAGAATCAGACATTATTACTGCATTTCACACTTAAACAGCTACACAGCCTGTCACAGTTAAACACCAAGGCAGAGAGAGAGAGAGAGAGAGAGAGAGGGAGGGGGAAGAGAGAGAGAGAGAGAGAGAGAGAGAAAGAAAGAAAGAAAGAGAGAAAGAAGAAGAAGACGAAGAAGAAGAGAGAGAGAAGAGAGAGAGAGAGAAATAGAGAGAGCGAGAGAGAGAGAGAGAGAAGGTGGGGAGGTGGGGAGGGATCAGATCAGGCAAGTCAAAGACAGCGCGACAGAATCACTGTCCAGAGTTAATGAAGAACCTGTATTAGACTAGATTTCTTGTCTCACAGCCGTTCACAACCGTTTATCTAAAACAGCAACTAAACTAGGCTCTATAAATGTGTAAACTGCAGGCTATGCAGCAAATTTTAAGTTTAATAAACAGAACCATTATAAAAGACAGAAGAAAACCGTAAACATTGTAACTGTTTAGCTCGGATCAGCTACCTCGGCTAACGCTGCCTCAGGCTGGAGTCCAGCTGTGCTAAACTGGACATCTCTCTAGTGTTTTTCCTGCCGGAGCTGCTGTTTTTTGATTGGTGAATCTTTTAAATATAACTGCGCTTTGTCATTATTGGGTGATAAGCTGATACGCTAATAAGTTATTTTTCCTGTGTAACGTTATGAAAATTAAAGTAGCGAAGTAAAAGTATTTCATTAAAATTAACTCGAGTAAGAGTAAAAGTACTATGATTTAATTCTACTCAAAAAAATACCGTTACAGTAACGAGAGTAAATGTAATTCGTTACTTTCACCTCTGATTATAGCTAAAACTGCTAAAAATTACCCACCCATTACTATTAACAGTGGGAAAACATTTTTGGATATTAAATACAACAAATGATTGCTTATATTGCATTTAACTGGCTACTATAACAACTGACAGCACACCACAGTGGTTAACGGCTAATTAGGGTCTACTTCTTACAGAACTAGAAATGTTTACCATGATCAACTACTAGTACTTGCTAGCTTGGTAAGTAGCTTGAGGAGCTAGCACATCTCTGAAGTTCTCACCATCAGATGAAAGGAACCATGGATCAAAAGGAAAACCTCGCCAAGAGCATGAGGAAGAACCTCTGAGAAGAAGCAGGAATCAAAAAGAGAACCTCCTGAAGAGCATGAGGAAGAACCACTGAGAAGAACCGACACTTAAAAGTTCAGAGCATGAGAAAGACCTACTGAG
Organism: Colossoma macropomum; assembly: GCF_904425465.1. Classification (NCBI taxonomy): domain Eukaryota; kingdom Metazoa; phylum Chordata; class Actinopteri; order Characiformes; family Serrasalmidae; genus Colossoma; species Colossoma macropomum. The sequence continues at coordinate 20,010,259 of NW_023494799.1, read as the reverse complement.
AGGAACCAAGACTTAAAAAGAGAACTTCCCTAAGAGCACAAAGAAGAACCTAGATTAGAGTCTTTTCTGAACTATCGCTTTAAAGGGGACCCATCCTGCAGTTGGGGTGTGAGCAGGACGAGTGAGGTGCTGCAGCCCTGCAGGCTACCCAGCTACAGATGTTAGCGAACAAGCAAAAAATATACGACCTTCATCCTCTGGTTATAGAGGGGCTGTCTGACACGTTACTATAGTAACCACCCCAATAGCACACTCACACAGGTAGGATATTGACAGAAGCTGTGAATTAGGGGAGAGAGAGAGAGAGAGAGAGAGAGAGAAAGAGAATGACTTCCAGAAGGATGTACAGAAATATCTGTGTCCTGTATAATCACAGCACAGAATATATTCATACTTTGCTGTATCACACATGATTAGAATATAAATCATGCTGACTGATGGGCCGGCCATTATGAAAATTTTGTGGCTGAAAATTCTAATAACCAATGATATATAATTTTATATTTATATTTTTATTTTATGCTCCAGTAGTTTGAGGTAAACAGAGCTTTATGTCCTAATATATTATTCTAATATAAATATCGTAATCCTAGAGGTGGAGTTACGCTGAACACATTGCACTTTCGGTTTGTGTTTTTTACTTCTTATTTTTCTTATTTCTCAATTAATTTATTCACAAAAATTCTTTACGTGCTTTCTGTTATGTTGTTCTTGTGCAAAAGGTGAGGCTTGGATTTGTAATACTTACCATGATGGCTAATATCAGCTGATATCATTGACCAACCAATTTATCAGCCTAGTTTTTAGCACAACAATACTGATTTTTAGTTTAATAAACATGGTAAACGGTAATCTGTCGTTCAGTGGGTGCTTCATACTATTTTAAACAGTCAACAAAACAAAAACTAAACTAATAAAAAGTTTCCTTTCTGTAGATCTGGTTTCTGATTGGTTAATGTTAATATGCCCCTTTCCAGATGCACCACACCACGCCAATTTCTAGTTGTGATTTTGTTCCCAAAATTAGTCAAGTTAGCAATATTATCTACCAATTACTTTTCAATAAAACCTTACCCTCTCACTTTTTAATTAACTATGTAACAAAACCAGACCTGTCATTAACAAAAGCAAAGATTAGAAGCACTAATAAGCCGTACTTACAAACACGGCTAATAATTACATGAAAACCTGTAAAGCACAAAAACCAGAGAAAAACTAACACAACAAGTAACAGGTGTTGGGGACAATGAGGGGGTGGAGCCTGAATGTTCCAAGGAGATCCAGGGGGATAATCTTATGTCACTTCAGCTAAAAGTGACCTCAAAAAGTAAGTTTATGAAGAGTTAAAGGGAAATTCCACAGATTTTGAAAAAAAATTCTGAATAATTAAACAGTTGATGTGGTTCTAGTGAAACTTACCGAGACAGAACTGTTCACAGTGGTGGTGATAGGAACCAGAGGTCCATGTCTAAAAGCTCCCTCACAGAAAGTTATTACATAAAATGGTTATGAATTCACTGCCTGATGTCTGAGACATTGTTTTATGATAGTTTTGAGAACTTAAACTCCATTCATGGTGAAGGGATACATGATATGCAGCTCGCTGGGATGGAATATAGTCCCCCAAAAAAACGTATTATTTCTGAAATAAGTTTAGTAAGTTACAAAAAGCAAAACATTTAAACATATTTGCCTATGGACAGTTTAGCACCAACCATTCAGAAGTGCTTCAGCCCAGACTGCTTTTTAAATAAGGCACAACAAAAAAGGAGGATATGGCCCTTTTAATATATTGGAAGACAATCACAATTATAATATCAAGCAGTATAATCACAATCCTGAGGCCTTCTAATCTATAGTGAATCTCAGTGTTGGGCTCTATATGCTTCTGACCCATAACGTCTGATACAGAGACGGTGCTGAAATGGACACACATGTTTCTAAAGCTAATAACTAACAATTCAGTCACATTCAGCTATAGAAATCCTTCTCTCTCTCTCTCTCTCTCTCACACACACACATACACACACACAAACAAACACACAAACATACTCTTCCACCCCTGAACATTCACTGCCTCGTCCTGCTGTTTCCATGGCAACACACCCCTAAGTTCTCAGAGGACTGATAGAAACGGTGAAAGAATGAGAATGGACTATTTCAGACTATCAGGCAACAGATTCCATAATGCTGCTAAACGCCACGGTGCCAAGGGTCTCCCACACACTCTGTGTACCAGACCAACACACAAACAAACAAGTAAACAAACAAACATTGTGTGAGTGTTGGAAGGTCTTTATGCTTGTTTTTCCCAGGGAGCTGAGGGTTTGTGTAGATATATGATGCTGTGCCAACACCTAAAGCTAATTTGAATCCCGGTAACCAAAAGTAAATCTTTCAACTTATTAAATAAAAGCTGCATTTTGTAGCTTACAGCAAACCACTGTCACAGAAAAGGTCAGAATTTGCATGTTTTCCTTGTTTGTATTTATATCAATGTATATATTCAATACATAGCTTACATAGCAGAGCTGTACAAAATATTGTTGTTAATTATTACTGCTATACTGGCCTTTACATATTGTGACATCACAGAATTCTCTAACATGCAAATGAGGCCTCTAAATTAGCATGTGTTTACTGCATGCTGTAATCATCCTGACCTATTACAGTTCTTGTGATCCAACAAAAGGAAATTATTTTTATTTTTATTTTTATTTTATTTTTAGTTAAAACAATGTAGGCTGGTCTTTAAAGGGGAATTCTGTATAATTAAACATTTAAAATTTAACATTTTAAGCGATTTTAACCCAATACACTTTTTGTTAAATTCAGCGATTATCTCCTCACAATCCGCTAGCTGTCCATTCTGTGTGCATGCTGGAATAAATCCGATGTTACACAGCCCTGACTCTGTAAACGGGAAACAAACAAAGTGGCTCAGACTGAATGACACAACACTGTTCCAGCCAATCAGCAATCACCAGCACTCAGGCTCATTTAACAGGACTATGTGCTGAACTCCACACATCGTCGAGAAGGAGAGATGACCGAGAAACAGCCAAAGAGGAGAAAATCTGAAGAACAAAGACTGGGAAAGAAGTTCTTAGATCAGGTGAGGGCGAAGAGCCTCGTTAACATCAGTGAGGTGTTTCAACAGTGGAAAGACCTCAGAGAGCTGACGAGGCAGAAGCTGGCTTCCTATTCACCATCATCTTGTTCGAATTTTCCCATTCCACCTTTAATAGTTCAGCAGTTATATTCTACTAACTTTTGCACAAATTTTCCTGTTCCATCTTAAATGGTTCAGCAGTTACATCTGGTGCCCTTTTGTTCAAACGTTTCCATTCCTCCATAAATGGTTCAGCTTTACATTCTGCCAGCTTTTGTGTGAATTTTCCCATTCCACCTTGTTTACATCTCAACAATCGATTTACGCAGAAAAGTTGAAAAATTGGTGGAGTTCCCCTTTAAACATGTCACACTACTGATTCACCCATGAGTTTTTAATATACTGTAACGCCTCACTTTATTCATCCCTTCTTTGATTTTGACACAAACAGTGCACATGCGCTACTATGAGCATTTATTTATAGCTCTGATGCAACTACAATTGTCATGCACACTCCCACACCTCCATCGGCCGTCTCTCCTGCAGGGTAATGAAATGCTTTAGCTGGTATGGTGGGCTCCACATTAGAGGAAAATTCAGCTTTTACGCTTTAACGAGCGAACTTTCCACAGAGAGCAGCTATAAACACTAACTGTACATTCACACGGCTGTTTATATGCTCTCACACAGACAGACAGCTTATTCAATACAGGTGCTGAAGGAGCTCTCCATAACCCACACAGTTTAGCACCGTCCACTCAGCCTACAGAGGTTCAGCCTCACCCTTTAGGTCAACAGCAGTGCAGCCCCGCCCATTCAACCTACAGCAGTTTAGCTCCACCCATTTAGCCTACAGCAGTTTAGCCCTGCCCATTCAGCCAACAGCAGTTTAGCCCCACCCATTCAGCCAACAGCAGTTTAGCCCCACCTATTCAGCCTACAGCATTTTAGCCCCACCCATTCAGCCAACAGCAGTTTAGCCCCACCCATTCAGCCTTAAGCAGTTTAGCTCCACCAATTCAGCCTAAAGTACTTTGGCTCCGCCCTTTCAGCCTAAAGCAATCTGGGTCTGCCAACTCAGCCTACAATCCATCCATATAGTTGCATATGTCAGTCTTAAAGGTGCAGTAACAAACACCCTGTTTAATTCTATGGGTTAAAGAGAGGCTGCAAAATGAATTATGACTGTTTTTTTCTGGTACATAAAACCACACAAACATCATCAGTGGAAAAAAAATACACACATTTGTGTGTGTAAATGACCGTAAACTGGAGGTGCTGCTTTAGCCGGCCAGAATAAATGCCGTACAGTCTCCAAATGTGGCCGTATGTGCAGGCCTGCGTGTGCAGCAGACGCCAAATAAAGCAACGGAAGCTCGACCAAACACTCTTCTGTTTATCCGCACGTGGATCTGTCACCCAAACAGACATCAGTCACCCTCAGTAACAGGCCGAACACTGGACAGCAGGTTAAACGGACACGCGCAGAGTTTAAATAAGGAGTCGAGCTGCTGTGAATAGAGTGAGAGAGCAAGTTTAATATATCTCTCTTCTAGTGTTTTTCTGTTTGACACACATGCAGGGACTGCTGGCAGAGCAAACGCTGGACGTCATTAGCGCACAGGGGGTCTCCTAGAATAACAACACTGTTGGTCAAAAGTTTAGGAACAATAATTAATGATTTGACAGCCTTTGACAGCCTTTTACAAACTGTTGTTTAAAGGCTTACCTACAGAGTCAGAATTGATAAAATCTCCCTCACAGAAAATTATTACATAAAATGGTTATGAATACACTGCCTGATGACTGAGATGCTGTTTTACTGCTGTTCAGACTTCTCAAACAGTTCTATCACAACAGGCCTGAGGCACACACACACACACACACACATACACACGTATACACACACACACATACATGCACACGCACACACCCACACACACACAGGGAGCAGGTGTCATATGCAGGTCAGACCATCTCACAGAATTCTGAACAACATAGTAAAAAGGAGAGCTTAAAATATCACAAACACTCACTAACACAAATTTCTGTACAGTAAAAACACCATAGCACACAGGTGCAGTTTGCTCTTGAGGGGGTTGGGAGGGTCAAGGAGGGTTCAGGGTTTCTCTACAGAATTATAAGATGGGCTGATTAATAAAAATCTGTCCTAAATACAACTACACCATATATGGATCAGTGCACTACAACCATTTCCATAGCTACACTTCACCTATTTACATAGTTATGCTACACCCATTTCCACGGACATGCTACACCTATTTCGATTTTTATACAACACCCATTTACACTGTTACGCTACACCCATTTCCATGGTTACACTACAACCATTTCCATGTTTACACTTCGCTCATTTACATAGTTACGCTACACCCATTTCCAAAGTTACGCTACACCCATTTCCATGGTTACAGTAAAACTATTTCCATGTTTACACTTCTCATTTACATCGTTACGCTACACCCATTTTCAAAGTTATGCTACACCCATTTCTGTGCTTACACTTCACTCATTTACATAGTTACGCTACACATATTTCCAGTTACCCTACACTCATTTCCATGTCTATAATTCACTCATTTTCATGGTTAAACTACACCCATTTCCCTGGTTACGCTACACTCATTTCCATGGTTACACTACACCCACTTCCATGGTTACTCTAGGCTCATTTCCATAGTTACGCTACACTTATTTCCATGGCTACACTTATTTCCATGGCTACACAACAGAGTTACAAACAACCATTTCCATGGTTACACTACACCCATTTCCAAGGTTACACTACACCTGTTTCCATGGTTATGCTACACCCATTTCCATAGTTACATTAAACCCATTTCCATGGTTACACTACATCCATTTCCATGGTTACACTACCCCTATTCACATGTTTACTCTACATTCTTTCACAGGTTATACCCTTTACATTACTGGCTGAATGCAATCACAGTGGGATGAGGGATCAGAAACAAAAGAAAGAAGATGTAATGTCATGTAAGTCTAATCTCGTTGATTTTTCCACTCTGCTTCACCAGGTAAGGTAGTGACTGACTTAGTTAGCTAACATTAACATTAGCTGGTGAGAATGTTAACATTAGCTTTGTTAAGTTTAACATTAGCTGAGTCGTTGCTATGTGCATGTGAACAATAATCTGACTAAAAAAGCAGAATGTGACATTAATATCTGGCTACGCTAATATGACCTTCACTGTCTCTAGAGGAGCTACAGCTTTACTATTGTTTGCTAATTGCTCCAGCAGTTTAAGTCTCTGCAGCTGAGAGACGGCCAGAACTCTTTCTGTGAACATTTTCTTAAAATAAATAATGACTGCTGCTGGTGTGCTTTCATTCACAGTACACGTGTGTCATAAATCATAAATAAAACACACGCCCACGGCACCCTCAGCATAAGACTGACCACTTCAGTGGAATCCGGGTTTTTATAGATGAACGAGGCGAGAAGCTGAGCTCTTTGAAGTTTTCAAACTCAGAGACAGGCTGAAAGAGGAAATATGGAAACACACACGAACGACCAAAAACAGCCCTCAAACACATGCAGGACAAACTGCACTTCAGAACTTAAACCACATATGGCAGACTGACCACGTCTGAATATTCAACTACGGCAAACTTCTGACCATATTACATTTACTTCATTTTAATACTCTTTGTTTTAATTAGCTTTCTTTTGCTTTTGCTTTCTTTGTCATTTCCTTTAATTTTGCCATCTCTGTAAATTGCACTATGTGCGTTACTACTTACTATATGCTATCCTAAACAAATGCTATTCAACACTGGATTGCCCTGTGTTCCTAGTGCCCTAGGTTCCCAAAGCTCTATGGTCCTAGCACAGTGTCTTCCTAAAACTCTGTATTCTCATGGCTCTGTGTTTCTAAAACCCTATGTTTCTAAGACCCTATGTTTCCTAGCACTGTTTCCAAGACCCTATGTTCCCAGCTCCCTATGTACCAAAGATCCTAAGTTCCGAGGGTCCTATATTAAATAGGCCCTATGTTTCCAGTGCCCTATGTTCCTAAGACGCTATGTTTTCTAGCACTATGTTTCCAGGGCCCTATGTTTCACAGTTCCCTATGCTCCCTGAGCCCTATGTTGCCAGGGTCCTATGTTCCAAAGACCCCATATTCCCAGGCCCCTATGTTCCCAGCTCCCTATGTTTCAAGTGCCCTATGTTCCCAAGACCCTGCAAAGACTAATGACGTCTGGAAGATCAGGAAAGATTTTAACACCCATCACTGTAGCTCCAGCAATGCTGACAGAGAATTCCTCACTAAGCTATCCTCCCTAAAATCCAGCCCTGCCTACAGACACTTAAATACAAACAGCCCCCACAAATGGCCAGTCATGTAGAGCCCAGTGACGTCAACTGTACAATAAATACAATCAAATCAGCACACAAAACGATCATGTACTGGTCCACTCTGAGCTCTGCAGTGACCACACTGAGAGGGTAACCACATCAGCCTCTTCCTGAGGGAAGGACACACTGAACACTCACACAGAAGAGGAGGAGGAGGGGAGAGAGGGAGTAAGGGGATCATGAGTGTGTCTGTGGAGGACAAACTGGACTGTCCTTTATTTCTCTTCTTTACTCTCCCAGGATGTTCACATGCAGAAAATCCACTTACACATTTACAGCATTTCATTAATGACCCTCAGTTTAAAGTGTACTGACCATTATTCCTACACACATCTGTAAATCCACAACACCAATTTAGCCTGTCTGTCTGTTTATAGAGTTCCAACTGCCTCTGGAAGCAACATCAGCAAAAGAACGGCACATTAGGAGCTTCATTAAAAAAAGGGGTTTCCATGGCCGAGCAGCTACACACAAGCCTAAGACTAAAATACACAATGCCAAGCGTCAGATGGAGTAAATCACGCCGCCACTGAACTATGGAGCAGTGCAAACATTCTGTGGAGTGATGAATCATGCTTCTCTATCTGTCAGTCTGATGGAGTCTGGGTTTGGCGAACGCCAGGAGAACGTTACCTGCCTGACTGCATTGTGCCAACTGTAAAGTTTGGTGGAGGAGGGATAATGATATGGGGTTGTTGGTCAGGGGTTGGTCTAGAACCCTTAGTTCCAGTGAAGGGAAATCTTAATGCTTCCGCAGACCAAGACATTTTGGACAAGTGTACACTTCCAACTCTGTGGGAACAGTCTGGGGAAGAACCTTTTCTGTTCCAGCATGACTGAGCCCCAGTGCACAAAAAGCAATAAGATTGTGTGCCAGGCCCTCGCATTGAACTTCGGTGTCTGACCTCTGTTTGTCTATACATCTGTCTGTCTGTCTGTCTACACATCTGTCTATACATCTGTCTGTCTGTCTATACATATATCTGTGACTGTCTACACATCTGTCTATCTATACATCTGTCTGTCTGTTTGTCACATTATGATTATTTGGTGAACTATCACTTTAAAGTCCAGTGTAGGTGAAACTCAAAGAATCTGTAAAAGTGAGAAATCTGACAGCAGAGTGTGAACAAGGCATGAGAGGCTGTGAGAGCATGAGCCTACACACACACACACACACACACACACACACACACACACACACATACACACAGACGTCATGTAGATATGTCTAGGTTGCCATAGAAACATGCCCGGATGCAGTGGGCTGTACAACATGGCTGAGGCGTGAGTGAGTTAGTCATCAGATCATATAATCACACACACGCTAATATTTTACATTATTCATATTATTTATGTGTGTTATGAAGAGCAAATAAGTATTTAGATCAAAGCTATTAAAAAACCTTGACGATAAAAACATCTGTGACCTAAAATGTATTTTCCTTTTCCTGATTCTCTCAATACTCTCATCTCACAAATGAAAAGTGCCATCTGGTGGCTGATACTGGAACTGCACTCTCCCTGAGAGAGGGCTGGTTGTGGCTATTCAAATATACAGATATTCCAACTCATTAAAGTATTCATTTACTTAATCAAGTAATCACATACACCATGTGTAGTTTGGAATAAAAAATAAACAAAACTATTTTTTTCAGATTCAAATACACGAAGGGAAGCTCATTTATGAAATTTATGAAACTGTACAGTGTAAAGTTCTGTAGGTCAGCAGGCAGTGCACACGCCTAAAACACAATAATAATCACTTAAACAGCCAAACCATCAGGTATGGACCACTTCCACACAATAAATTAATTTAAACCCCAAAATCTTTACAATATATGATTTTTTCTCATTGGGATATTCAAATGCTATTCAGTGAAAAAATGGTGAAATATGGCTATAGCAAAAACCTTTAAACATCTTTAATATGACTGCGGGGTTGCCGCAGCACAAACGTGAAGACCGTTTCACAAAACAATGAAAAAAAAAGTGAACTTTAAAACAATTTGACAAATGTGTTTCTGATAAAATGGCCAACAAGCACAGCTACAACGTAGGTGTGTCTAATAAAGTGGCCAGTGAGTGGAAGCACAAGGTGGGTGTTTCTAATAAAGTGACCAGTTAGTGGAAGCGCAAGGTAGGTGTTTTTGATAAAGTGGCCAGTTAGTGGAAGCACAAGGTGGGTGTTTCTAATAAAGTGGCCAGTTAGTGGAAGCACAAGGTGTGTGTTTCTAATAAAGTGGACAGTTAATGGATGCACAAGGTAGGTGTTTCCAATGGGGTGGCCAGTTAGTAGAAGCGCAAGGTGGATGTTTCTAATAAAGTGGCCAGTTAATGGAAGGACATGGTTTGTGTTTCTAATAAAGTGGCCAGTTAGTGGTAACACAAGGTGGGTGTTTCTAATAAAGTGACCAGCGAGAGTCCAAAAGCAGAACATCTCTTGACAGTTAAAAGAACCCTTAAGTTCCTTAAGTGAGTGTTTAGATACAGAGATGTAGCGTCTCTGTTAGTTTTTAGAGTGTGTGTGTGTGTGTGTGTGTGTGTGTTGTTCCCAGACAGGATATTGATCTTTAGAATACCAGACACACTCTCTCAGCTCCTGGACGTGAATGTGTGTCGTCATTCTCTGCAAATATTATTCCACCTGTTTCTTTACACTGTTCTCTCTGAAAGCCTCCCTCTGCTTGTCTGTACCTTCACTGAGCCTGGGGTCCAGAAATAACCCCAACTCCAGCAGACGGTCAATATTAAAAAAGTCTGTACTGGACACAGCGGACAAAAGGCCACCCAGCAGTGTGTGTGTGTGTGTGTGTGACAAGACTGAGGTAATCTGCAGAGTGTGTGTATACCTGCTGCTTTTAGGCCGGTTTTACATGGTGAAACTTTCATGCGACCAGGCGTTGCATGTTGTGAGTTGCATGCAACGTGACAGCTACATGAAGCATTTAACACAAACACATTTAATTACTCCAGTAATTAGACAAACAAGCAGACTGTATTTTTAATACAACATATTTATACAACTTTTAATTTACATATTTATTGGTCCTTTACTGTATATTTTAGTTTTTAATCTGTTGTGTATACGTTAAGCGTTTGAAAATTAATATTTTTATAGCCATTAAAATGTCTCACTTGTTCCATCCTAAAAGTGCCACGTTCGTTGAGGAGTTGCTCTTCAGTAACGATTCACATCCTTTGATTTCCAAAAAAAAACTGAGCTCTGTGTAAAATTTGTTGCTCCAAGAGAGTACACTACACACTACACACAGCAGAATAAACGCTGCATACGCAGACGTGTAAACAGCTGTTAGCATTAGCTGGCTAGTTACTCACGTTTGACATCGTAACTCAGAAAAATGACAAAATGAAAAACTACCAGCCTTACATAAAATCAACATTGATTTTTTTTTTTTTCCTTTTTAACCGTCCAATAAATCAACATATTTATCCAAGAAATCATTGGCTGTTATATGAAACATATTTCGTGAAGTTGATACACTTGCAACTGTTGCAGCCAAATTTCAAACAAGTTGCAGGACACTTATTATGTGACTGAAGCGAAATTTTCTTTTCTTTTTTTGAAATTTCATCAACTCATCCACCCATTCATCTATCCAACTATATATTTATCCATCCACGTATCTATCAGTCCATTCATCCATCTATCCATCCATCTAGATATTCATTTATTCATCCTCCTATCCATCCATCCATTTATGAATCCTTTCATTAATCCATTAATCCATCCACCTATTCATCCATTCATACATCTATCCACCCACTCATTCATTCACTCATTCATCCATGTTTGCTAGAATAGATTACATTTAGGCTCTGAGTACAACATCATGCTGTCGGTGCTATTGAGGGTCACTTTCAGTAGGCATCACTGAAATGTCCTTAACAGGTAAGTGTGTAGAAGTGCTGGACGTGCTTAATTTAGCAGGACTTCGTAAAAAGCAGCAGCTCCTGTCGGACCCAAAGCGAATAAATCCCCCAATGCAGGAATCTCCTGCAGAATGAGATTAGCGTCTCTGAGGAGAAACAGAGTAACACCAAAATCTCCCATCAGAGCAAAAAGCCATGAGAAGAGCGTCCCCATGGAGAATACCAGCCTAATTCTATTAGATACAGGGCGGGGGGTTATCCTTATCCTCTACTGGATGATGCTGAAATCTCTTAATAGGATGAAGAATGAGATAAAGGTAATATAAAGAGGGGAGAGATGATGATGCTCTGCTCTGCGAATAAACCCCCCCTTAATTAAAAGGTTTCCATTATTACGCCCGCTTTCTCTGCGTGTATCTAACGAGTGTAAGCTCTGCCTCCAGACACTCCAGCTGTGATACAATTTCACACACATTGTTTCAGGATTTAATGCTGCACTCTGTGTGTGTGTGTGTGTGTGTGTGTGTCCCCAAACAGCCTGCAGTGTAACAGCACTAACAGCTACTGTAATCATCGCAGCACAGCTGAACTCACTTACAGTCTGAGATACAAACTGCACATTCAACGAAACCTCAGGCAGCTTCAGCCGCAGAGACACACAGCGGTGCTGGAATCAGATCTATTTAAGCAGATTTGAGCCCTACAATTAGACAGATGTTCAAATGCGGCTGGTGTGTCACACTGATGTGACTCCAATTTTTATGTATCAGTATTGGCAAAAATGTACAAGAAAAATATCAAATATCAGAATTGTCCCACATTCCCCACATCAGTGCAGCCCTAAGATTCATCCATCCAGTCACTCGTTCATCTGTTCATTCGTCAGTCCATTCTTGAATCCATTCAGTAATCCATCCATTCATCCATCTTCATCCTTTCATTCAGCTATCCATTTATTTATCCATTCATTCATTCACCCATCTATCTATCTATCCATCCATTTATCCATCTATCCATTAATCCCTCCATTTATTTATCCATTCATTCCTACTATCAACAATCCACTAATTCATCAATCCATCCATTCATTCATCTTTTCATTAATTCATCCATTCATTAATGCATTCATTCACACACTTATCCAGCCATTCATCCACACATTAATTTATCCACCCATTAATTCATTCATTCATTTATTCATCCATTTATTAATCCACTGATTCATCCATCAATTCATCCATCCACATATCCATCAATTTAATTCTATCAATTCCATCCATTCACCCATTTATTCATTCACTCACTCATTCATCCATGTACAATATCTTTAGGATCTCAGCACAACAAAAACAAACTCCATGAGTTTGTTTTCTATGAGTTCACAAAAAATAAAACCAAAAAATTAAAATTAATAAAATAAGTAGCAGAAAATTCAGTTACAGAGAAAATCAGGATCCTAATGTTCAGCTGCACTCAGAGCAACTGAAGCCGCTTAAAGAGTTTAACACAGCAGGAAGAGTGAACAAGGGGTTAACGCTGCTGAGCTCTGCTGCTTCAGCGCCCCCTGATGATCAACACATGAACTGCTGACAGAAACAGACAGCAGAAAAACAGCCTTGAGCTGTAAGAGTGATAGTTTCTTCACACAGCAGGGTTCGATTTCTCCTCTGGTCCCCCTTAAATAATTTATTTAGGCAAACTCTGAATTTTACAAGTCACTGTTCTGCTCCTGAAAGCCCTTCAATCCTGAAAACTTCAGAAAAACTAAATATCATGAAACATATTGAGTATGGTGAATTTTGCCATATCGCCCTCACTTTTAAAAAAGATCAAAGTTTATTTAGTAAAGACAATGAATCTACATAGAACCATGAACATTCAGAGAATGCTTTGCATGCTTAAATGGTTCTTTGCATGGTAATATGGTTCTTCAGATTGACTGCATATGGTTCTATACAGAACTTGAAAATAGCTCTACATAGCACCAAAAAGTGTTCTTCTATTGTTACAAGCTTGACATCGTCACAACAGCAGAACCATTTTTGGTGCCATATAGAACCATATACAGCACATTCGCCATCAGTCTGAAAAACAATGTAACCATTCAGAGAACCATTTAAGCATGCAAATGGTTCTTTGAGTGTTCATGGTTTTATATGGAACCAGAATGGTGCGCATTCTGAGATTAATCTCTGTCTGGGAAACTGATCGTATATAACACCTTCTAATAAATTCAGATTCAGGAGAAAAAGGAGTGGCAGCAGGTTAGAGACGATGACCAAAACTGACCACCAGGTGGCAGCAGACACGTCACTGGGTCCCTCTCTCTCTCGCGCTCTCTCATCAATACATCTTACTGAACTAAACTGAATTAAGAGAGAAATGTGTATAAGAGAGAGAGATACAGAGAGAGATAGAGGAGAGAGTGAGTGACCACCAAACCACAACCTTTTATTTTACTCAGTTATATATGTAATATAGGTATTTTTATTTTTTCCTACCATCTTAATTACATAAATATATTTCATCATTCACTTTTTTCTTTTTATATACTGCAGACATATCAAATAAGTTTTGTTTTACTATTATACATACTTTTTTATTATTAATTGATAATTACCACTTTCTCTTCTTAATTTCTGAATCGTTATGTATCAATCTTAGTTTTGTTTTTTAATCAATAGGTAATTGTTACAGTGCTTTGACAATACAAATGTAAATCTGTCAAGTCAATAAAGCAGACTGGAACTGAACTGAAGAGAAAGAGAGAGGAGAGGAAAGAGATACATAGGAGAGACACAGAGAGAGAGGTTAAAAGAGAGAGAGATACAGAGGGACAGACAGATACAGATAAAAGAGAGATACAGAGAGAGAGAGAGAGGAGAGGAGAGGAGAGGAGAGAGAGTGAGAGAAAGAGCGACAAAGAGCGAGAGAGCTGTGTAAAAAGTATTAGCAAGAGAGAGTGAGACATACAGAGAGAGAGAGAAAGAGAGAGAGAGAGAGAAAGAGAGAGAGAGATACACAGAGAGAGAGAGAAGGTTGTTGAGGTTCAGATGAGGTAAGTTAAGTGAAGAAAGTACCACACACTATTGTGTGTGTGTGTGTGTGTGTGTGTGTGTGTGTGTGTGTGTATGTGAGCAGTGATGTTGCTTCAGGCTGCAGAATCAGCAGATCAGACGCTCTCATTAGTAATTAGTGTGAGTAATACAGACATTATATAAACACTGTCATCAACAACAGCATCTTCACTTTTATTAATCAATTCATTTAACTGTTCTGCCTCCTTCAGATTCTCTCTTCATACCACCAGCATTCAAACTTACAGCCAGACAAGCCATATCGCCCCCTACACTTCCTGTAGTGTATTACAGTCTGTCAGAATGACTGTGTGGATCATATGAACATTATAGAGTGCTTTTTAAATGAAACAATAGAAGCCATATCGCCCCCTACACTTCCTGTAGTTATTACAGTCTGTCAGAATGACTGTGTGGATCATATGAACATTATAGAGCACTTTTTAAATGAAATAAGTTATATCGCCCCCTACACTTCCTTACTGGGGAATATTGGGACCTGGCCTGATCTCAGAGGGAAAGTTACTGAGCAGTGACCCTTTTGACCCTGGGTAAATGATCCTGTCCAGAGGAGAGAAGATAAATGGAGAGTCATAAAAAAAAAAAAGAGGGGGGGGGGGCAAGGGAAGCTTCACTATAAAACAGTGTTAGCTGCATTTTAATGTATTCAAGGTGTTATACAAACATGTTATTTTTTAGTACTGTTATTATCATTACTACTATTATTATTATAATAAAAAAGACACAATGAGGAGAGATGGAGGAGGTCAGAGAGTGTGTCTGAACTGAATGAGGACGAATGGGGTCATTATAGGTGACCCACCTGCACAAGGGCTTAATGACCCAAATCTGCACTGTGTCAACACTGTCCAATAAGCAAGAAACTACACTAGCTTAAAGGGGAACTCCACTGATTTTTCAGAATTTTCTGCACAATTATGTGGTTAAGATGTGAACAGAGTCGTTCAGAGTGGTTTGGTGTGAAACAGTAAGTTTCTAGAGAAACTTACTGCGCCAGAATTGTTCACAGTGGTGGTGAGAGGAACTAGATGTCCACCTCTAAAAGCTCCCTCACAGAAAGCTATTACATGAAATGGTTATGAATTCACTGCCTGATGACTGAGACATTGTTTTATGATAGTTTTGAGAACTCCATTCATGGTGGAGGGATACGTGCAGGGCGCTGTAAGGCAAAATAGTCCCCAAAGAAAACTTATTTTAGATTTTCCACTATTTTCCCCATCATCAACATTCCATATAAACTCAGAACACGTGTGTAGGTTCACTGGTGGTTTTGGATAGTAAATAAAATGTCTATATTTGTGTAGTCATGGCGACCCCTGGTTCCTATCACCACCACTGTAAAGACAACTGACCATTTCACACCCAACCACTCTGAATCACTCTGTTTACATCTCACACTGAATTCAAACTAAAGCATCCACTGCACACTAAATCCAATACACATGTTCGAACATGGAGGTAAAGCTCATTTTGGCTGTTATAGAACACGCTGAAGTGTATCTGTGCTTTTTTTCATGTATTTGTGTTTTGTTCCTAAAACATTATCTACATTATCTATCTATAACTATACACAATTTGTTGCTCGGATCGTCAGTATTCTCTCTCTCACTCCGAAATCACTCCAGTGTCACTCTGTCCCGTGAGCCAGACAGTCCTTTTTACCACACTGGCTGCCTCTAAGTGACACGAGTGATGCAGCAGCAACTCTACAGCTTACACACGATGGCCACTCATACACAGTGTCTGTGCTGCGGAGCTGATCAACAGGACTACAGACTGGAAATTCACACCGATCACAACATCTACAGACGTCACACAGAGTCAGATCACGATGTCCATTTTGCTGTGAATGATAAAGAAGATGGTGTTAAAAGCTTGTGTGTTTATCTACCCTCGGCCAATTTGTAGCCTGGGCCGTCAGTTCAAGACTAAACCTTTCAAAAAAAGTCTGTGAAGCTCAGAATTTTTAATTAGATTTTTGTTTAATAATGACCATAAATTATATAATAAATGAAATACAGTGTGCAGTGTCTCCAAATAGCTAAGACATAAAATAAATATAATAAATAAAGGAACATATGGGGTGAACGCGGAGCAGTTTCTCTAACATGTGAGTGAAGAGCGGGAACTAGAAAACCCAGAGCAGAGCTGGAGCAGAGTGATTACAGACACGCATTGATTTCACCATGATGTGATTAAATCCACTTTTATTTTTTAGTACGATTGAGAGTGATTTTCAAAAAAATACACAGCATACACAAATGTCTAGATCTGGATTTTTGTTAGCTGTAGGGCTGAATGATTTGGAGAAAATTGTCTAATTTATTTTTTCTTTTCAGCACTGTGTTTATTCTTTGTAAAGTTTTTTCGGGCCAAGAACACCAGCAAACTGTAATGTCACATTTTTATACATTCTGATTGGTCTGACTCATCTGGACACAAATTATGAGCTCCATGTTACTGAATTAAATTTTCACACCTAAAATTTATTAAGGCATCACTGTTGATAATATAGGCTGTAACTGCAGCTCTTGCAATTTGCATCTTGCACGCCTTGAAATTGTGACTCCAATATTAAAACAATCTTTTAGCCCTACACCAGAAGGTTGGTTCTTCAAGGGTTCCTTAGTAAAGAAAATCATAAATCATCATGAAAGAGTTCTTTAAAGTGATGGAGAATATGCGTACATGGTTCTGTACAGAACCTTTTTGAAAAGGGTTCTATATAGCGCAAAAAAAGGGTTCTTCCCTTGTTACCATGTCAAGCTTGTAACAATAGAAGAACCCTTTTGGTGCTATATAGAACCCTTTTCAAAAAAGTTCTATACAGAACCATATACAGCATATTCTCCATCAATCTGAGAAACCTTTTCATGATGCACTTCAGTTTTTTTAATGGTTTTATGTGCAACCATTTTCTTTACTAAAGAACCCTTGAAGAACCATCTTTTTTTAAAGTGTAGCTTGCTCAAAAGATCCGCATTTATTATTAGTTACAGTATTCCTGTAATCATCTGATTCCAACAATAATTGGCACACACAGCTCTACAACCAGCATCCACACCTGGAAAACACGAGAGCCACTCAAAGCCAGAACCTGCTGCACACAAACCGAGGAGAAAATGAGAAACAAACTCCATCTCTGCTCCTTCATCACACCCTCCCACAGCAGAGATGCCGCAAACCAGAGAGTTTCAGTTTGATATGTCAGAGTTATGAAGCTCAAACAGCAGCAGAGACGACTTTTATAGAACACTGTCAAACATCAAACCAAGTCAGAGCTAATCAAAGTGACTGAGTGTGCGGTCGACTTAATGTAGCCCTGAGCAGCACTGACTTAATGTGATGCATGCAGTGATGCAGAACGTCACCATATCACATGACATTAAAATCTGGCAGCTGAAGTTTCTGCAGTCACACACTGTGAACTACAACACGACATCAGAACATCATCAGCCTTGCTGGCTGGAACCCCTGATGACAAACATGAGTGTGTGTCATATGTTCCGTTTTTATTCTAAGAACTTCAGATCCGTTATCTCCTACGGTTCTTTCTCCCAAAGGGTGTTTCCCCCTTTCGGCAGCTCATTTATATATGGCCATCATAAACACTGCAGTTTCTATTTCCAGCAAAAAAGCTGTAAAACAGTTCAGTTCAGGGGTGTATTTTAAAAGAAATAATGTGCTTGTAGTCATAATTTATTCTTCAGATTTTTGTCACCTTCTTGGCAATATGGCTACCTTTGTAGATTTTAAATTTTTACTTTGTTATCTCAGTAAACAGAAAGAAATAAAAAACATCTGTGTGACTCTAGCAGGTATTCCATGTGTCACTTTCCCCTGACACCTTAAAGGGATTTTTCAAAAATTCTACATAATTAAACAGTTAAGATGTAAACAGAGTCATTCAGAGTGGTTTAGTGTGAAACGTTCTGTTCTCAAGAAACGTACCGAGTCAGAATTGTTCACAATGGTGGTGACAGGAACCAGATGTCCACCTCTAAAGACCCCTCACAGAAAGTTATTACATGAAATGGTTATGAATACACTGCTGGATGTCTGAGATGTCTTGTGTTTTGTCCTGATAGTCACCACCACTGTAAAGAAATCTGAGTCAGTAAGTTTCTCTACAATTAACTATTTCACATCAAACCATTCTGAATCACTTTGTTTACACCTCAAGGACTCTACCAGAATTCTACCAGTCAGTAAAGTTCTGTTTAATTAGAACTACTGGAGTATTATATAAAAACATACATATAAAATTATAATCAGCCAATATTATCAATCATCGGTCACAAAAATGTTGCTATCTGTTAGGCCCTAGGCCTCACTTTACTCTGTAAATAGTTCCTCCAGTTATATTTGTCTATGGAGCTATGAGGCCAATGTAGCTAATGCATAAGCTTACATCTCACCAAATAAAGTTTAAAAAGAAAACCCGTCCATATTGGTAAGGAGGAATTATGTAAATTAGATTTTCTGAACAATAACTGGCAGAAAATGACTACTAAGAATTTGATTACTAAGGTGGGGTAGAATGAACAGATGAGATGTAATATAATACACCCCCATGTCAGACTGTGAAATGGATTTCAGGTTATATATTAACCTCCAGTCGTTTACAGTCCTAATTAACAGGACGCTCCGAGTCTGGCTAAGAGCAGACAGGCCGTCATCTGAACAGTGTCAATGAGGGCAAATGGGTCTGTAATATCCAATTCAACTGAAAATGAAGCCGAGAGTGTCAGTAAGTCAGCCCCAAAGGGGGATCCCCTTCCCCTCTGTCAGGATACACTGCAGTGTCTGTGTGAGGATGTACTGCTGTCAGGCTGGAGCTGCTGAAACCTGCAGGGCAGAAAGAATCCCCCCGGGGGACATAAATCACCCTCCCCCACCCCCCACACCAAAACCCCCCCTGACAGCTGCTTCAGCACAGTCACCTTGGGCAGTGCCTTCTGGCCTCCAGCACATTTACACAGAAATACAGCCTCAGTTCAGCCAAACCTCCCCCTGAACCACACTGCGGAACACGCTGACACCGGCAGCCTGAGTCAGCCAGCATCAGCAGCTTCCTCATTTACTGCAGATGTCACAGAATCTGGGTTAAAACACCCCTACCTGCTACAATGTAACATAATCACTGTTAAACTACACCCCTATCTGCTACAATGTCACAGAATCTGCTAAACCACACCCCTACCTGCTACAATGTCAAAGAATTACTGTTAAACCATACCCCTAACTGCTACAATGTAACAGAATCACTGTTAAACTACACCCCACCTGCTACAATGTAACAAGATCTGTTAAACTACACCCCTACTCGCTACAATGTCAAAACTTCTGTTAAACCACAACCCTACCTGCTACAACGTCACAGAATCTGTTAAACCATACCCCTACCAGCTACAATGTCACAGAATCTGTTGAATTATACCCCTACCTGCTACAATGTAACAGAATCTGTTAAACTACACCCCTACCTGCTACAATGTCACAGAATCTCTGCTAAATCACACCCTATCTCCTACAATGTCACAGAATCTGTTACACCACACCCCTACCTGCTACAATGTCACAGAATCAGTTAAACCACACCCCTACCTGCTATAATGTCACATCTCTGTCAAGCCACGCCCCTACAAACTACAACATCACAACTTCTCCACCACCTACAATGTTACATTTCCATTAAACCACGCCCCAACATGTTACACTGAAAAAGCGTTGTTTTAAATCTATTTAATTTAAATGTGTACCTTGGTTCTACATTAACATAAACAGTAATAGTATTAATATCACTTTTCTTATATACATTACTACATGTTCTTGCACCCGTACACTGAGAAGGCAGGCTCCGCCCCCTGGTGGTACTGTACCATCCCTAGTATCTACAGTAAAGGACCTGTATCTGACCAACAGCCCCGTTATCCAGAGACTCTGACTGAGCAGGCGTGTGAGGGAATGAGCTGAGCTCAGTGAGGAGCAGCAGGATCATGTACTCTTAGCCGAGCGTCACTGAGTGTCTAACAGTGACAGCAGCAGATATCAGCACTCAGTCTGTACAGCGCACGGGTGTCAGACCCACCAGGTGACACCACGTGTGTTACATGTCAATCTGGAGAGGAACCGAAACGCTTAGAAAACCTTCCCCTGGGGAACACGCTTGCCCACCGGAGAGGTCATGAATAATAAGCAGACGCTGAGGAGCCTTTCAGAAAGTGGAAGAGCGTCACCGATGAACAGATAACACTGCACAGCTCATCTGCACACAGAGCGGAACACTCTGAGAGCACACTGAACATCTAATTCACAAATTACAGCAAAGAAAATCATGAATAATAAAATAAGGAAGAAATACCAAAGATTCGTCACGATTCCTCTAGTGCTGGTCACTCAATGAGCTGCTTTTGATGTCAAATTTATGCTGATAAGTATGGATGCAGTGAGCCATGTGTACACTATTTATCAAATGATGACCAAAAAAAACCCATAAAGAGCAAAAATAAACTAAAAATAATTGAATTCCTTTGAGTAAGTTTTTTGGTTTTCGGAAAATGTCAGTTTTTTTCAATAATGAAAGTATATTTTCTTAACTACCTTGTGGTTGTAGCTTACTCAGAAGCATAAATAAAACTGCAAAAAGTGGAAGCTATGTAACGCAGTAAACAAACAATCAAGTAATGTCCACTTACAAGCTGCTAGTTTAGCTGATTGGCTAAGCATTGCTGCACACTACAGCCACCCAGGGTGTAAAAACCTCAATTCAGTGTGCACACTTTTACTCACACAGCTTTTAAACACCATGAACTTTTGGAGGTGGCTACTGCAAGATGCTTCTGGTCAGTAAACTAAGGCTATGTTCACACAGCAGGTAAAAGTGGCCCATATCTGATTTTCTCACCAAATCTGATTTTTTTGTTTGGCTGTTCACATTATTTTTTAAATGTGACCTATATGTGACATTAGTCTGAACAGATCACGCTCCCAAACTGATCCGCATGCGCAAAAGAATAATTCTTCACATTGTTTCATGTGGCTCATCCAGAGGTAACCAGTGACTTCCAACGAATGGCAGTCGCTCCCGTAGCTTTCAGTTTCATCTTCACCCATGTCACAGGAGCGATCATGAAGCTTCACTGACTGACAGCTGGGCTCATCACCCAGAATGAGTTCGAGCTCGCCGTAAAAAGGGGCACGTTATTCGGCCACGGCCACTTCTTTGGTTCGCGTCATGAAGCTTCACTGACTCGGATACTTTAAACTTTGCTTTCAGACTTTAACTGTTCTTTGACACTGTTCTTTGAATTCCGATCGGGCTGTTCAGACTGAGTCGCATTGCCGCAGATTGGATACGTATCGGATTTCAGTACCACATATGAAAGCGTCTCAAATCGGAATCGAAAATGTCAGATTCAATGCGTTTTTTGCTGTTCACACTGCCACAAAGATGACACGTGATCTGTGTCACATACGAAGAAAAAAATTTTGGATTCCAGTTTTGGACAGGCATGACATTCGCTGGTGGGCCGAACCTCGCTCTCGTGGATGAACTTTTAGTCTCTTTCCCACAGCTTCATTCTCACAAACAGTTTTTTCATAGTTCAATGATCTTGTTCGCATATCAAACACTGCAGTAGGAAATAAACTGCCCACAACTGGCTGCACCGCACCGCTAGACCCAATCATACCGCCATCACTGGCTGCACCGCTGATTATCGTTAAATAACTCTTTTTATCTGGTCTGTATTCTGTACTCTCTGTAACTGGACTGTAATTTGCCCTCATTAGAGCAGACTGACCAGTTCAGCAGAATTATCAGTGCTGAACAAGAGCAGAACTGGCCAGCTTTCTATGCTCCACTGAAGGCTTACATGTTGTCACTCTTTATCAAGTCACTTAATACGACAGCATATTATTTTTGGGTAAGTTAAGCAAAAAAAAAAATTTGGTATTAAATTTTATTTTATATATTACAATATATTAAATATACTGATTTTAGACTTAATTGACATGTAGCATATATTTGAGCACAGAAAACATATGATTTTGTTTAGTAATATTTGAGGTGAAATTTCAGTGGATGTGTATACGTACTTAAAATAACTGTATTCCAAAGTGTTGTGGACTGATTGTCATTTAGCACAGATTGAAGGAACATTCCACTAAAATAACAGTGCAAATAATGAATGAAAGCTAAGCAGCGTGCGGTTAGGGTGCTATGACCTCAGTGTGAGCCTCGTACCCAGTTACTGAAACCCCCATAAAAAATAAATAGCCCTCCTGGTTCTCCCCCTGTAGGCCATGCATTTTTCATCGGGTTTGATCGCCACGGGGAACGCAGCCTGCCAGTCTGGTCATAAAACGAGAAATCAGATCAATAACAGTAATAAAGTTGAAGGTGTGTCTCCATGTCTATACTAAACACTATGCTTTCAGACAGATATCGGGAAAGTGAACATGAGAAATGATCAATGCAGCCTGTAGGAATTCAGGAGTGAGTGATACGGCAAAAACATCACAGTCTCAACTTTAACTAATTTTCATCTTTCTGTGGTTTAATAAGTTGTGATAGACAATATCACAAGAATTTTTTATATTAAAAATAAGCGACACAAGCCTTTTTTACCCTTTTACCTTTTTTACAGAAAACAATATTTTTACTGTATTTTACTGCAGCTACTTATTGTGGTTAGCATTACTATTAGCAATGTAGCTGTGATTTAGCATTTCGTTTGTGGCTGGTGATATTTTGGTGAGAATGTGGAAACACTAGAAGGAACACAGTTAGCTAATGCTGCATGATTAGTTTTATTTACAAACACTGCTTACACAGAAAAAAAATCATCTCCATCTGTTCAGTAGATTCAGCAGAATAAACACACACACACACACACACACACACACACACACACACATCAACACAGCTCAGCAACACACCACAGTACAGACTTATCATAATCACGACAGATACTATTTTTTTGTACAACAGTTCAATAACTGTCAGGTTTATCTCATTTCTTTTTACATTTTTCTTCATACTTAACAAAACATTAATACATGGTCTAATAGGTTTAACTTACTGAACGCTGTACAAATAAAATGTCCAGTCTGTTGTTTGCTTTATTTACAAAAATGCAACATACAGCTGGTTAGCATTAGCTTAGCTAGTATGCTGTCAGCTCTGCTCACCACAGAACTTTAGGTTACGAACGTAACCCCGGTTCTCAGAAGCACTTGTATCAATACACCAGGCCCTATTGGCTGGCAGCTGGGACGTGCGTGTCAGGGAGGAGCCGCCCCTCCTCCGTATTTAAGGGCTGACGCAACGTCACTTTGTTATTCAAAATGAGCACAGCTCTTCCTCGGATCACGCAAGGAGGGTGGTCTGGTGAGATACCTCATTCATGCTATCAGAGAACCAGGGTTACGTTTGTAACCTAAGGTTCTCTTTCAAGCATTCGTTTTGGTATCTCACTATGGGATATGCTGACTCCCGTATTGCCAGACAAGCTCACTTCGAAAGACCGGCTGCCCCAAGCCATGTAGATCTGCTCTGTCAAAGAGGAATCATTCCCGCCCCTCAGGTGGGCATAGACTAAGCACAGTATGTGCCAAGGTAGGCGCAGTGACATCCAGCCTGTAAAACCTAGTAAAGGTATGAGGCGAGGCCCAGTTAGCTGCAGCACAAATCTCCTGAATAGAAATGCCCAGAAACAGGGCCCAGGATGTTGCCATTCCCCTATAGCCCCCACTGTCCAGTGGGACAAGCGCTGTTTAGTGATGGGCTTCCCAAGGTGAGGTCTTGCCCAGGATACGAACAGCTGATCAGTTTTCCTAAACTCCTCAGTCCTGTTCAGATAAATGCGCAGCGCGCTCTGGACATAGCATGCATAATCGTCACTGCTCATCAGAGGTGAATGGTGGGAGGTAAAAAGCTGCCAGCACAAGACGTGGAAACGTCGCTGATGAATCAACAATTTTGGGGATAAAGGCAGGGTTAGGTTTCAACATGACCTCCAGATCCCCCGGTGCAAACTGAGTGCAGGTTGGGTGCACCGAAAACGCATGGGTTTCACTGACCCGTTTCGCTGATGTTAGCGCCAATAAAAGGGCTGTCTTCATTGATAATGTTTTGTGATCCATGTCATGTAGAGGCTCAAAAAGGGGGTATGCTAGAGCCTCCAACACCAATGACAGGTCCTACGAAGGAGTGACTTGGATACAGGGCGGAGCCGGCGCTCTCCCTTCATAAAACGGCATATCAGGGGGTGCTGTCCCACTGTTGTGCCATCGAAGCCCACTTTAATAGTGGAAAAGGCTTTTCCCTTCTCCAAGAGCTCCTGTAAGGACAAAATCACAGGCACTGAAAAGGCACCGCCTGTGATTTCGCACACCACTCCTCAAAAACTCGCCACTTATGACCGTAAAGGGTTCGAGTAGATGAGGCCCTGGCACTCTGAATTGTCGCTATAATGTTATCAGGCAAACCTACGGTAGTTAGGTTGGACCTTTCACGGGCACTCTGGATGAGGGCAAAAAATTTCCCCTTGCGTTTGTGATAGGAGATCTCTGTGCAGTGCTTCTCCGGCCAGTTCGGGGCTATCAGAATGAGTGACAGCCCCTCTTGTCTCACCCTGGTGAGAGTTGGTGGTATCAGCGCCAAGGGCGGAAACGCATACAGGAGGACGCGCGGCCACTCCCATCGGCGCATCCTGGTTGTTCAGAGAGAAGAACGATGGGCACTGAGCATTTTCTCTGGTGGTGAACAGATCTACGGCAGCTTTCCCGAAGCGGTCCCAGATCTGATACACTACATCTCTGTGTAGCTGTCATTCCCTGTAGCGGGGATTGCCCCTCGACAGCAGATCCGTCCCCCGCTTCAAAACACCGGGTACGTGAGTGGCTTTCAGAGACAGAAAGTGCACTCCACTCCACACAATCAGTCTGTGTGCCAACGTGTGCAACTGCCGAGATCGCAGGCCTCCCTGTCGGTTTATGTAAGCCACCACCTGGCCAGGATGTTGCCCACCAGAACTCCCCTTGTTAGAAAGGCCGGTCTCCACTGGCACAGCGCCAACGCGCAGTCTACTGAAACCAAAACTCGGTGGTGGCCGTGACGTAACTGGTTCAGTCCGAGGGAGGCCACCCAACATTGTAACTCTCTCATGTACAGGCAGCCGAACTGAACAGCGACTAAAACCGATGCCATAAATCACAGAAGTCTGAGACATAGCCTGAAAGTTACGTAATTCCCCCTCTGAAAGTGGACTAGACACATCCGAAAAACTCTCACCCTCTCCAAACATAGTCGTGCCCTGAACGAAACCAGGGTCCTGTAGATCGACTGAGGTGAACCAATCACCTAGTCTTACAAAACGCAACAGGGCTGTGTGTGTCAGCATCCTGAACTTGAACTTTCTGAGGTGCCTGTTTAGAGCAGATCCAGAATCGGTCTTAAACCCCCTCCCTTTTTTGGGACCAGAAAGTACCTCGAGTAGAAACCGCACATGCTCTCTTCGGGAGGCAGAATTCTTATTGCTCCTTTTCTCATCAATGAGGATATTTCCTCTTGAAGAACACAAGATGATTCACCCAGAGCTTTTGAGAACAGTATTCCCCTGAATTGCGGTGAAGCGATGGCAAATTGGAGTCTGTACCCCTTGTCTATCATTCTCCACACCCATTTTGAGGTCATGCATGCACGCCATGCCTCTCTCTTTACAGCGAGTGGCGTTAAGGGGCGGTCCACTGACACCGATGGCGCATGTGCGCCATCTGCTGGTGTAAGCGGGAGCCGCGCCCCAGCGTGAGACACTTGATAGGTCTGCACCATCCAGGTGCTTATGTGACCTTTTTTGTGGGCAGCCATATTTTTGTTTAACACTGTGTCTGGAATGTTTTGCAACATGGTATGAGCACTGTTTTAACACTGCCTGTGTCTAACATATGTGATAGCGCCCTCGGCTGCAAGCCTGGATGCACTGTCGGGAATACTTTTATTAAAGAACACTGGTGTGTGCTTTTGAAACTTGGTGGCATTAAAGGAACATCCACCTGAACACTGTTTCTCATTTTCTTTACTGGGCTGTGCAGACTGAGCACCAACTGGGGCGCTTTTTCTTCCCACCCTGAGTGGAGGCCTGGGTTGGCTGACTCCTCTGCGTCGAGGTAGGAGGAGGGAGGTTCTTGGACCAAGCAGCTCTTGCATCGAGGGACTTGGGCTGTGCAGGAGGTCCCATTTGTGTCATGGGGCGCTTAGGGATCCTGAAGGCAGGAGGTAAGCGGGCCACTGCCTGTGCAAAGGTCTGGCGAGGAGCAGCAGATAGGGTCATGTGCGTCTTCCTGGGGAGACATATCTGCAGTGGCTTGAGTCTGGTTTGGACGTCATCTCCTCCTGCAGCTCAGCCTGGTATGCCTTGAGCATGGATGAGGCATTGAGGGCTCTGACGGCTGTACCAACCGAACGATTTGTATATTTTTCTTGTAATCTTTGTACATATACATATATATCTTTATACTTTTATTGTTTATTCTATTTTGTATATTGTTTGTATATTTCCTGCTGCTCTGTCTTCTGTGCTGCTATAACACTGCAAATTCCCCATTGTGGGATTAATAAAGGATTATCTAATCTAATCTAATCTAATCTAATATGACTTTCAGTCATGGAGGACTGGAAGCCATCAGATTTGGAGGGGAAAGTAGGGCTGGCACCAGTCATGGTTTTCTGCCCTGGGTGCAGGTGGAAGGCCACTACGGACTCGACTGGAGGCAGGTGAGAGAGGCCACTTTCTTCCATATCCACACAATCTAGCACTGACCCTCCCTGAATGGGGTTTTTGGCAGAGAATGGTTTATTCCAGGAGCGAGTTACTTCCTCTTTGCATTCGGGGAACGCTGGCAGGAGTTGTCTCGCTGTTCGCTTGGCTCTGGGTAGCCGTTTCCCTTCATAATGGCAGCTGGTAGTCTCTGCCATGATGTTGGGCCACGGAATGCCCAACCACTCTGCTGCACATTTGCACACATCCTGCAGATCCACGCTGAGAGGCAGTGAGTCGGCATCGCTGCCGTCCGCTCCTGCAGCGTTCGGTTGGGTAGCCTGGGCTGACGGGATGAAAGTGGACTCATCGCAGTCCTCTTCCTCAGAAAAAGCCCCTCAGACTTGCCCAGCTGGTCAGACTCACTGTCCAGGACCGCGGAGATCCGCTGTATAGCTGTGAGGCCACTGAAGTCATCCATTAGAGGCTCAGCTTCATCAAGCTGATCGCCCCAGCTCACGCTGGCAGGCGCCTCGGAGTCCTCCACACCCGCGGTTGCTGAACTTGGTGTAGTTCTCAACAGCGGGTCTCGGTCCAACATGCTAGCTTGGCGTACTAGCCTGCGGCGGAGACTCTCTTGAGGGAGAGGCGTGCACAATGCTCACATCTGGTGTGAGTGTCCGTGCCTGAAATCTTATTGCCGCATGGGCACACTCGCAGAGGAGGTTTCTCCTCCACCTTGGAGCTAGAAGCACCCTTGGGTGCTTCTGCCATTGCGAGTTACCAAGGGGGAAGTTTTTTGCAAAACTTCAGCTAGGTGGGTGTAGCCACCAATGCTAGCCGAAGGTCGGCTAGCAAACTGATTAGTTCGGTACTTGTTTGGAGACAACGTAGTGAGCAGGTCTGCTGTTTGGAGCCGAAACGTGTTAGCTTCGAGCCTCTTCCTATGGTGAAGGAATGAGGTTAACACCACCACATAAGCAGGCAAGTTAGCGCCCAGTGACCGAGTTGTTAGCTCAGGCTGTGGACAGTTAAGCTAAGCGCCCAAGTGCGGTCATGTCGAAGCTGAGCTTCTGAGTGAAGCGAGAAGAGTTTTTTCAATAACAAAGTGACGTTGCGTCAGCCCTTAAATACAGAGGAGGGGCGGCTCCTCCCTGACATGTACTGGCTGCCAGCCAATAGGGGCTGGTGTATTGATACAAGTGCTTCTGAGGACTACTCAGAGGGGCGTACCCAGAGTGAGATACCGAAACAAATGCTTGAAAGAGAACAGGTTGAATTCTGACTAACAGAAGCTTTACTGACACAAATTTAGATGATAATGGCTCAAATCTGAGGAAGCAAAGTCGAGCGGCTGGTGTTGGAGGGACAGAAAGCTGAAATTAAACATGTTCTATGGTGTTTGGTGCTGCAGCATCCTAGCTAAGCTAATACTAGCCAGCTCCTGTTTCCTAGCGAGCTTAGCTTAGCTAAAGAGATCCAAATAGCCCAGTTCAGGTTCGATTCGAATAAACGGTGCTCTGCTATTACAAATATAGAGAATAAAAACAGTGAGAGAAAAGATGACTGTTTGGTGTTGGAATGACAGAAAGCTGAATTTGAACTAGATTAGATTAGATAGATGGATAGGTAGGTAGGTAGGTAGATAGATAGATAGATAGATAGGTAGGTAGGTAGGTAGGTAGGTAGGTAGATAGATAGATAGATAGATAGATAGATAGATAGATAGATAGATAGATAGATAGATAGATAGAACTTTATTGATCCCAAAGGGAAATTGCAGTGTTTCAGTAGCAAGACATATACTTTCTCATAAACTTACATATACTATGCAGAAAATAAAAAATTGAAATAAAAATAGACATTAGTATAAAAGTAGAAATAAAGTATATCTTTTTGCATATTTACATAGCTTATGGGACAGATTGTGGGTCCCACAGGTTGTATTTACATGATAGCAGGCACTGAGCGGTATGAGGTAGTCTAAAAGCACAATGAGTATAGACATAACTAGGAGTTGCACATAACTAGGAGTTCCAAGTAGCATAGTGTAGTGTAGTGTTTTAAGTTGTAGCCTCCTGGGCTAAACTAACATGAGCATACAGTACTTCCTACTGCAGCACACTCTCGATTCCAGTGAATCAATACTTTAAAACACCTGTTTAGAGATGTTTTAAGACAGTGCACATTTGAATGCCTGGTGTTCAAATGACAGAATGACAGAATTGTTTTGTGGTGATTGAGCTGTGCTGGACTATGTTAATGCTAATGTAGTTAGCTGGCTAACGGTGCCTCCCACCACAGTTTCAGTAACTGATAACTGTTTAGAGAAGGTTTGTCAAACTGGGGACCTTCCAGGTCAAAGTGCTGTGGAGTGTTTACCCTTATCTATCACTCTGAATTCAGTTCAGGCAGGTCTTGCTAATTAGCTGATGAGCTGAGTCAGGTGTGTTTAATGAGGGAGTTTGCTGAAGTCTTAAGTGTTAATGCACATCAAAATGTGGCCTGTGCTGAGTGATGGCACATTTAATATTTTACATTATATTTTTTCTAACATGTTAAAACACAAATTGTGCACTAAAATTTGCAGAAAGTTATTTTCACCTAGAAAATCAACAAAATATGCAATTTGTTTAGGGGTGTACAAACTTTCCCTTACGACTGTATAAAGCAAACATGCAAATTAATTCTATTAGAAATTCACCCACTCATTTTAGAATCTTCAACAGCTCTGTTCGTTATTCTGGACACATCGAACATTGCTTCATTTTATTTAGCCTACGTTTTAGTTTGCTATTAACTTTTTGTATTTAGATACGTCTGATGAAGTTGTACCAGACCTGAAAAACAATCATAATAGAAATACCTTTTACATCTTGTATTTGATGAATAACACAGATTCTGATTCTAAGGGGGATTTAGGTATTTTTAAAACTCTCATTATGAGAGAGCAATGCAATAAGAAGTATAAGCGCTTTAAAGCCAGTGAATGCTTACCGTTGCAGGCAAAACTCAGAAGCAGAAGTGACACAGAGTTATGATCTCACTGAAGCTGGTTCAGGTTCCACTCCCTGTGATGGCTCTGCACTGCATATGTTTGAAACCATCCAATTGGAACAAAGAGGAAGTGACCTCTGAACTGGGTTTAAATCTGAATTAGGTTGCAGAGATCAGCTCTGCTGCAACGGCTCAAACACAGCAGGTTAATAATAAACTCAGTTTATTACAGACAGCAACAAATGACATCATACTATATTATTCTGAAGGCCTTTTAGGTGAGCAGAGAAGGTCTAACGATTTCTGTCAATTAGAAAAATAAATCTGTTATTTTTAATTTATATTTAATATAATCATCATGCTTGTTGTATTTAAATTAAGTGACAGGGGAATCAACCAATCACGCTCTGATTTACAATGGTTGGAACCAAAAACATCACTCATGTGCTGTTGCTATGGTATCCCAGGTGGTTGCTAGGGTTTTGCTAGGCAGTTTCTACAGCATCTCAGGTAGTTGTTAGGGTTTTGCTAGGTGGTTGCTATGGTATCACAGGTGGTTGCTAGGGTTTTGCTAGGTGGTTGCTACGGCTTCCCAGGTGGGTGCTAGGGTTTTGCTAGGTGGTTGCTACGGCTTCCCAGGTGGGTGCTAGGGTTTTGCTAGGCAGTTACTACAGTATCTCAGGTGGTTGCCAGGGTTTTGTTAGGTGGTTGCTAGGGTTTAGATAGGCAGTTGCTACGGTATCCTAGGTGGTTGCTAGGGTTTTACTAGGTGGTTGCTATGGTATCCCAGGTGGTTGCTATGGTATGCCAGGTAGTTGCTAGGGTTTTGATGATATTGATATTGTTCTGGAGGTTCTAGATACATCACTGACAGTGAATACAACCTATAGCCTACACTAGCAGAAATTAACATTATTGTAGACATTTTTTCTCATTGTCTTGACAGAGTTCTGATATTTACATCCCAAACTGAAGGCCTAGTTCTAAGGCTGCATTTACACAGTGAAACTTCCATGCAACTTGAGTTGCTTGAAACCTACACAAAACTAAACTACACTTTAGCTGCATAATGTAATGCATCCTGCAACTCAGTTGAAACTCAGCTACAGACAGCTCAATGATCAATGATCACCAGATCAATGGACAGGAAAATAAAGCAGAGGATGATTTACCATGCGGCTGAAAAAGAGACACCCCCCATGACTGTGACTGTCAGGTTGGTAGTTTTTCATATTGTCAGTTTTCTGAGGCACAAACAACAAATGCGAGTTTCTCAAAGCTAATTTTTCTGTAACCAGCTGTGTTAGCTAGTGAGCTACTGCTAAAAGCTGTTTCTACAGGAATTTGTGGCACTACTGAGCACTGTGTTACTGACAGTCACTGAGACTTCATTACAAAATAAATCATTTCATTTATTCCAGTAAAACAGCTGATACGGAACACACTTCACTAAAACATGAGGCTCAGTCCAGTGTCCATTGCAGAATCACTGCACTTATATTAATTAACTGTTATTTTATAACACTCACAGTGTTTAATATTAGGTGTTTAATCTTAATTGTTCTTATTTTTACTCTTTGACTATAAGCATTCAAATTCTTATGTATCTTATTTTGTCATTAAAGGGCCCATACCCTACCCTTTTCATCTATTCACAATTCACATATTCATTCATACAGGACCATTTTCTAACCTCTCTTTACAATTAAACATGCTGCATGTTCCCGCATTTATTCTTCTTTAGCTGCTGTTATCATAATCTGTGTAGGTAGATTCATTTTCTGTTTTCTTTTACACATTTTATTCAGAGCTCAGACTTATTTGGTATCCGATGACGTAAAGTGTTACAGAAGAGGAGACTGTGATGTGCTCCGTTATGAACTTGACTGAGAATGACTGAGATGTCATGCAGGCAGCAACCATAGCGGCTATGTAAACATTTGATTTCAAAGGCTTATCAAAGACAGGACAGATAAAAAACTCATGGTTAAGAACTCTAGATAGACAGATTAAAGAAAAACATAGAACAGCAGATACAGCTGGAAAAAAACATACAGAGATGATAAACATGCTTTAAATATCGCTGTTGTTGGAAGAGAACCTTGTACCTCCATTTTTTTTTGTTTTTCAGTTTTTGACATTATTTGAAAATGCCTGGTGCCTTTTACATTGTGTGTGAATTTTATGATAAATGGACCAAAAGAAACGACTGAAAATTGAAAATGACTATTTCAAAATTCTGGTTCCATTGACTTACGTTAAAAGTAAAGTAAGTTTTTTCCTTCTCCTGTAAAGTTATCTTTTCGGAGATACAAGTTTTTTCTCAGACAACAGCGATACGTAAATTACACCTAAGAGATGATTTCATAGCCAGGACAATATGATATATTTAAAAATATGAGCTGCTAATGTGCCTAACTAGTTTAATGACTGAATATGTTGCATACAACTTTGTTTTGTTTGCTTCACAGACCTGTGAAGCTGCATGGAAAACATGCTGCAGGCAACTCACAACATGCAACTAGCTGCATGAAAGTTTCACTGTGTAAAGCCAGTCTAATGATCACAATTCACCAGACACCAGGGGTTAAAATCTCTGACCTCAATTCAATTTAATAATGATTATGATATTAAACGATTCAGCGCATCACAAAATCTCAAATTTCACCACGATTGTCTGTGTTTACATGCAAAGATTTTTGCCAATCTGACTGAATACATTCTGATTATAGATTAAGACTGAGGTGTTTATATCTTACTCTACTCAACAATCTGACGGAAAATTTTGTATGCACACTACAGCTGTGTCCCAATTCAGGAGCTGCATCCTTCGAAGGACGCGGTTTACAAAGACATGTCCTTCGAAGGTGTAGACCTGCAAAGGCTGAACCAAAATGAGATGGTCTGCCCTATTGCGTATTTCCTTGCGTCACTGTTCCCCTTACTGTTGTTTCACGAAACGCCTTGTCAAATTCTTTTAAAGTTCTTTAAAGATTGAGCCAGAAAATTTGATTTTAGTTTTTTTCTTTCATTTTTCATTTATTAGAGCCGGAGATTCCTAAAACAAAACGTTAACGCAAGTTTTGCGTCAGTTTTTTTTAACATTTGTATCATTAGCTATTCGACTGTCACTTCGGCTGGTGTTCGCTCCTCCGCTGACGCTGCCATGTTCTCGAATCCTCGCCAGTATGCAACGAACCTCAGGATATGTTGGCTGGCAAAGGATCCATCCATTGGCTCCTTCGTCGTCATGGAAAAGAAGGACACATTTCTCGGCTGCATATGAAGGAGCCGTCGAAATGGGACAGTCTAGTCACGCCGCTGTGACACAATCGCCCTTCAAATGCAGCATCTGAAGGGTGCAGCCCCTGAATTGGGACACAGCCTACAAGTATTCAGACCCAAAATTACACGCATATGTAGAGAACCACTTAGTGTAGACGTTACTATGACAACCAGTATCACGTGAGTCCAGTCAGGGAGAGGCGAGCAGCAGTGAGCAGCGCTCATGTTTTTAATTTCCTTAAAATGACGTCAGACTCAGGAAAACGTACTTCACATGCAAGACGTCATGTTCTGAGACACATAGGCTGGACGCCCATCCCACTGCCATCTTTCAAAGCTCAAAGCATAAACTTTGTTTCCTCTGCAGACCAGTTTCTGCTCCCACCAGAATGACGTGAAGGCACATGCACAGAACATACTTAAACTTTCCGATTAGGAATGTAATCCGATATAGACATTTACACGGTTATTATTCTTTTATTCAACAGATTATTTACAGCATTACCCACCTTGTTCAGTTGGATAGAAATTGTATCCCGAATGGCCTCAACTGGACTCGTCTATTCCGATTGAGGTGAATACATAGACGTATTCTATTCTGACTGAGCTATTAGTCAGATTATAAACAGATAATAAGGCTGCATGTAAATGTGGCTATAGTTTTACCTATTTTGGTGCAAATCCAGAATTATGTTTAAAAATACACTTATTACACAAATGTGACGGAGGCAACAGCAATGGAAGACCAAGATTTTTCGGTATTTTTACGTTTAAAAATATCCTGAGAATTTTGTTTTAACCTAAAGAGAGCTCAACCTTATTCAGTTTTATTACAGTCAGTGCTGTGCTGTCTTCATGTTTCTTCATGGCTGTATAAATAATGCTCTCATAATTCTACAGGTATCACTGCCCTGCTGAGTGCTGCGTTACTGACAGATGCTGCAACTTCATTACAGAACAAATAATTTCATTTACAGCTGGAACACACTTCACCCAAAACATCAGGCTCAGTCCACGTCCACCTCAGAATCACTGCTGTGACATTAATGAGCTTTTATAGCTACGTATGGATAATGAATGTGGATATGTTTATGAATACAGAGACACTTCTGAAAAAATGATACCCCATTCAATCTCTCTCTCTCCCTCTCTTACTCCCACCCCCCCCCATATTAAGCACTAATTGAATCACAGCTGAGTAATTAAAGAGCAGCACAGAGGAGACAGGAGCAATCCAACACACAGAGAGCGAGCAAGCAAGAGCGAGAGAGAGACAGAGTGAGAGTGAACTCATTTTTACATTTTTTTACAGACTGTAAAGCATTCAAATTCTTTTTATCTTTTTTTATCATTAAAGGGCCCATATCCTACACTTTTCATATATTCACAATTTAAATATTCATTTATACATGAAGAAAATTTCTTTCAATTAAACAGGCTGTTTCAGTTATTGTACCTTCAACACTGTTATATGTAAATGACCTCTGTTGTGAATGGCTTGTACAAACAGCAGTCTGGGCTTCTATAACCTGGATGAGCGTAGCTAAACTGCTGTAGGCTGAATGAGTGGAGCTAAACTGCTGTAGGCTGAATGAGTGGGGCTAAACTGCTGTAGACTGAATGGGTGGGGCTAAACTGCTATTGGCTGAATGGGTGTGGCTGAACTGCTGTAGGCTGAATGGGTGTGGCTAAACTGCTATTGGCTCAATGGGTGTGGCTAAACTGCTATTGGCTGAATGGGTGGGGTAAACTGCTATTGGCTGAATGGGTGTGGCTAAACTGCTGTATGCTGGATGGGCAGGGCTAAACTGCTATTAGCTAAATTGGGTGGAGCTAAACTGCTGTAGGCTGAATGGGTGGGGTAAACTGCTATTGGCTGAATGGGTGTGGCTAAACTGCTGTATGCTGGATGGGCGGGGCTAAACTGCTATTTGCTGTATGGGTGGAGCTAAACTGCTGTTGGCTGAATGGGTGTGGCTGAACTGCTGTAGGCTGAATGGGCGGAGGTAAACTGCTGTTAGTTGAATGGGTGGAGCTATACTGCTGTTGGCTGAATGTGTGGAGCTAAACTGCTGTAGGCTGGATGGGTGTGGCTAAACTGCTGTAGGCTGAATGGAGGGGCCAAACTGCTGTAGGCTGAATGGGTGGGGCTAAACTGCTGTAGATGAATGAACGGGGCTAAACTACCACGGGCTTTTCAGTAATCTCTAACAGACTTGATTACATGGTTTCTGACTTTATAGGTCTTATCTATAAACAGATTTTTAGCACAGCTGAAATCAGCACCTGTGTTTTCAGCACCACTGACTGCGTCACTGCTGAGAGGTGTTAATTAGTGCTAACTGAAGGTGGTGGTTTTGCTCGTCTGCAGTCTGACTGGGATCCAGACTGACAGTGACTCTACATTAACCTGCTTTATTTCTGCATGTGTTAGAATATAATCAGCACAGTCTGAGTGCAGGAACTCTCTCAGAGAGCGAGAGAGCAAGAGAGGAAGCAACATCTGTCACAGGAGTGTTACCATAGCAACCACGCTGCCGGCAACAAGAGTCTCCGCAGCAGGTAGTGCGAGAGAGATGGAGGGGCAGAGGGAGCAAAGAGGGAGAAAAAGACATTTTTAACGAGAGAGAGAGGGAGAAACAGTGAAGAGAGAGGTTGAGTAGAGAGAGAGAGTAAAGAAAGAGAGAGGCTAAAGCTAGGAAGTGAAGAGAGAGAGAGAGTGAAAAGAGAGTAAGAAAAAGAAGAAAAGGAGAAAAGAAAGCAGTTGCAAAAGACAATAAGAGAGAGAGAGATAGAAGCTGAGAGAGTGAGGTATGATTTGAAAGGCAGGAATATGAAATGAATGAATAAAAAAGGTTTGAGACTGTGCTGTAGGTTCTCTCTCTATAGAAATCAGTGGAGTAGAACAGAGAGGGAGAGAGAGAGATAAAGAGAGAGGAAGAGATAAGTTGAGAGAAGGAGACTAAGAAAGCGAGAGTAAAGAGAGAGAGAAAGGGTATGAGAGAGAGGCTAAGAGAGAGAAAGACAGAGAGACTAAGAGAGAAAAAGAGAGTAAAGAGAGAGAGCAAAGATAGAGAATGAACAGGGAGGGTAAGAAAAAGTGAAAAGAGAGAACGAGAGAGCAAGAAAGGATAACAAAGTGTAAAGAAAAAAGAGAGAGAGAGAGAGAAGCTGAGAGAGTGAGGTATGACTTGAAGGACAGGAATATGAAATGAATGAATAAAGAAAGTTTAAGATTGTGCTGTAGGTTCTCTCTGTGGAACTGTGAAGTAGAACAGTCAGAGAGAGAGAAAGAGAGTGAGAGAGAGAGATAGACAACAGATATAAGCCTCTCTCTTTCTCTCTGTAGAGAGGATTACCATGGAGAGATTACTGAACACAAACCAAAACACACTGTGTAAACCTGCCAATCTCATTCAGAGAGATTACAACAGATGTTTTTAAAGAGAGAAAGAGAGAGAGAGTGAGAGAGAAAGACTGCTAAGTCAGTGCTCTTCCAACAGAACTTACTGAAAGCTACATTTACCTCCTCTCTACATATACTGCCTTAAAGGAGCAGTATACGATTCTGGAGAACGACTGTTGATATTTGAACTCAACAGCAAAACAAACATGCCCCTCCCTTCAGTGCTCCTCCAGACATTTTGCCCCCAAATTCATGGTGGCAAAGAATGACACTAGGCTAGCAAAGTTTTTTTTAGATCTTTGGCCTCTTCACAAATGTCGTATGGAAAAATATCAGGATATAACTTTAGAGCGAACAACCACACAAGTAATAAAGCTAACGTTAGCTAGGCTGTGGGTTAGCAAAGTGTCACTACAGTTGGTACAATTTTTCCCTGCATCCAACAAATCGAATACAAGAACCATCTAATATATCCCAGACCTTCATACGCAGCGCTGCTACGGAATAATAAATGTTATTCGCTTCATCAGTGTTACTGAAGAAACCTACAGTTCAACTGAGAGAAACTACAGTTTATAGCTGCTGTGAAAAAAAGGATTAAACTGTCACTGGAGAAAACATGATACATAAAACATGAGTCTCTAAACCAAATTATTAACACAGAGGAACAAAATTAACAAAAAGTAAAAATATCTCAACACTGTCGGAACAAAACTTGGAAGAAAGTAACTTCACAGAAGAAAAACATGAAAAAGCATTTTTAACTTTAT
This sequence comes from Colossoma macropomum, assembly GCF_904425465.1. Classification (NCBI taxonomy): domain Eukaryota; kingdom Metazoa; phylum Chordata; class Actinopteri; order Characiformes; family Serrasalmidae; genus Colossoma; species Colossoma macropomum. The sequence goes on along the minus strand of NW_023494799.1, from coordinate 19,972,528 downwards.
TATAAATCGCTGAAAAATACGCAAAAAAATAATCAAAACAAACAACTGAAATGGAGATACAATGTTTTGTTCAGTGACGATATATATACATATATAGGCATAGTAGGCATAGGTAAATTAGACAAGCTGTTATTAAGACTTGTTACACAAGCTTTTATTTCAGGTTCATTTCTCATTAGCACTAGCCGCTGACCCAGTGTGTGCTAACCCAGCTGTTCTGTTGTCAGCTATGATAACACGAGCTCCATGAGCTACTAACCACTCAGCCAAATCACCCAGCCTTAGCCAAATTACCCCGCTGTAGCCAAATCACTGCACACAGCCAGCCAAATTACTGCACTGCTGCCAAACGGCCAAAAAACAGTCTGGAATTCACAGCTCAGAGCCAAATCCTCACATAGCCAGCCAAAGCGAAACCCTGCTCAGCCTGCTGGCTTTTTAAAGGGTGTTAGTGACGTCCTAATCTGAACAACAGCCACTTAAACACGGAATCAGAAAGCATTTCATTAACTAATAGATATACATTACACAGGGAGTACATGCTCTATCTGTATGTGTGTGTGTATATATATATATGGACCAAAAGAAATGGAACAAAATTACTTGAAAAAAAGTCTGATTACACTGACTTACATTAAAAGTGACGTGTGTATATGGGCGGCGCAGTGGGTAGCGCTGTCGCCTCACAGCAAGAATGGCCTGGGTTCAATTCCCGGCCGGGCGACCAGGGTCATTTCTGTGTGGAGTTTGCCTGCTCTCCCCGTGTCTGCGTGGGTTTCCTCTGGGTACTCCGGTTTCCTCCCACAGTCCAAAGACATGCAGTCAGGCTGACTGGACACGCTAAATTGCCCCTAGGTGTGAGTGTGTGTGTGAATGTATATGTCTGTCTGTCTGCCCTGCGATGGACTGGCGACCTGTCCAGGGTGTATCCTGCCTTCTGCCCAATGACAGCTGGGATAGGCTCCAGCACCCCACCGCGACCCAGAAGGATAAGCGGTTTAGATGATGTATATATATATCTCACTTTTAATGTAAGTCAGTGTAATCAGACTTTTTTTCAAGTAATTTTGTTCCATTTCTTTTGGTCCATTCATCATGAAATCTACAAACAATGTAAAGGACAACAGGCATTTTCAGATTAGGTCAAAAACTGAAAAATGACCATTATGGAGATACAAGGTTTTGTTTTGACAGGCAAAAAAAATGTTTCAAGCCCAAAATATAATGTTGTTACTGATGGTTCGGCTGATCAGAGTCCAGATTTAAACCTTATAGAGAATATTTGGTCCCACATTAAATACAAAGATTTACTGTAAAAACACTGTCAATGTTTTTTAGCTGTTTGAAGCCATCAATGCTGAGTGGATCAATACTGACTCTTCTTTCTGTAAAATACTGTCTGCACACAAAACCTCAACATTTAAAGAGATTAAAGGGAAAAACTCTCCCATATTAATATACTGTAGCTATTTGTTTAATGATTTGTTGGTAAAACCATTAAAAGCTTAATGTTAACATTTGGGCCTGTTTTTTTCGCTTTTTTTATGGCCAAAACTGTTTTTTTCACTTGCATCCAAGTGAAACATAAACTCTATAGAGATCTGCTTAAATCTTACATTTCCACTTTTTAAAGTGTTTTATGATACTAATGTACTAAAATGTGCTGAGCTTGTTGATAGCTTCAAAGCAGCTCCTGCACTGTGCAGACAAGATTGTCTACAGTACAACCATAAAAACGTGTGATTGTTACTTTTAGCTTCAGTGACTATACAGAATACAATAACAACACAATAACTGTTCTATCAAAGTCCTCATTAAATTTATTTTAGACTTATAAAAAGATGAAGTTTACAATTACTAAACAGTGAAACGAATACCAACGTAACAAACAAGCGCTCAAATATTCTAACTATTCAGGTCAACCTAATTTTGTACATTTTTACATTAAGGGAAAACAACTTCATAATTGCAATGTTGCAATACAGGAAGCGTCAACATCACAGCATAACCGAGACGAGGATTTGAGCCACAAAACATCTGACTCATCCTCTCATCCGCCTCCCTCTGCCAGCCGTGTTACAGTGAGAGTAAACAGACGGGCAGATCACAGCACTTCCTCTGCTAATCCAGCCCCAGTGCATGCTGGGTGGTGACCCCGTGTGTAGTGCGACTGGGCCTGACTCTCTGGCAGCCTGAGCCAGATTACAGCTGTAATTCTCCGTTTGTTTGCCATTGATCTTTTAATCCTGCCGGCCGCCTTCCAGGCCAGCAGCATGAACACACCGCGCCAGAGACGACACACATCTCTGGCATCCACCACACACAAACACACACACACACACACACACACATACAGCTACTGATATGACTGTAAAAATAAATCCGAATGATTTGGTTACACCACAAGATGTGAATGATTTGGTTATACCACCAAATGTAAGATTTAGTTACAAACAATATGTGAATGTTTCAGTTACACTAGAAAACATGAATGACTGATTACACTGCAAGTTACACCGCCAAATATGAATGATTTGGTTATACCACAAAATGTCAATGCTTTGGTTACAATACAAGATGTGAATGCTCTGGTTACACCACAACATGTCAATGTTTTGGTTACACTACTTAATGTAGTTACACCACTAAATGTGAATGCTTCGGTACACCACAAAAATGTGAATTCTTCGTTTGTATCACAAAAGGTGAATGAATTGTTTACCCATCAAAACGTGAATGCTTCGGTTACGCCACTAAATTGTGAATGCTCTGCTTTCACCACTAAATGTTAATGCTTTGGTTACACCACTAAATATTAATGCTTCGGTTAAACCATAAAAATGTGAATGCTCTGCTTTCATCACTAGATGTTAATGTTTTCGTTACACCACTAAATGTAAATGCTTCGGTTATAACACAAAATGTGAATGATTCAGTTACACCAAAAAATGTGCTGAGCTTGTTGATAGCTTCAAATATAATCAGGTTAGCTTTATGTCTTGATGTGAATGCCTCAGGTACACCACTAAATATTTGCTTACTACTCAAACTTGAGGATTAATAAAGTAAATTTATCTTATCGTACATTTACGAAATTGTATTGTTGTATGTACATTCTTGCTTTACAGGAAGACAATCCATCCTTTACAACTTTTCTGTTTTATTCATTTTTTGACATGAAAAGAAAGACTCAAACCTTTCTGAATTTAAACGTAATTCATTACGTAATTCAGAATGTAAATTTTTATTGTAGTTATATCTACATAACTGTGTAATGTAAATCAAATCTATGGTAAGATGACAGCATTGACCCTAGACATTTCTAGTTAATCTTCCTCAATCAACTAACACCAGGTTTAAATCTGTGCACATCTGCAGGGGAAACAGAAACGTCTTCATCTACTATACAGGAAGCAGAGCAGCAGAGGAGCCTCTCCAGGAGATTTCCATCATAATACAGTATAACAAACATGACAATATCACCCCCCACCACACACTAACAGCACGCCAGCCCCCGAAGCACACACTCAGGTCTCCAGGGTGTCACTGCTGTCATCACCAGTGTTCCAAACATAGCAGACAAAACTCTAATTAAACGCCTGAGTTACAGCAGCTCTCCATAATTCAGCCTTCTGAATATAACACAGAGCTGTGTAATGCAGTTATCTATATAAACAGACTAATATCAGACAAATATCAGGATACAAGATTGTATATACAAGACTTTTCGTGTATATACCATACAGTGAATCACAGTGTCAGAAACTACATAATCAAGTCTGCACACACTTTGAGGCGACTGTTTGATGATTTAGATCAGGGATGCAACACTACGCAGTATATTGGTAAACCATTCGGAACAGCCCCTATGGTTCAATGTGCACAGGTGAACCACGGTATTACAATATGTCATTTCCCTATAATATCCAAAACCTGCTTATTGCGCTGCAGACTAGAGGTCTGAACTCTCACTGGACCCACACAGTATCTTGTGGCATGGGACTAATTTTCAGTGCTGTGTGCTGAGCAGGTGGGTAACCAGTCCCCTGCAGATGGGAGCAGGACGAAACACCCATGAAGAGAAATCCCACAAATGAATAAAGTAGAACAGTCACAAAATCATATATATATATATATATATATATATATATATATATATATAAACAATAAAAAATGATAAGAATAAAATAGTTAAAATTAATGAAGTCATTCTAAAGAGCTGTGAAGCAGCCGATCACATGAACATGCCGATCGTCATAGCTTAAAGAGACAGCAGAGCCTTCAGTCCGATGGCCGCAGCTGCCCAGCAAAACACCAAAAATAACTGCTCTGTGGTTTAATTCTTGCTCTGTTTAAAAGTTGAACAAATGCAGTTTGGTGAAGTTACTCACAGTGAGCCTGATGACCAAGACTGCCATGTTATTTCAGCAGAGAATCATGTGTTTGTGAACAGACTTTTTGGTTCGGTTGTTTTGGTCAAAGCGTTTGGGTTGCAGGCGGGAGCAGGACAAATTATGCCGATGTTCTACAGGAGCGGGTGGGCGCAAGACTGAAAAAACAGTCCCACACAGACCTCACGCAGACTACATGCATGCTGTACTTTCAGATCCACAGAACATTTCTGGAGCCTATCAGAATTTCCCTGGAGCCAATCAGTGCTCTGTATGCAAATACGAGCTGGAGAAGAGAAGGGGGCTAAAAACAAATAATCCCCCAGCTCCAACTCGACAATGGTGAGTGCTAGTGAGACAGAGAGAAGTTTGTTTTTAATGGAGGCGTCGGCACGTGTCAACGTGCTGCGGTGCTCTCAACTTCCACAGCCAGTCTAATGATGAGTTAGCTCAGCTAACATAACTAGCCTAACCTTTTTCAGCTCATATCTTTCAGCTCAAAAACAGCCAGTCTGTGTAGAGGTAGTAAACTTATACCAGGCATGATGAGTGAACTTAACAGTTTATTTTAAAGAGTTTATATGAGTAGAGTGTAAAAATGAACTTGAACTTGGTGTTTATCAGCTCTCCCTGCCGGCGTTCTATAGCAGCACTCTGCCACATGACGCTACGCAACGTGGTTTGTCCAGTGTGTGGTGGCCTTTACAATGTCCCCTCCTGCACATATTTTAACAGCAAATTAATTCCTGAACTCTACGAAACACTACAAAGAGAAACTGAAATCCAACTGACACCCGCAATTTCTGTTTAAATATTTAAAATAGAGAAGGTGAAGCTCCTACAGGCTGTAAAAGCTAAGATGCTCTTTTAAGTTTAATTAAAATTACATTTCTGATTTCATACAGTAGAGACAGAAACCAGCCTAGTCAGTCATGTTGCTGTTGAATGGAAAATTTTATTTGTCTGTACGCAAAATAAAGAGTTCACTGTTCAAACTGTGATGTTTTTATTTTTTCTTAAATATAAAGATACCGAAACTGTCCCATTACCGTGGCCCAAAACTGTGATACATACCAAACCATGGGCCCACTGTACTGTTGCATGCTAATTAGTGGGCTAAAAGCTTCCACTGTTAGCTACATTAGCCTCATAGCTCCAGTGCTAAAATTAAAGAAGAAAACTTCAGACACCAAAGATGTCCTGGCTGATCGACTGGGCTCCGCTCTCTAACACACTTTCAGTCCAGCCTAGCCTCATTAGTGTGCTAATTAAAACTGCTGGCCACATTTTAATGATGCCCTTAAAGAAGGTAAGAGCATTCTCTGAGTGAGCGTTTGTGTCAGTGGAGTGATGGAATGTCAACTCAAAGTAGGTGGGCTCCAAACTTCAGCTTCTGGAATGTTCCATTAAGCTCCATGGAGCTGTGTGTGGGTTCTAGTGTGTTGAGTTTTGACGAGACAGAATTCCCATAAAAAGGAAAAACAATCTGAAAAACAGTCGCCAGTTATAAACAGCTTAGGCTGCACTGACTCAATTCAGAACTATAAAATAATCATAAAATTAAGAGTTTGAGGTAAATGTATTTGGATTTTACTTTTGAAGATCAAGGTTTGAAATTGCCACACGACAATGTTATGGGTGTTCAGAGTCACAGCTCTATATATAGTGTAGATGTAAAAGTGTAACATGGTTACAATGCAAACACAACACTGTTAATATACCAATGTAAACACAACAAAGTACTGATGTAAATGTAATGATGCTATGTTAATGTAGCACTGTTAACCTCACAGTGTTAGTGTAGATTATAAATGAAACAGTGTTAATGTAACAACGTAAATGCAACAGTATTAGCATAAACATGTAGCTCGTTGCTGTTGGGACAAAACCTTGTGTCTCCATTTTTGTCATTTTTCATTATTTAAAATTATTTAAAAAGGCCAGTTGCCCTTTATGATCTATCAAAATATAGTTAAGAACAGATCAATAGAAATGGTCCAAAAATACTTGGAAAAAAATGATCTTTCTACTTCCATTAAAGGTTAAGGAGGTTTTTCCTTCCCCTGTAAAGTTATCATTTGGAGATACAAGGTTTTGTTCCAACAGCAGCGAAATGTAACGATGCAAATAGAATACAACTTTGTTAGTGTACCAATGTAAATGAAGTGACGCAATGCTAATGTAGCACTGCAAACATTACAATACTAAAGCAATAATGTATAAACCGGATTCCAAAAAAGTTGGGACACTAAACAAATTGTAAATAAAAACTGAATGCAATGATGTGGAGGTGCCAACATCTAATATTTTATTCAGAATAGAACACAAATCAAAAATCAAAAGTTTAAACTGAGAGAATGTATCATTTTAAGGGAAAAATATGTTGTTTCAAAATTTCATGGCGTCAACAAATCCCAAAAAAGTTGGGACAAGGCCATTTTTACCACTGTGTGGCATCCCCCCTTCTTCTTACAACACTCAACAGACGTCTGGGGACAGAGGAGACCAGTTTCTCAAGTTTAGAAATAGGAATGCTCTCCCATTCATGTCTAATACAGGCCTCTAACTGTTCAATCGTCTTGGGCCTTCTTTGTCGCACCTTCCTCTTTATGATGCGCCAAATGTTCTCTATAGGTGAAAGATCTGGACTGCAGGCTGGCCATTTCAGTACCCGGATCCTTCTCCTACGTAGCCATGATGTTGTGATTGCTGCAGAATGTGGTCTGGCATTATCTTGTTGAAAAATGCAGGGTCTTCCCTGAAAGAGATGACGTCTAGATGGGAGCATATGTTGTTCTAGAACCTGAACATAGTTCTCTGCATTAATGGTGCCTTTCCAGACATGCAAGCTGCCCATGCCACAAGCACTCATGCAACCCCATACCATCAGTGATGCAGGCTTCTGAACGGAGCGTTGATAACAACTTGGGTTATCCTTGTCCTCTCTGGTCCGGATGAAATGGCGTCCCAGTGTTCCATAAAGAACTTCAAATCGTGACTCATCTGACCACAGAACAGTCTTACATTTTGCCACACTCCATTTTAAAAGACCCCTGGCCCAGTGCAAACGTCTCAGCTTGTGGAGCTTGCTTAGAAATGGCTTCCTCTTTGCACTGTAGAGTTTCAGCTGGCAACGGCGGATGGCACGGTGGATTGTGTTCACTGACAATGCTTTCTGGAAGTATTCCTGAGCCCATTCTGTTAATTCCTTGACAGTGGCATTCCTGTTTGAGGTGCAGTGACGTTTAAGGGCCCGGAGATCACGAGCATCCAGTAGAGTTTTACGACCTTGACCCTTACGCACAGCAATTGTTCCAGATTCTTTGAATCTTTTGATGATGTTATGCACGGTTGATGATGATAACTTAAAAGTCTTTGCTATTTTACGCCGGGTAACACCATTCTGGTATTGCTGCACTATCTTTCTGCGCAACAATGGTGGAATTGGTGATCCTCTTACCATCTTGGCTTCAGAGAGACACTGACATTCTGAGAAGCTCTTTTTATACCCAATCATATTGTCAATTGACCTAATTAGTGTTAATTGGTCTTCCAGCTGTTCGTTATATGCTCAATTTCCTTTTTCCAGCCACTTAATGCTACTTGTCCCAACTTTTTTGGGATGAAATTTTGAAACAACATATTTTTCCCTGATACATTCTCTCAGTTTAAACTTTTGATCTGTGATTTGTGTTCTATTCTGAATAAAATATTAGATGTTGGCACCTCCACATCATTGCATTCAGTTTTTATTCACAATTTGCTTAGTGTCCCAACTTTTTTGGAATCCGGTTTGTAAATGCTACATTGTTAACATAAGGCTGTAAGTGTAATATTTAGTTAACCAATCAAATATTACAATGTAAACACAACAATGTAATGTAAATGTAATGATGCAATGCTAATGTAGCACTGTTATGGTAACAATGCTAATGTTACAACATAAATGATCATATAATATCGTAAATGTAATTATGTTAATGTACTGTGTGGCAATGTAAATGTATGAAGATAAAGGTGATAATGTAAATAAAACAATGAAATAATGTTCATGTTAATTTTCCCAGTTTAAGCTGCTGTAGAGTTCAGGAGTGTTTAAGAAGACCTTGCTATAAGTTAATCTGTGTGCGTGCGTGTGTGTGTGTGTGTGTGTGTGTGTGTGTGTGTGTGTGTAAAACAGGTTTAATGTGAATAGAAGCACACTACCAAATCACAATGTGTGTGTGTGTGTGTGTGTGTGTGTGGTAAGAGAGTAAAAGCAGACATGCTAACACACACAGCTGCATCATTTAAACTGCATTTCATCATTGTAGCTGCAAGCTAATATGCTAGTCATGATAACAATATGATACAATTTGATACAATAAAACACACTGTTCAGTACAGTATGGTATATGTGTGTGTGTGTGTGTGTGTGATGTTAAGTGCCACCCTATAACATCTCCGTTACCTGAGGTGAACCACCTGTCCCTCTGATACAGCTGAGAGAGAGAGAGAGAGAGAGAGAGAGAGAGAGAGAGACATTTAGATATCCTTACGCTATCCTAGGTGGTTGCTAAGGTGTTGCTATGCCACTTCTATGCTATCCCAGGTGGCTGCTATGGTGTTGCTATGGTGTTGCTAGGCCGTTTCTATGCTCTCCAAGGTGGTTGCTCAGATGTTATTAAGGTGCTAAACTGGTACCCCAAATTGTTGCTAAGGTGATGCTAGGCAGTTGCTATGCTCTTCCAGGCGGTTACTAAGGTGTTGCTGGGCAGTTGCTATGCTCTTCCAGGTGGTTGCTGAGATATTACTAGACTGTTGCTATGGGTCCCCATGTGGTTGTTTAGGTGTTGCTAGGCTGTTGCTATGATATCCAAGGTGGTTGCTTAAGTGCAGCTAGGTCATTGTTATCTCATGTGGTTGCTAAGGTGATGCTATGCTATCTCAGGTGGTTGCTAAGGTGTTGCTAGGCCATTGCTATGCTATCCCAAGTGGCTGCTAAAATATTACTAGGCTGTTGCTATGGTACCCCATGTGGTTGTTAAGGTGTTGCCAGGCTGTTGCTATGATATCCAAGGTGGTTGCTAAAGTGCTGCTAGGTCATTGTTATCCCAGGTGGTTGCTAAGGTGCTGGTAGCACATTTGTAAGACGGGTACATAAGAGAAGCGTTCACAAACACTTGTCTATAGAGTATACACTGACTACGGGGGAATACGAAGCAGAGCTTTAAACATTATATATTATAATTAATAGTTATAAGAGGGGGAGAGAAGTGTGGGCCGTCCACCGCTGCTGAAAACAACCCTAGAGAAAACACTGCTGTTAAAGCGCTGCTGAGTGGAGCTGGGAAAGTCAGGGCTTTACCGTAGAAGGAAAGATAAATGAACAGAGGGTCAGCCTGGTGGCGGGGGACACTCCTCCTCCATTCTTTCCTCCTTTTCTCCGCCTCTCCTCCACCGCTTGGCCATTCAGATCAAGCTGAGTCTGAGAGCAGACGCTCTGTCTCATTTCCATTCTGTTAAAGGTGGTCATACGTGATGCGTGACCATTCTAACCAAGTTAAAGCGCTAAAGCTTTATGCTAATCAGAACAGAATAAAAGCTCGCGCTTATTCTGAAAGTGTTCCCTCCCGTATAGGAGATAACACCTCCGCATTGTCCACCGGAGCGCAGTAAACCCGCTCACCTCGCCTTATAAAGGCCAGACACACAAACCATTCACTCGGTCACCATTCACTCACAGCCTCGCTCTTATCTTGGCCCAACGAATCCCCCCGAGAATTTAGAGGGCTGCCGTCCCAGATTCAATCTGTACCAGCAGATCGGCTGCTCGCTCAGGGCTTTATTTTTGCATCTGACTGGACCGGAACAAAGCTTCTGTTCTGCATGCGCTCCTGAGAATCAGTCTGTCGTGTTTAAAGCGATAGTTCAAGCTGAAATGTACACACTTCTCCCCCTTACTCCAAATGTAGACCATCAGACGAGACATCCTGTGGCCTTATTTTAGCGTTGGAGCTGCGAGGCTAATGTAGCTAACAAGTAATGGAAGCCTATACCCACTATTTAGCATAAAAGCAATCATTGCAGATTTCCTCGAACTGAGTTGTTAAAATAATTTACACATCGGCAAATGTAGGTCATTATCTGTGCTTAACTTTCTGGATAACAAGCAGCATTGAAGTGATACTTAGCTAGCAAGTAATGGAAGCTTATACCCCAAAACTAGCATGGTGCTAACTGCATACCTAAGTCACAGCACACTTTTGTCAAACCAGCTTGTTTAAAAAAATCTGTAAAATTGGTATAAACTGGCAAAAGCACTCTAAACAGTAGGTCAATATCTGTGCTGTCTGGATTAAAGCGATACTTCAGCAAAAAATCTAATTCAGCCTGTAAACTTTACCAAAATATGGTTGATCGCCCAAGACGAGTTTGGTGTCTGAAGTTTACTTTAGTTTTTGCACCGGAGCTACGAGGCTAATGTAGCTAACAAGTATTGAAAGCTAAAACCCCACCAATTAGCAAAGCGAGTTAAGAAAATCTCTAAAAAAAAAAAAGTGAAAATTGGCGAAGACAGTTCAGTATCTGTGCTGCAGTCCTGATAATGTAAACTTCCTTCTATTAAATTGATAGTTTAACAAAAAATCTAATTCCTCCACTTCCCCTCCTTACCCCAAATGTAGTCAAGCGGTAAAGACAGGTTCGCTGTCTGAAGTTTCTTTAGTTTTAGCACTGGAGTTATGAAGCTAATGTAGCTAACAAGTAGTGGAAGCTTATACACCACCAATTAGCATGGTGCTAACTGAATGCCTTAATCATGACACACACCTTATTCAAACAGAGTTGTTAAAAAAATCTGTAAAAATCTGTATAAATTGCAAAAGCACTCTAAACAGTAGGTGAGTATCTCTGCTGTCTGGATAACAAGCAACATTAAAATGATAGATCAGCAAAAAATCAAATACAGCCGGTAAACTTTTCCCCAAATGTAATCGATCATCTGAGGCGTGTTTGATGTCTGAAGTTTGCTTCTTTAGTTTTAGGGCTGGAGCTACGAAGATAATGTAGCCAACAAGTAATGGAAGCTTATTCCCACCAATTAGCATGGTGCTAACTGCAAGCCTAAACCATCAAACACTTTCATCAAACTGAGTTGTTTAAAAAAATCTGTAAAAAATGATAAATTAAGGGATAAAGGTAAAAACTGGCAAAAGCACTCTATAAACAGTAGGTCAGTATCACTGCTGTCTGGATAACAAGAAACATTACCAATCAATCAATCAATCACTGAATCAACTTTTATTTAAACGAGGGAGACCCTCATTTACAGTGTAGCTGAGCCAATACAGAAATAATAAATAAATAAATAATAAATAAATACATAAATAAACAAATAAATTCTAATAAATCGAAAGTTCAGCAAAAATCAAATTACACTTTCACCCAAATGTAATCGATCAGCCGAAGAGTGTTTGGTGTCTAAAGTTTGCTTCTTTAGTTTTAGCGTTGAAGCTACGAGTAGCTAACGAATAATGGAGGCTTATACCCACCAATTAGCACGGTGCTAACTGCATGACTAAATCATCACTCAATCGCCTCAAACCTTGTCGAGTGTTGTCAGTTTTCTGACTTGTGATCAGGGAATCGTTTTCAAGGCTACTGACCTGCTGGAAAATGTGTAAATATGTGTCAGTGACATGAAATATTTAACTAGCATTTTGTTTGGTAACAGCTTTAGATTGCAAAATTCACATTTGGCTTCTTTCATTTGTTTTGTTCTCATTGGTTTTTTGTTATTTTGCTGCCAAAGAGGACAAACAATAGGCTCTCTAGGCATTTTGGAGTAAAGGGGGGAATAATGTGTAAACTAGAGTTATCACTTTAATAATCCCTCACACAGGACACAGAGAGTGAATTATCCACATGAAATGCTTCAAAGATCAAAAAGAGATACAGAAATGTCAATTATAGTAATGAGGTGATAAGTAGACACTGGAGAGAGGGCACAAATGTCACGGTCACTTCAGCTTTTCCAAACTGACCTTTAGAGATGAAAAAGCACTATTTAAAGAGCATAACAGAAAAAACAACAATAACAGTGTAATAAATAAAGAGACGAGCATTAAAGGGCTTATATCTTACGTTTGTGCATTTTATTTATTTCCAGTTTTAATGTTAGTGTGTGGTGTTATGTACCACAATTCAATTCATTTTTTCATTACCATTTTCGAGCCTCCCTTTTAAACAGGCTATTTTTGTTACTGCACCTTTAAGACCGATATATGTAAAAAAAAATGAGCCCTGCTCTGATTGGCTCCCCAAAACTGCGCCTAATTGACAAAGCTGCCCAGGCTGAAAAAAATCTTTATAACTCTTTCTCGCTCTCAAAATATGAATTTTATTGTATATGTTATTCGGGAACTGCCATGTTGATGGAGTTACAGGAACAGTTCACCAAACATTAAAGTTTGTGTGCACATAACAGTCATAAAGTGTCAGAAACCACATAATCAAGTCTATTAGAAATACTGAATAACTTCACACGCTTTGAGGCGAAGGTGTGATAGTTTATGCACTTAGTTAGCAACATGCTAATTGGCAAGTATAATCTTCCATTACTTGTTAGCTACATTAGCCATATAGCTCCAGCGCTAAAACTAAAGATGCAAATCTCAGATACAAAACATATCTTGACTGATCATCCAGATTTGGAGTAAGCAGAATGGGAGGTGGGTGTTGATAAATGTGTGATTAGCAGTTAGCCGTTAGCGTGTAATGAAAGACTTCTCCCTGGAGCCTGACGCAGGACGGCCGTCATAAAAGCCGGCTGTAGCTCGGCTCTCCATTAAAAAGCCATAAAGCTGCCGAGGGACGAGCGAGGATGTGATGTGGCTGCGGCGTAGCCGTGTCTCTGGGTCATTAGCGCTTTAATGTGACACTCGTATGGCCTAAATTTGAGTGTGTGAGGGTGTTTGTCTATAACCTCTGCCAAGGACAACACGCGCATGCAGCCGCCAGTTATTCATTCAGCCTAATGAGAAACTGTAGAACAGACTCAGTTTATATCACAATACCCACATTAAGGCCCAATCCCATTTCTTCTTTTTACCCCTACCCCTTGTTTTCGAGTGTCACCCTAACCCCTTGGAACTGAGTTACAAGGGGTAGTGATTGAAATCTTGCCCTACGAAATGGGACGACCCTCAAATTACAACAGCGGTGCTCTGTAGGCGACCCGGCCCGTCTTCAGTGATAGCAGAGAAGGGAAAAGTTCAGCAACCTCGCTGCTGGGCTTTAGTTACATTTAGGGCTTCATATGCTTTCAAACGGGGTAGAAGACATTTATTTATTACCGCCCACCGCTAATTCTTTAGTGATATGAAGCTGAAGTCATTTATTCGCCAGCTTCTTGTTTGAATTTTCCCGTTCCACCTTAAATGGTGCAGCAGTTACATGCTAGCGCTTCGTCAATACTGCTGGACTATTTAAGGTGGAATGGGAAAGTTAGCTAGCTAGCTACCGAGACATTAGCATGCTATTAGCGATTTTTTTGCCTGTTCTGAAGAAAATAATCATAATACATTGAAACGACATTAAACTAAGACAATACAATGGTTATCGTAATTTTTTGACAGAGACAGTTCTCATATTTGTGGGTTTATTCGGTCGCTCACGCAGCCATCTTGCCGGTTTTTCTTTTTTTCTCATAACACTCCATTTGGGGTGAAATGGGACTGGGCCTTAGAGTCAGTTATTCATTCAGCCTAATGAGAAACTGTAGAACAGACTCAGTTTATATCACAATACCTACATTTAGAGTCAGTTATTCATTCAACCTAATGAGAAACTGTAGAACAGACTCAGTTTATATCACAATACCTACATTTAGAGTCCGTAAATAAAAAAATAAGATCTTAAGAAGCAAAAACAAGACATTCCAAACATTTCAAAAACAGACACAGCAGTGCTGCTGGAGTTCTTAAACACTGTGTCCACTCACTGTCCACTCTATTAGACACTCCTAGACTCTATTAGACACTCCCTTGTTGGTCCTGCTGCACAGGTCGTGTTGGTCATCCTCTAGTCCTTCATAAGTGGTCACAGGGTGCTGCCAACAGGTTCATTTACCTACATTTAGAGCCATTTCTCAGTTTATATCACAATACCTACATTAACTCACTCAATCAGCTTAACAGCACTGGCAGCTGGAGAAGGCTGTGAAATGGACATGATCTATTCTCAGTACTGAGGACACACACGAATGGACTGTTTACAAACAATTAAAACACTGATACTGCACTGAGCTACAGTAGCATACAGAAAATCACTGTAAGACACAGAGGCAGCTCTTCTTTCATAAGTGAAACGTATTGAACGTACACAACACAGAAGGCTAAATGTGTTCAGAAATCACTACCCTGTAGGGGGTCCAGCAGCATCGCTCACAAGGAGATCTTAACATTGAAAGTTCTGGTTCACTCTAAGACTGAAGTACAGCAGTAGCTGCTGTGGAGTTATTTAGATCACAGAGTTAATCAACAAATACAAGTCATGTCCAGCGGACCATCAGAGGAAACTGCAGGACAAGGAGGGGCCAGCAGAGGAAAGGGGAGGAGCCATCAAAGGAAAGTGGCCAGTAGAGTAAGTTGTAGGAACAAGAGGAGCCATTAGAAGAAAGGGAGGAACCAACAGAGCAAAAGGAAGAGGCAGCAGATGAAAGATGAAAAAGAGGAGCCATAAGAGGAAAAGGAGGGGTCAACAGAGGAAAGGGAGGAGACAGCAGAGGAAAAGGAGGAGCCAGCAGAAGAAAGAGAGGAGACAGCAGGGGGAAAGAGAGGAGACAGCAGAAGAATGGAAGGAGCCAGCTGAAGAAAGAGAGGAGCCAATGGGGAAAGGGAGGAGACAGCAGAGGAAAAGGAGCAGCCAGCAGAAGAAAGGGAGGAGACAGCAGAGGAAAGGGAGGAGCCATAGGAGGAAAGAGAGGAGACAGGAGAGGGGCCAACAGAAGAAAGGGAGGAGCCAAAAAGGAAAAGGAGGAGCCATAAGAGGATAAGGAAGAGTCAGCAGAGGAAAGAGAGGAGCCAGAGAGGAAATGGTGGGGCCAGAGAGGAAAGGAAGGAGCCAGCTGTAGAAAGGGAGGTGCCAATAGAGGAAAGGGAGGAGACAACAGAGGAAAAGGAGGAGCCAGCAGGAGACAGCAGAGGAAAGGGAGGACCCAACAGAAGAAAGGAAGGAGCCAGGAGAAGGATAAGGAGAAGCCAAAAGAGGAAAGGGAGGGGCTATAAGAAGAAAAGAAGGAGCCAATAGAGAAAAGGGAGGGGCCAACAGAGGAAAGGGAGGACCTAGCAGATAAAGCTGCAGGTTGGGAGCACCTATAAACAACAACAACCACCAGTCTACAGCAACTCCATAAACTGTGTACCTGTTTGCATGGCAGCTCATTGTAACATCATCTTTTATTGTGTCATTTATTCATTTACTTTTATTTATTTTTTCTGATTAAAACGTATCACTGTACTCTGAGTTTATCAGTGTAAATGTAGCTCTGCTGTTTTGTTGATGTATTTTGTTTGTTTCAGCTCCAACACAAACCTACAAACAATATCAGCTCACATTAGTGAACATATTCCTCGGTGTGCAGCGTTAGGAAACACAGACACAATTTATACAAAACACGCACACCAAGCGTAACACACCCTCTCACTGCTCTCTCTCTCTCTCTCTCTCTCTCTCTCTCTCTCTCTCTCTCTCTCTCTCTCTCTACCACACTCTCTCTCTCACTCGCTCTTCTGTCTTTTCTTGTTTTTTCCTTTTACAGTAAATATAGAGGATCTCTTTGTTCCTCTGACTCAGAATTCCTTTCAACACACACACACACTGTTCAAACAGGTGAATGTGAGTGTGCCTCTAATGGAAAAGGAGTTCAGGGTCTCACACACACACACACACACACACACACACACACACACACAATCTCTCAATTTTACACATCTCTCAAAGAGCCTCTCCAGAGACAGAACAACATCAGTTACACAGAGATAGGCAGAGAGAGAGTGAGAGAGAGAGAGAGAGAGAGAGAGAAAGAGAGAAAGAGACATAAAGTAGAGACAGTAACAGACAGAATGAGAGAGAAAGTGGAGGTGAATGCAAAGTGAATCTCACCTCACTCTGTTCTAGTATAAATATCTGAGATTGTAAATGAATTACATGAGCGAGGGCTGCACGTCTACTGTCTGTAACAAAACAGTGTATCGCTTTATATCGAAATGAATCATGCAGCACCAAATTGTATCGCAGCCTAACTTTATATCAAACTGTATCACAGTGTGTATCATAATTCATCACATTATATTGCTGATTTCTCATATTGTATTACAGCATATTGTATTGTTTCAAGTTCTATTGCAGTGTATCATATTATATCAAATAGTATCTCAGCGTATCAAATTGTATTCCATTACAGCATACTGTATCACAACGTATCATATTGTATTTATCGTATTGTGTCAAAATGTATTAAAGTCTATATATGCATTCAGTGTGTTGTTTTTTGCAACATCACAAGAACAGCACATTGTAAATGGGCTGTTTTTACAGCTTAGTTTTCATATTTAAGCAAAAGAACACAAGAGGGAGTGTTATCACAAAATAACATTACGGCTGTGATTTGGTCGCAGTAGATCATCACAGCCGTGATGTTTTTCATGATAACACACGACCTTGAGTGTTCTATTGCTTTTATACAACAGTTAAGTAAGTAAGTAAGTAAGTAAGTAAGTAAATAAATAAATAAATAAATAAACAAACTGGGCCATGAACGTGGCATTTAATATGTTTTAATGTTCGCAGTTCCTTCAGCCAAATTATAGTTCCTTAACAAGCAGCTTGTTGCTATGTCAGAGTAACGAGCTCCGCTCACTCGCTGCACAGCCAGCAGTTCGTTCTCCAGCTCTTTACACAGACTGACTGACAGTTTGGGAATTTAGTGTAGTCTCATCTTCAGAGTCTGACCAAATCGGCTGTAGGTCAAATGTAATCTTAAAAGTATTCATTTTCTGTTTGTGCGCAAATAGGTGTCTCAGCGGAGTGATACAGTGTTGAAAAAACTGTGCTGTTATGGCAAAATAACAGCACGGTTAGAACGCTCCTCAACCAATCAGCTTGTGTGGCCAGAACTAACTGTTGTATAAATGGACTGCAAAGTGAATGGCACGTTTAATAATGTTCACATCCACATCAAAGTCTTTTATTTAAAAAAAAAAAAAGATGATTTATTCTGTGATATTGGCCCCTTAGTTGTATCACACTCACAATATGCAGCAACATGATCTCAGTATTTCGTGCTCTGTTGTCTCTGGGCTATAATATGAAACCCAGGAGTGTGTGAGGAGGGGGGGGTGGGGGGGCAATGATGGATGAGCCTGACACACACACACACACACACACATACACACACACACCCCTGGGACGCTGTGTGTTTCTGTAATTAAAGCTGCTCTACTCCCTCATCTTACAGCACTGCTAAAATAACAGCAGCAGCAAAAGGAGGACAAAAAAAGAAGACGTAAAACATAATCAGATAATTACTAGAGATGGGAATCTTTAGACACCTTATGATTCGATTCGATTACGATTCAGAGGGCTGCGATGCAATTATAAAACAATTATCAATGCATCTTGATGCATCTTTTTTCTATACAGGATTTCTTTTTCTCACTGTGTGAGGACTTGGTACTTTTAAAGCAAAGTATGTGTAATGATCTATAATGAATTTACTTCCATTTGAATTAATAAATCAAACGGAAGTGACGTGGCAAGTGAACTGGAAGGCTCTCATTCACTGCTTTTGTTTGGAGCACATGAGACTCTGGCTGCCACTCATCTGTGATAAAATGCGCTGTTACGGTGACATAAGATTCTGTGGCAATTGGTGCCCACGCAGCAGATTACAGCAATCTACCCATTCTATTCAGTGATTACATAACTTCGGTTTTGGTCTCGTTGAAGAGAGTGGTTCACTGTGTCAGTAAAATATCTTCGAGACGGGACGCTGTATCTCAGCTCCAAAGTGTGCAACATAGTGCGAAAGCCCTGGTTCTCAATGACTGAGAACGGGTGCAAACCCTTGGCAATTAAAGTTGAGATAGAGTTTGTAATTCGCTTCGCCTTTTCCGAGTTGGGTGGAAGCTTTGACATCGTTTGCTCAATGGTCCTCTGGTTGGCAGCAACTACAACCGGATGGAAAACAGGTGGAGACATGTAATATGGTTTCAAATGTTTGTTCTTTCCAAAATATTTTAGTTTAGTGTGACACAACTTGCATATAGTATGGCCCTTGTCCAGGTTCTAACGCTGTTTTAACAGTAGATGGTCTTAAACGCTGCTAATTCACCACCCTATAACCCCGAAGGTTGGCGTGCAGACTGTAGGTCACATACCAGCGCAGAGAGTCTCGCCTAGGTAGTAGCTAACGAAAAGGCAAAGTGAGGGATTTGAGACGAACATTTGGAGACTAATGGACCTATTTGCATTTATAAGAACCACAGTTGGTTTCCTAGTATGTTAAATCTGCAACGAGAGACTGTCAAACACTAAAAAGTTGCGAAGATGAAGTCAGCTTCTTTTTCGAATTCTCCCGTTCCACCTTAAATGGTGCCGCATTTACATTCTGGCACCTCTTAAGGTGGAACGGGTAAATTTGAATGAGAAGCTGGAGAATAAGAAGTGACTTCAGCCTCGTAAAGCAGTCAAACGTTGAGAGACATTTTACAAGAAACTGTTCTACCTTTGAGGAAACATTCTCTGGCGTAGATGGGAGGAAAGTGGCTAAAACTTAAAGCAGAGCAAAGTTTATATTTTTAGCCTATACTAGGACATTAGCACATACTGGACATAAAATGTTGTGGCTCCCAAGGTGGTTTGATTTTTGCTGAAAGGACAAAATGGCTCTTCTTAACATTTGGGTTGTCAACTCCTGACCTAACCTAGCTTTTAATACAGAGGGTGCCGGTCGGATTTCTCGCTCATCCAGTTGTGTTTTTGTTACGTGCTGCCACAGACTGTCCGGGAGCAACACTTCCAAACTCCGCCTTTTGCATTCTGTGAACATTACGGTGTAAATTAAAATGTAAAAAAAATCGATTTTTGACATTTGTGAATCGATTCAGAATCGTCCACATCCGCATCGCGATGCATCTAAGAATCGACCCCCTCCCCACCCCTAATAATTACACTCACACATTTACAAGACTGCACTGTAAGCCCAGAAATATACTTCACGCAAGGATGCGACACTACGAGCTGCGCAAAGGCGGTTTTGCAAATGCAAATAAGAGCTGCATTCTCAGCATTACAGCAGGAGGCGCTAAAGTAAAGCCAAGCCTGGTCAAACTGACCTGTACCACCAGCGTGGTTTCTCCCGGTCAACTGAAGGTTAACATCTTTCCGGGTTCAGATCTGCATTCACAGCTGATCAACATGCAGAGCATCTCACACACACACACAAACACGCACACATACAAACACACACACACCCACACACACACACTTTAAGCATGATACATACTCTACTTCAAAACCAGAGTGAACAGCACAACAACGTCACTTCAAATAGAGGAGAAACCTGCAAATGTAATAAAAGACACAAAGCACAGGAGCCCGAGAGTGTGTGGGGAGTGTGAGAGGTGTGTGTGGAGTGTGAGAGGAGTGTTTGAGGTGTGCATGGAGTGTGTGGGGAGTGTGAGAGGAGTGTTTCAGGTGTGTGTGGAGTGTGAGAAGTGGGTGTGGAGTGTGAGAAGAGTGTTAAGGTGTGTGTGTAGTGTGTGGGGAGTGTGTGAAGAGTGTTTGAGGTATGTGTGGGGAGTGTGTGGAGAGTGTGTGGGGAGTGTGTGGAGTGTGAGAGGAGTGTTTGAGGTGTGTGGGGAGTGTGTGTGAGGAGTTTTTGAGGTGTGTGTGGGAGTGTCTGAGGTGTAAAAAAGGTGTGAGGAGTGTGTGTAGTGAGAGAGGAATGTGCGAGGAGTGTTCAAGGTGTGTGGAAGGTGTGAGAAGTCTGACAGGAATGTTTGAGATGTGTGAGGAGTGTGAGAGGAGTGTGTGGAGTGTGAGAGGAGGTACAGATGATCAGGTCACTGAAGGTGAGGGAGAACGGAGGACAAACTGAGGGGAGAAACACAGAGTGTGTGTTACAAAACTGCGATCGTTCATCTGAATATCTGTCTGTTCATTTGTCCGTTCATACTCACTGCTGAAAGTCTCCGTACCTGATTTATCAGCTCAGAAACAGTTTGGATCGTTTGCCACAGTGATGAGGACAGATCACTTCAGCAGGCAAAACTGAATAAAAAACAATTAAACATCAACAGACACACAGTAGCTGAGTCTCAAAGCTGAGGATGCAAGTGCTGAAGTCTGCATGTCTCAACTGTTAGGTCAGTGAAAGCCGTCCTGTTTTGTCTGATCCTTCAAAAATGCATCGTGAGCATTGTTCGTGAGAAATTAAAGAATGCAGCTGATCTTCAGCCCCACAATCCTTTACTCACAGCTCAGAACTGATTAAAACAGCTGAAAACATGCGCAAATTGTGAGGGGCTGTAACAAAATGCAGTGAAGTACAAAATGTAATTTAATTTCAAGTTTTCAAACATAATATTAAACATGTTGCTAACATCAGGAAACCATGACATGTTGGTACAGAGAGGTGAGTGAGAGAGAGTGAGTGAGAGAGAGGGAATAAGTGAGTGAAAGAGTGAATGTGTGAGTGAGTGGGTAAATGAGTGAATGTGTGAGTGAGAGAGTGAGAGTGAGTGAGTAAATGAGTAAGTGAATGAGTGAGTGAATGAGTAAGTGAGTGCATGAGTGAGTGAGAGAGTGAATGTGTGAATCAGTGAGTGAATGAAAGAGTGAATGAATAAAGGGGTGAGTGCATGACTGTGTGAGTGAGTGAGTGGTTAAGGAGGTAAGTGAGGCAGTGACAGAGTGAGTGAGTAAGTGAAAAGGAGTGAGAGTGAGTGAGTGAGTGAGTGAGTGAGTGAGCCAGGTCTATGTTGTGCTTTGCATCGTAAAAGAAAAAAATCACAAAAAAAATACAAATCAGCGTCTGTAAATATGATCGACTGCTATTCCGATAGATTTCCTCCCTGCAGAGTTGGAGTGTAAACAGACACACAGACACACAGGCCTTGTATCCTGTAACAGCCCTTCATTTACACACTGACACTCTCTGTTATATTAAAATCAAAACCACTGTTCCTTACCTGCAGTTCTGTGAGCGGAACTCTCTCAGACGCGCTGCAGGATCAGTAATTAACTCAGCCTGATACAATCTGAGGGCCCCCCGCACACAGACGCTGCAGAGGACGGGCAGGTGGGTTAACACATTTAATTAACATTTAAGGGTTCAAAGAGCTTCTTTACCAGCAGAACCGTGTTAAAGAGCGAAGAACAGCGGTCAATTACAGACACACACACAGCAACAACCAACACCACCGCTAACCAAGATATCATATCACTACAGTCTTAAAAAAGATGGTTCTTTAAGGGTTGTTTAGTAAAGAGAATAGAACCACTTGCATGCTTAAATGGCTCTTCGCATGGTGAAATGGTTCTTCAGATTGATGGAGAATGTGTTCTATGTAGCTTAAAAAAGGGTTCTTCTAATGTCACGATATCAAGCTTGTAAAAGAAACATTTTTGGCATTATATAGAACCATTTTCAAAAAGTTTTGTATAGAACCATTTACAACACATTTTCCATCAATCAAAAAATATAAGACATAAATATGATAATATGATAACATGGATTAAAATGATCAGACCTATCTGAGAACTGTGTGGGCGTGGCTAATGAGCAGCTTGATTGACAGCTCTCTGTCCAACACTCCTAGCTGGCTCCACCCCTCATACAGAACTAAAATCACTATCCAGCTTTTTTGTGACCCTAACAGGATGAAAAAAAAGTCACGGACGAACAGATGTGCAGACGGGCAGACAAATGTGGATGAGAGAGGGGTCAGTGATGGAGGGAGTGTCACAGATGGAGGAGTAATTTCAGCATACGGAGATTTACAGTCCTCATACATCAACACATAAATCACAGGGTGGGGGGTGGGGGTTGGGGGGGAGAGACTGAATGAATGAATTGCCTCTTTCCTTTTCTGTTCCCCATCACTCCTCCCCTAGAACAGAGCCCCTCCCCCCAAATCACAACCTCAGCACCACCTCTCCTCCAGAGGAGCTGATGGACTCTTTACTCAGTACAGCACACAGAAAACACAGCACTCAGAGATAATAAGAGATTTTTCTTTTTTTATCCGGTTTCATAGTTACTCTTCATATGTAAAACAGCTCATCACAAAACCACTTTTCAACATTTGAGAAACCATTTTTAATATAAAACAATATTTTAAGAGGTTTAACAATTTGTATAAAACAGATTAATGTTTATTTTTATATCATTAACGTAATACTACATTTAAAAATATTTTTTTATTTTAAACATTTTTATTTTTTGGTCACTGGTGTTATCAGGATTCTTACTTTGCATTTTAACACAGTATTTTTTAGCTCTATTAAACTGCTTCTTTGGGTCAAGGCTCATCAGAGAAGAAGCATCTCAAGGCATGTGAAGGTCCATACCTGCTCACTATATTTAATTAATTTATGAATAATTTTGTTTATCAGGCACATAACTATTATATGTCACTGGTGTTATGTGTTTTAATAGCTGGGTAATTAAAATTTTGTCAAAATAATAACTACATATGATTTTTATTACTAAAACATGCTGTGTCTCCGAAGTTTTGACGGTGCTGTATGAGCAGATGCTTTATTCAGAATCAGACGGCACGTGTGGAAACCTGCTGACGGATGGTTATCACAGTTATGCCAGTATTGGATTCACACGAACTTTCATCAACCGAAACGCAGTTAACGCTGTAAACATGTTAGCGCCCCGCGGCTAGCGCAGAAATGATCTCCAATATGAAGTTATGTGATTATGCGTGTGCTAAGCTTTCACTGAGGCTTCCCTTCATCATCAATCTCCAACACGGCACCCACAGGCCCATTGGCTGCTCGTGAGGTGCCCTCCACAAACAGAGAGTTCTGATTGGCTGAGGTAGCGCTCCTCATTAGGAGATGCCTTGGACACAGCGGTTGACCCCTTGGAAGGTTCCAGAACGATTGCTGTAATAATTGAGGTTGAAAACACAAATGGCCCAGGCCCCCCGAGCCTGCAGCAGCAGCAGAAACTGCAGCAGAGCGTAACACTTGCAGGGCTGCTGTGTCTGCAGGTGACCAGCTGCTTAATGCCACAGTTTGGTGAAAAAAAAAAATCACATGGACTGTTTTCCACCTTAGCAAAAATGTAACCAAAGTGCGAAATACAGACAATCCTGAGGGGTCCAGGACCCCATAATTAACCTCTTGGACCCCCTGGATGTCTCAAAATCAAAGGGTCCCTGAAAATAAACTTATTATGAAGTCATGATTCCAGGATTCCTCTGAAAAACTTTATAATGTGCTGCAGCATATCTGTAAATCTGAAAACTCACCTAGTTTCCCAAGAGTCTGGAGTGAAGAGTGACTGTTCCTCATTTCTCACACTGAACAACCCCTCCCCTCAATTAGCATGATGCCTCAAAGCATGTGGAGTTGTTCAGTAATCTCTAATATGCTCTTAAAAATATAGTTCTTCAAGGGTTCTTTAGTAAAGACAGTGGTTCTATATAAAACCATGAACACTCAAAGTAACATGTGCAGGCTTAAATGGTTCTCTGCAATTTTGAAAAAGGTTCTCTGTATTTACTAGGGAACCCCTAAGGAACCATCTTTTTTTAAGAGTGTAGACTTGAACATGTGGTTTCGGACACTGCATGACACTGTGCTAATTTGTGGGCTATAAGCTTTCACTACTTGTTAGCTACATTATCCTCGTAGCTTCAGCACTAAAACTAAAGATGCAAACTACAGATACCAAACATATCTCAGCTGATCGACTACATTTGGGGTGTGAAGGGTAGTCTGGGTAAATTTGAGCCACAAATTTGACATTTGGAACCACAAGCTCAAATGAAAAAATACATCATGTTGCTAACAGATAACAGTGAGTCACCGAGTATCTGAAACCACACAATGTAGTTTGTCAGAGATACTGGACACATCCACACAGTTTGAGACGAGCGGTTAGCGCCATGCTAACTGGTGAGTTATTTTAATTTAAGCCATTTTGAACTGAAAAAAAGCCTAACGCTTCGTCGTTCAGAGCAAACACAGTCATATGCAAAAGTTTGCACACCCCCAGTCACATTATACATCCTCTACAGAGAACACACTTAAATAATATGTTTCTCCAAATTGTAGTGCACAGTTTCTTTTCTGAGTTAAACATATTGGAAAAAGAATAAAACATGAAGTCTAAAATGTGTCATAACCTTTGCACAGGTCATATTTTGTGTTTTATTTTTTCCCAATTGGCTAAATTCAGTGAATAAACAGTAACTGTGTATTAAAATGTGCAGAAATGTGTTCTCTGTAGAGGATGTGTAACTTATTTACTCTCAGAGAATTTGACCAGAGGCACACAAACTTTTGCATACAACTGCATACAAAGTTTTGAGGATGTATGTATGGAACATATTTGGGTGACTACTGACTTCTGGTGTTTGTTAGCCACACTAGCCTTGCAGCTCCAGTTCAGGACTAAAGAAGGAGCATTTGGATCCCAAACACGTCCAACTGATTGACTACATGTGGGGTGAAGCCCCTGGAGAGGATACATTTGATTTTTGTTTGCAGGTCAACTTTAAGGTCAACTTTTTTAGGAAATAACCAGCAGAGTAAGAAGACTACCCCAGCTTTCTGAAGGTGTCACTGCTTTTAGAGATTTCAGTTCATTTGCAGAGATTTGAAGACTTGCTGTGAGAAGCACCTGGAGAAAAGAGGAGCATTAGGAATAGAGATGATGCTGCACTTGTGCTGTAAACCACAGAGTAAAGCCCACATGTGGTGCCTCAACATCTCTATTCTCTCTCTCTCCCTCTCTCTCTCTCTCACACACACACACACAAACACACTCACACACACACACAGTTCTCCTGTATGGGTTTGTATATTACTGTAATAAAAAAGTGGGTGGAAACCCCACTGACTGTCTAAAGCATCAAACTCCAGACTAAGTGAGGCCCAGAAGAGCTTTAAAACACCTGGGAGATCCTCAAAGGCTCAGATACAACAATTCAGTTTCAATAAAGAACCTAGTTAAGGAACAGTCCAGGCAAAAATGCTAACATGGCTAAAAATGAATGAAAAATAAAGGGCACAAGTTAGCACAATCTCATCTGGATGAAGGGCACCCTTCAAAACCACAAGCTACACTCTTAAACTCCTAAAAACAAGGTTCTTTAGTAAACAGAATGAAACAATGACGTCTATGTAGGACAATTTTGTGCTTAAGTGGTTCTCTGCATGGTGAAATCGTTCTTCAGATTGATGGAGAATGTGTTGCATATGGTTCTATATAACCCAAAAGGGGTTCTTCTATAGTTACAAGATTGACATTGTACTAAAAGCAAAACCTTTTTGGTGCTGTATAGAACACATTCTCCAAACTGAAGAACCATTTCACTATGTAAAGAGCCAAAAGCATGAAATGGTCCTATATGGAACTCGAAATAGAACCATTCTCTTTACTAAAGAACCATCTTTTTAAGAGTGTAGGGACATTATTAAACTCAGCTGTGACCAGCATTAACAAGCATATTGTAGTTTTTTATTTATTATACATGACTCATAGTTCAAAGAAGTAAAGAAATTGTGTGGAAAATTCAGATTCACAATTTTAAGGAGGTTGAGGGAACAAGAGCATGAGTCTGAAGGCCAAACTTCGAGGAGCTGGTGGTGCAGCAGGTCAAGACTTTATGATTTGCTCTTAAAAGGGAACTCAACCACAAATGGTTAAGATGTAAACAAAGTCATTCAGAGTGGTTTGGTGTGAAATGCTCTGTTCTAGAGAAAGTTACAGAGTCAGAATTGTTCACAGTGGTGGTGATAGGAACCAGACGTCCACCTCTAAAAGCTCCCTCACAGTATGTTATTACATGAAATGGTATGAAATGAATACATTGCCTGATGTCTGAGACATTATTTTATGGTAGTTTTGAGAACTTAAAATCCATTCATGCAGAGGCAATATAGTCCCCCCAAAAAACTTATTATTTCAGATTTTCCACTATTTTTTCATCATCAATAGTCCATATAAACTTAGAAGACACATGTAGGTTCATTGGTGGTTTTGGATAGTAAATAAAATGTCTATATTTGTGTTGTAGTCATGGCGACCCCTGGCTCCTATCACCACCACTGTAAAGAAATCTGAACCATTTAACACCAAACCACTCTGAATCACTCTGTTTACACCTCAAGGACTGACTTATTCCAAAATTTTTGAAAAAAGGGGTGGAATTTCCCTTTAACTAGGTGGTGAGAATGAACAAAGTGAGTGTGTGGAGAAAATAGGGGCTCTATTTTCATTTATATTGTCATTAATTTTAAGCACCACAACTGTTTTTTGTTGGAATAAACCTAGCAAAGGCATTCAGGCATTTTTGGATTTATTTTTCTGCAATCAAGATTGCATTTTTGGAGAGCCATTACCAAATTAGCCATTACCAAATTAACCAAATGAGCTGTGCCAGAAGACAAAAAAGGACTCACACACAGCAGTCAGATGCCAAGATGTCCAGCTGTAGAAGAACAGGACAATATAGGAAGGAACCGACAAAAGCGCGAGAGGGCCAAAGAATTCAATCTAAAGAATCCAAAGAATTGGACAATTCAACCAAATCGTTTAAGGTAACTGCACCAAAACAACTGCACCACAGCTGGCAATCAAACAACAGAAAGGTCACTGAATAGTGATGGAAACCACAAAAGCACAATAACTGGTGTGCACTGTCTGATGGAGACAGCAGTAAAGGAGTGGAGATCACTTACACCACAGGCTCTCAGAGCGGCACTACGGTGAAGGTCACCTCAAATCTAACCTAGCCACACACACACACACACACACACTCTCACACACAGTTTCACACATCAGTAAGGCTAATAGCCTCATTTCTGTAATACTATTATTAGTAATGCAACAAATTTAATTTGTAAATGGTCAAAAATTGCAGGCAAAACTTTACTAAACACTAAATAGACTCACAACAAAGTGTCAAAATCTAAGACTACAGTTTATTTTAATGGTAATGGAAATGAGAAACACTGAGTGTGTTTACATGCACTTAATTATGCGATAACTGCAGAACCTACACTTCTGAGTTTTATATGGAATGTTGATGATGGGGAAAATAGTGGTCTTCTTTGGGGACTATTTTGTCTCACAACACCCTGCATGTATCCCTCCACCATGAATGCAGTTTAAGTTCTAAAAACCATCATAAAAAATGTCTCAGACATCAGGCAGTGAATTTATAACCATTTCATGTAATAACTTTCTGTGAGGGAGCTTTTAGAGGTGAACAATTCTGACTCAGTAAGTTTCTCTAAAATGTTTCACACTAAACCACTCTGAACGAATCTGTTTACATCTTATCTATTTAATAATGCAGAAATTTTGTCAAAAGACAAAATTCCCCTTTGGAGTTCCCCTTTAAGTGAAGTGCTTCAATTAAAAACAGCACAGTTTAAAGGGGTCCTCCTTCCAGAGGGAGAAACTCTCCCTTTTCTCAGCTTTTCTCAGCTGCCTGAAACACCTCGTTGGAAAACCGGTAAGCTCAGCACACCCTCACACAGCGGCTACTAGAGGAGGAAGAGTGTGTTCAGTGTTGTAGCCGTGTGGAGAAGACACTGACCGGACTTTCAGGATCCACTCTGGATCAAATTGATATGGCAAAACCAACACTGCTGAAGAAACAGCCACAGCGGAGTTTA
Source organism: Colossoma macropomum (assembly GCF_904425465.1). Classification (NCBI taxonomy): domain Eukaryota; kingdom Metazoa; phylum Chordata; class Actinopteri; order Characiformes; family Serrasalmidae; genus Colossoma; species Colossoma macropomum. Next base: position 19,944,224 of record NW_023494799.1, on the reverse strand, counting down.
CAGCTGCTCAGTGTCTGTCTGTAGACTGCAGAACAGGGGCAGAACGTGGAGGGGACGGAATCGCTCTGGAGGCTGATGGATCAGAACAGAGTGGGCAAGCTGACCAATCAGAGCACACTGGAGGCGAAGACACAGGAGCTCTAACAGAGCATTTCAGACAGAGGGTGAATAGAGATGTACAGTATGAGGAAAATAATGTGTTTGAAGCATGTAAATCTATACTAGTAGAGCCCAACAATAAAATTATGAAATAAAAAAAATGGGGATAATAGGTCCTCTTTAAAGATGAGTAGTTTATAAAGAACAAATAATAGCTTCTGTACTGGTAAACACACAGTTTCGGTAAGGGTATCGGAAAAGAATCATTGTTATGGTACTCTCTTGTGGTCTACAGTGTGTTACAGAGATACTCTGCTTTAAAAGGGTGGGGGTGTATCTGACCTGCTGCGCCCCGCTGTTTAAGTCCTCTGGAGTTACAGACACTATCATTACCTGATCAGAGACGGCACACTCACACAGCGGTCAGTTCCTGAGCTGAAGAGCGGCACATTAGCCTAAAACCTCAACACAACGATAAAATATTCAGGAGCATTTGTATAAACAGGGTTAGGATGTAACAGCACACAAGAACTGCAGATCAGAATACAGAAATATTGTCAGTCCATGTAATATTTTAAAAAGTCAGTATTCAGAATACAATTTTTTCCATACAAAGACTGCAGAGTTTTAGGCAGAAAATTACTCTCAAAAAGCTGTTTATCTGGTCAGTGACTGTTTATTTACACGGAAAAACACTAATGTTAGAAGAAATACAAATAGCACTAACATAATAATTAATATAATAGTGATTTTATGTATGTTAATGTGTTTGTTCATCCATTTACTGTCTTCTCCCCGAAAAAGCCCAGTATTCACTGCAGTTCATCTAATACCTGCTTTATCTAATCAATACTCAATACTTTATTACAATAAATCAGATGCTGATAATAAAGTTTAATAAATGTATGTGATGCTGGAGTCATCCAGGAGAAATCAGACAAGCTCACACAAGTACCAGTACTATTTTAAAATAAGAAATTTGTGGAATTTTTTACTACATTTATGTTTATTCACTTATACTTCAATGATAAAATGGTAAAAAAAACACACTTCCTGCTGAGATAAATGATTTTAAACAATGTGCTTTACACTTTTGTACAGTTACATATATTCAATCTTTATAACAAACACCATCACATATGTAACTGAGCTCTGTTCTGATTGACTGCCCTGCTTCATTCAAAAAGCACTGAGGTGAAACACTCCCTACGACTTTAACATGAACAGGCGGGGCTAAACTGTTGTAGGCTGAATGGCCAGGGCTAAATTGCTGTAGGCTGAATGGGTGGAGCTACACTGTAGGCTAAATAGGCGGGGCTTAACAGCTGTATGCTGAATGGATGAATAAATGTAAATGAGCTCTTGTGACATCACAGAAACAATTCATTCAAGCCAGCCTTTTTTTTGCAGTTCAGTTTCCATATAAGGACTGTATGGACTGCAGAGTGAACAGTGTGTTCTAAACCCATGTTTACTTTTTACTTCAAACTACATAACGTAGTTTTCCATGATCTGGGCCCTCCAGCCTGTAACAGTGAGATTTTCCACATGTGCCTTTTTACAATGAATTCTAAACACTGATCTCAATTCTCCCCAGACATCTCTCCCCCCAGCATTCAGAGTGCAGTCACTCACCAACAGCCAATAAATTAACATGACTTTACATTCAATTACCATAAATCACTCAAGGCCCCTCCCCCCCGAGCTGTAAACTCATACATTCAATAAAACAGCCGTACAGCCTCCTTCCTGCCTGCAGCACAGACGCAAATCTCCACCTGAGCGGCTCTTAAATCCGCACACAGACCAGCCGGTGCCCTCTGTCACAATTAATAATTGATCAACAGAACAGGCCGGGTCTAATGTCTATTGATCCCCACCATTATCCCTTCATTATGGTATTGATCGGGCCCTCATGGGTGATGGACTGCAGACGAGAGAAGTTCAGCGCCATCACTCAAAACTCAGAAAAGATCAAGTTCTCCTTCTAAAAAGCTCTTCATCTCTACACTGAGGATTAAAGCGATAGTTGTTCACAAAAACATCACCCAGTTTCCCCATTTACCACAAATGTTTACTATTTGGTGTCTGATTTTGTAGTTTTAGTGCTGAGGCTACAAGGCTAAAGTAGCTAACAAGTAGTCTTAAAAAGATGGTTCTTCAAGGGTTCTTTAGTAAAAGAAAATGATTCTGCATATAAATCAGATTGATAGAGAATGTGCTGTAATGATTCTACGTAGAACCTTTTTGAAAAGGGTTCTGCTACCGTTACAATGTCAAGCTTGTAACAACAGAACAACCCTTTCTGGTGCCATATAGATCCCTTTTCGAAAAAGGTCCTATACAGAACTATCTACAGCACATTCTCCATCAATCTGGTTTATATACAGAACCATTTTCTTTACTAAATAACCCTAAAAAAAACCATCTTTTTTGTAAGAGTGTAATAAAAGCTTGTACCTGCTAGCTTAGCACGGTGCTAACTGCAAGCTAAAATCATCACACTCGCCTCAAACCATGTGTTCAGTGTTCTCTAGTAAACTATGTGGTTTCTGAATCTGTATGATACAACGCTAATTAGCGGGATATACATTTCTATTATGTGTTTGCTACTTTAGCCTCGTAGCTCCAGTGTTAAAGCTAAACATGTCCTGGAGTGGGTTAGAGGCAAGAACTGGAGGATTTTTAGCTTAATATTGAGCTTTATATTTATACCCCACCAATTAGAATTGTATGAACCGCATGTTCTATTTGAAAAAATACATAATGTAGCTAAAACAGTAGCTACAGTATTTAATAGTAGTCTATTTGCAATTGCGCAAGTTTTGAAACAAGCCTGTGAAGATTTAGCCATGCAGTTAGCACCATAAGCTTCTAATACTTGTTAGCAAATTTAGTCTCATAGCTCCTGAGCTAAAGCTAAACATGGCTTGGCTGGGGTAAGAGGCAAAAAAGGGGGGGTGGATTTTAGCTTCAAATTGAGCTTTATGTTTATACCCTACCAATTAGCATTGTGCAAACTGCATGTTTGAATTCAAAAATTACATAATGTAGCTAAAAACAGTAGCTATATCAGTGTATTAGCGATTACAGTTAGCACCATAAGCTTGTATTACTCGTTCACTAGGGAGATTTGAGCTTTAAATTTAGTTCTAAATTCATACCCCACCAATTAGCATTGTGCAAACTGAACACTTGAATTTTAAAAGCAGCTAAAAACAGTAGCTGTAACAGCTTATTAGAGATGACGGAACATCTCCACATGGTTCAAAGCCAATGTGTGATGTTTTAGACATGATGCTACCTGGTGGGGTATACATATATTCAAGTATATACAAGTATATTCCATTGTTAGCTTCATTAGCCTCCAAGCTCCAGCACTAAAGCTAAAGAAGCACCAAACATGTCTTGGCTGCTGGACTACATTTGAGGAAAGTGGAGGAAAACTTAGATTGTTATGCAGCACTATTGCTTTAAAAAAAGAACCTGTGCGTTTTAACCCCTGGACTTCGGAAGCGCAGTTTAGTCCTGCATTAAAAAAGTGGAAGCTTAATGTTGAAAATCACTGCAGGGCTCAGAGCCGCTGCTGAAATACGGGCCATTAATTGAGCATCCTACAGTGTTCCTTTAGAGAGTATCAGGTTCCCCCTTCCTGCCCCTTCCTCCTCCTCCTCCTCCTCCTCCTCCTCTCAGTTACAGCGCTGCAGCGTCCTTAAGCAGGACGACCCTCACGCTTACAGAGGCTCTTCTCTGTGGAGAACACGGTGGAATATGGCTGCTGAAATAAGAGAGGCAGAGAGAGCAATGCTACACAGATCCACTGAGCTTTAAATGTACATATAGCTTTAGGAGCCTTAATACAGTCATTAATTTACTATTTATTTAATATAATATATTCATTTTTTAATATAACTGCTGTCAGATCAAAAGATAATTTCCAATTTTTTATTTTTTCCAGCTTCTATTTAGTAGCAATAATAATAATAATAACAATAATAATAATAATAATAATAATAATTTTACTTAATTTAGAGTAGAGGGGTGAGACAGCAAAGACATAATTCTTGCAATACATGAGGACACTTCTGCATATTAAGTATCATAATAAGCTGAAACAGATAATAAAGCACCAATATTGCACTAAATCTAATTAAACAGGACTAATTATGCTCTCTTTGTTCTCACAAAAAAACAGAATATGCTCCCAAAAGCCTGGATAGAAGAAAATTAATAGCATAAAATAGAAAGTAAAATGCAAAGATGAATAAAACTGTTTGCATGAGAATTTTAAATGAAAGCCAAATGAAACAGTTTTTAAAAGGCTTCTTACAAGTGTGAACTGACTGCACTGCCTAATAGTGAGGCATAATGTATTTTACAGTTTAGAAGCGCAACAACAGATATACTCTCCACTTTTTTATGCAATGTTAAATGTTATTTACAATTATTACACATTAAATTATAAATGGATCAACAGAAATAGTTCAGAATGTATTGGAAAAATGTAAACTTCACATTACAAATATTTTCCTTCTGGAAAATCACCAATTTGGAGATCAGCAACAATACGTTTACTAATCTTTATTATACTCATTTTCTTTACATTGTCTATTTACTGTTTTGCACCATGTAAAGCTCCCTTGTGATACTTCTCAAGTACATTAGGCACTAAACAGTATAAATAAAGTTCAGTTGAGGTCAGAAAAGCCCCCTGACCCCCCCTCTCAGGGACAGTGGGGATATATGGATATTTATGTAAGCTGGAGCCTACATTTAGAGTCAGTTATTCATTCAACCTAATGAGAAACTGTAGAACAGACTCAGTTTACATCACAATACCTACATTTAGAGCCAGTTATTCATTCAGCCTAATGAGAAACTGTAGAACAGGCTCAGTTTATATCACAATACCTACATTTAGGGTCAGTTATCCATTCAGCCTAATGAGAAACTGTAGAACAGGCTCAGTTTATATCACAATACCTACATTCAGAGCCAGTTACTCACTCAACCTAATGAGAAACTGTAAAACAGACTCAGTTTATATCACAATACCTACATTTAGAGCCAGTTATTCATTCGACCTAATGAGAAACTGTAGAACAGACTCAGTTCATATCACAATACCTACATTCAGAGCCAGTTATTCACTCAACCTAATGAGAAACTGTAGAACAGACTCAGTTTATATCACAATACCTACATTTAGGGTCAGTTATCCATTCAGCCTAATGAGAAACTGTAGAACAGACTCAGTTTATATCACAATACCTACATTCAGAACCAGTTACTCACTCAACCTAATGAGAAACTGTAGAACAGACTCAGTTCATATCACAATACCTACATTCAGAGCCAGTTATTCACTCAACCTAATGAGAAACTGTAGAACAGACTCAGTTTATATCACAATACCTACATTTAGAGCCAGTTATTCATTCAACCCAATGAGAAACTGTAGAACAGTCTCAGTTTATATCATAATACCTACATTTAGGGTCAGTTATCCATTCAGCCTAATGAGAAACTGTAGAACAGACTCAGTTCATATCACAATACCTACATTCAGAGCCAGTTATTCACTCAACCTAACGAGAAACTGTAGAACAGACTCAGTTCATATCACAATACCTACATTTAGAGCCAGTTATTCATTCAACCTAATGAGAAACTGTAGAACAGACCCAGTTTATATCACAATAACTACACTTAGAGCCCATTTTTTGTTGTGTAATCGATAATTTTTAGGGATAAACATTTGATTGATAGGCTGAGCAGAAAGTTCACCAGTTTCAGCTTTTTTAGGGCTGCTAACTAGCATAGTTAGCACCACAGCCTGTGGCATAACCTACAGATTAACTTTATCACTAAAACAGCTAAAGCCGTTTAACTTTTTAGTCAGCCTATCAACCAAAAGTTTATCCCTAAAAACATCAAGTTACTGGATGGAATCTGCTGACATTGATAGCTAGCTAGGTTAACATTGTAGCCTACACCACTAGCTAGTGTAGCACGAAAGATTGGCAATGAAAAAAAAACCTCCATTTTAGTGCAGTTAGAAAGCTAGCTAAATTGCTATCCATAAACAGTGGCAACACAAAAGTGCAGATGCAGTTAGCCAACGAGCTAAAAAAAATGAATAATACAGTCTCACAACTGACTGCGTATCACATATTTCTCTTTCATGTGATAATTTATAGTCAGTGGGGAAGAAATGTTTAAGGTTTGTGCTTTTGCACGGCTAAAATTAGTACTTCCTTCATTTTGGAGGTTTATTGCTGCTGTATGAAGCCCCGCCCCTTTAGAGGTCAACACAGCCAAAGCAGCAATGCTATTGGTCGAAGACGTAAATTCGCACGAGATGTGTTCGCCCAGACAGCCTGGTTACAGTGCAGTGAACTCCACCAATATTAATGTAATTTCGCTCTTGGAAATTCCTTACCATCATGAAAATTCATTGCCTTAACGGTGTGACCTTTTACACACGTACAACAATACATGTCTCTTGAGCTATTATTGTTCATCGTCAAGGTGTCGCAAGTTCACGTTTTACAGCAGAAACGGTCGAACACCAGAACTGTTCTCCAGCAGAACCCAATAAGTCCATTTAGCCAATCAGTATGCAGTAATCAGAATCTCAATGCAGAATCTCAAACGGCTCCCTTCTCCCTACAAAGAGCAGCACGCAGGTTTTAAAATAACAGCTACTGCATTGAAACAGAGCTCAGTGAGTCTAACAGAGAACCACTCTGATTCAGCCATGGGAGCACAATTCATACTGGACATAAAGCGCAATATTTGGGTGGAAAAGACAAAATTTCATAACACAGTTCCCTATATAGGGAGCAGTGACAACAGTATCTTAAAATTAATAAATTGAAGTATTGTGACAAAGTTGATGTTATAATTTCTTAATAGTCTGAATGGAATTCTTTCTAACATTGTCATCTTTATAATCCTACAGGGTCTCACAAAAACACAGACAGCAAATTCCAACACTGCAATTACACACTCCAGAGATCAAAAACATGTTAGCAATCAATTCATCTTTACAGATGCAGCAGTGCTTTTATATACACTATATCAGCTAATACACTCAGTTCTGCCATCTAGAAGGAGCTGCAGCAGCTTTACTGCACAGCAGATATATGATAGCACACGCTATTCAATTAAGACCTCAAGTTAATGAAAAAATCTGATTTACATCCATTAGAAATGGACACGGTTATGCAAATTGATTTGCCTGTGGATGATAAGATAAATTAGATCATATTAAACCTGGAATCAAAGTAATTAGCAATTTCATTAGTAAGGAGGCCACTTAAAGCCACGGTAGGTTTGTCTGCTCCACCACTGCATCCTCCTTCCTCTCTTACTACAATAATGCAGGAGTTTTTTGACTGACTTAAATATCTTAAATATCTGCCTCTATACACTTAAATCAGCACTATATAATTTTCTATTCTTTTTTAATGATTCATTACTGAGTATAGAAAAAAGACAACACACTAAAATATGGTGAGTGTGCACTGCTGTGAGTCACCCTGTAAAGCCTGAAATAATCATTTAAAAGTCAGAGGGACTGAGTTTTTCACACCACGTCGTACGTCTTTACGTATTAACATCACACACACACACACACACACACACACTCAAAAAAAAAGTACCGCTCGATGTTTAGTCCTCAAATGATCTCAAAATCAACATTATACTGATGAAGATGACAACAGTAGATAATTCACTCACTTTCTCAGAAGATGCGTCCTTCACCAAGTTTAGACTGAGTTCTCTTTGAGTTCTCTTTTAAAAGCACTCACAAAAGTCAGATTCATCTGCTTGTGGGGGTCTGAAGCACTTAGGTATAACATGTTCTTCCACACGCTGCTTGCAATTACATATTTCCACCAGAGAGGTCTCCAAATCCCCAAATCTTACATAGTGATGCTTTAAAAACAATTATTTATTCTTTTGTTCTTAAAGGGTTCTTTAGTAAAGGGATGGCACCAAATATATAGCACCAACAATTTCTATTGTACCAATAGAAGAAAAATCTATGGTGCTGTATAGAACCATTTTCAAAAAGGTTCTATACAGAACCATATACAAAACATTCTCCATCAGTCTGAAGAACCATTTCACCATGCAGAGAACCATTTGTACAAAATAGAACCATTTCCTTTACTAAAGAACCCTGAAAGAACCATCTTTTTTAAATGTGTACAAACAGAGCAGAACTGTCCAGGCTGTGGTCTTTAATTTTGAATTTAAAACTTGATTGGTTTAGAACCTTCAGAGGTTCTTCACTCTCACACACCTCATTTCTATAAATGGTTCGTTAAAAATATCCACTGAAAAGTTGTTTAGGAAACCAAAAGTGGATGTTCTGTGTTGCTCATCACTCCTAAAAGAACCCTTTCTAGCACATTTAAGGCATGATTATATGGACCACAAAAGAAAGTCACTAGCAGCCACATTTAGTTATTTGAATTAGGTGGTCAGTTTTCACCGGTGATGTCAAAGTCACGCTGCAGTCTTGTTTTGCCGAAAAAAAAACATTTATTACATGCTGCATAGAAAATAAGTGTACTTCATTTTGTAACTATGCATTTAATTACTTGCTAGAGCTGGACGATATGCCAATATATATAATTATTGTGATAAATTATGTCACAACACAATACAATCTGCTTTTCTGAACATATGGTGTATATCCACAGCACTTGTAGACACAGACCAACTGCATGTTTCATTCTAAAGACAGCTAAATTAGTCCTGTTTAACTGGATTTAGTGCCAAATACTAAATAAAAACCAATGTTTTCACAGTTTTTCATAGTGTTTTTAAAATGCATCATTACTGACTCTTTTCTCTGTTCCAACTGATCAGAAATCATATCGTGTATCTGACATATCGTGTACTGTGAATATTTCTTGAAGTATCATGATATTTTATTTTTGTCATATTGCCCACCTCTCTCATTTAGATAATTATGCAGTTACACTGAAATAACAATGCAAACTGAATGTACTGAACAACGACAAAAACTCCAGCCTTCTAAGAGTCGTCACGGTGTCTCTGATAATCCTGTCCGGGATCAATAGCGGAGGAATGTTGATATTGATTACGTGAAGTGTATGAGGCGGAGGGTCATTGAGAGGGAGGAGGGGCCACCCTAACGAGGGAGCAGTGAGGGGTTATGGTGAAGGATGTGTGATGCTGGCAGGAGGTTACTGGAGCTAATTGATCCCGTGAGGGGTGAGAGGTGGAGTTTGGGGGCTGCGATGTGATCCCTCAAATGCTTTCACTCCCTTTGGGAAAAAACTGCACTGTTTCCGTCAATTAAGGGATTTAGAATTGGGGTGTCCCTGGGGGAGAAAATTCCAGCATACCGCAACATGTTCCATACAGACCCTGAACTGTTCCAGACACCTATTGCTGTTACTATAGCTGCAACGGCTGCACAATATGTACTAGCATTGTGATTATATTGCATATTACAACTGCATTTGCCTTATAATACGTAAAATACACCGACGCCATGAATGAGATCGTTCTGCATTATTTTAAATAATATTATTTCCTTTTGTTGGATTACACATAGGCTTGGGCAATGTGACGATACTTTATTGTTATTGTGATATTATGGATATCGTCAGTACTGACTATATGTTTCATTACAAAGTGATGATCACTGCACACTGTGATTGGTTGAAGGCTCATTTGCATCATCCAGGAACATGATATCATGATATTTAAAAGATACATTATGCCATCCTAATATCTGCTATACCAACTCTCCTCCAGTGCCGCCCCACAGATACAGTACTGACAGAACAAAACCTCCAACAAGAGTTTTTTAGGAGAAGAAAAAATAAATGTTTCTATTGGTCCATTCATTAGGAAATATTCAAACAGTGTAAACAACAACTGTTTGTTTGAAAAGAAATAAAAATATATTTTTTTATATTTTTCTTTGGAAGTATTTTATGTATGCGTTAAAGAGTGGAAATTTTTGCTGCTTGTTTTTTTACCTCAAAGATCAATAAGTGCCTAACAATAAGTATTTCACTACACACACACACACACACACACACACACTTGCATACATACATGCATACACATACAGATGTGAGTATGTATGTTTGTTTGTATATCTATGTCACACACACTGCATTCTTAATGATAACCATTCCTAACCAGTTCTTCACTTTGATGTACGGTTCTAGGAGAAACCTTTAATTGGTTTAAAACCCTTACGTTACGTGGAGGTCCTTTAAATTTCAGAAAGGTTCCTCACACTCACACATCAAAATAACAAACAACAGTTCTTTAAAGAACCATTTATTGTAAGCTTTTTAGAGAACCTAAAGTTGTTCCTCTTTGATATTAACCCTATTAGAAAAGGGGAGACATGGTTCATGCGTGTTTTTAGCTGTGCGGGCAAAATGTGTCAGATACCAGACATTTTAAATTAAATAAACCTGCAGATTGTCTCTGTAAGCGGCTGCTGAACTGTCGGTTCTTTTACAGACACATAGAGAACCCCCCCTAATTCATTAATATGCGGAGCACCTACGCAGGTAGAGCGCAGGGCAGTGGGTGATGGGAAATCATTCAGACGCTCGTTCTGCCTCCCTCTCTGTGCGTTACACACTGAGAGAAGCTTACATGAATCACTGATGAAGGACTAAAACAGTAAACAGTAGTTTGTCACCATGACGTTCAGAGAACCACACCACGGATCTGAGCTACGGCTCTAAGCATACATCCGTTTTCAGATTCAACACGATTTACAATCCTGAGGTCAATAATGAATTTAATTTTTAATATTTTCTGTCTTAAAAATGTCTCAAATAGACACTACAGAGACGAGTTCAGCTCAGACTTTTCATTTAGAAACAGAAGCCTGAGATGCAGCATGTCCCTCAGCTAAACAGTGATCTCGGGATATGCAATTCATAAAAGGCGCCGAGCAGATACTCAGTTAACTAGAGGGATGAAAAACTAAAATTAACGGTGGGCATCTGTCCCATCTGTTGGGGAAAATTCCTGGAGTGTAAAATTGAATTCTGATGGGCTTTTTCTCTGTGGTTCAGCCACCGTTTCCTGAGGATTGGAGATAAGAACCTCCTGAAACAGCTGCATCTTCTCTTCGAACTAATCTGGATGTGGAGAGCATTATTGTTTGAGATGTGCAGGCTCAGCTAGCCGGGGGCCACATTATTCACACATTTATTTATTTATTTATTTATTGTATTTTTTCAGGGGAGCCATTCAAAAGCATGCAATGACAACATACAATTCCATGCACGTGTTAATTTCCAATTAGATATCTTCTCATACACCTTGTGATCTATATCTCTCCGTCTTTTTTATTCTTTAACAAATTTTTTTTCCACAAATAACTATATACATTAAAACCTGAGAAGATGCCTTGGGGTAAAAAAATAAAAGGGTCAGGTAAGAAGAGGGGGGAGGGGAAAAAAGAAAAGGAGGGAGTACTCACTCTCTACAAACTCTGGTCTTACAGACTTTATATACTTAACCCATTTTAACCAGAACTTTACAAATTTTGTCATCTTCAGTCTAACAGAAAAAGTATTTTTTTTCCATTAGATATATTTCTTTGACCAGATTTATCCAATCATCCAGCGTAGGAGGATCATCAGACTGCCACTTCCTTGTTATAACTTTTTTACTTGCAATTAATAGAATATTCCATAAACATTTGTCCAATCTTGCCACATCAAAACCCAGTACCCCTAGAAAAAGTGTATAAAATTTACAGGGAAATTCTAAACTAAATATATTTTTCAGTAATTTGTGCAACTCTGTCCAAAAATGTCTTAATATTGAGCATTCCCAAAATACATGCCAATGACCGGCTTCCCGCTCCCCACACTTCCTCCAACATCCCTGATTTTCCGAAGGTTTTTACTTCGGGGTAATAAAAAATTGAGTAACACACTTCCACCCAAATTTTCTCCAAACATGTGAATTAGTACATTTCCACTGAAGTTTACATATCTTAATCCATATTTCACTTGAAATGGTAATACTGCTCTCTTTTTCCCATTTTTGCTTTACATACTCTGTCGAACTTCCTTCTTTTACTGTTAAGCCTTTATACATTTTGGATATGATTCCTTTGTGAGCCTCAGACTGATAAGCTCTGATAAAAAAATTTAGTATTTCATCATTAATACTGTTGAGTGTATCATCTTTAATTGTTTTATCAAACTAATGTCATAATTTAAGATAACGGTAAGAGTCCTGATTTTCAAGGTTATATGTTTCTTTTAGAGACTGAAAATCTCTCAACCTGCCTCTTTCCATGATATTGCAATAAGCTGTTATACCCTTTGTCAGCCAAATTTTGAACCTACTATCCAGCTTATTTGGTACAAACTCAGAGTCATAGGTGCACCATCTAATTACTTTCAACATTTCACTTAAATTGTGTTCTTTTACTACTTTAGTCCAAATTTTTAATTGGGTTTTTATCCAAAGATTCTCTATGATGTCTACTTTTTTAACTAAATCACTATTTCCTATTGCTGCCAGGCGTAGCTGTGGCCAAAAGCTTGTTGGTGCCTGTCATGGCGGTAACCCAAGAACCCCCTGGTGGACACCGGTGGTGAGGGAGGCTGTCAAGCTGAAGAAAGAGGCCTTTAGGGACTGGATGGCCCGAAGGACTCCCGATTCAGCAGATAGGTACCGACAGTCAAAAAAGGTGGCAGCTGCAACGGTGGCAGAAGCAAAATCCAGGGCGTGGGAGGAGTTTGGTGAGGCCATGGAAAAAGACTTTCGGTCGGCCTCGAGGAGGTTCTGGACAACTGTCCGGCGACTCAGGAGTGGTCAGGGTGGCTGCGCCCAGGCTGTATTCAGCAGGGGTGGAGAAACTCTGACTTCAAATGAGGATATTGTCGGTCGGTGGAAAGAGCACTTTGAGGAACTCCTTAATCCGGGTGACATGCCTCCCTCACGGGAGTCAGGGCCAGAGGCCTCTGGCGTGTCAAGCTCCATTTCCTTGGTGGAGGTCACTGAGGTAGTTGGCAAACTCTTCAGTGGCAAGGCACCGGGGGTGGATAAGATTCGTCCGGAGATGCTTAAGGCTCTGGATATTGTGGGGCTGTCGTGGCTGACACGCCTCTGCAATAATGCATGGACCTTGGGAACAGTACCCTTGGACTGGCAGACCGGGGTGGTGGTCCCTATTTTCAAGAAAGGGGACCGGAGGGTGTGTGCCAACTATCGGGGTATCACACTGCTCAGCCTCCCTGGGAAAGTCTATGCCAAGGTGCTAGAAAGGAGACTTCGACTGATAGTTGAACCTCAGATTGAGGAGGAACAATGCGGATTCCGTCCTGGCCGTGGAACAATGGACCAGCTTTTCACCCTCTCACGGATTGTTGAGGGGGCATGGGAGTTTGCCAACCCAGTCTACATGTGTTTTGTGGATTTGGAGAAGGCTTACGACCATGTTCCCCGAGATATCTTGTGGGAGGTCCTCCGGGAGTATGGGGTGCCGGGGTTACTACTCTCTGTTTACCGATTGGTCTACATCCCGACCCTCACCTATGGTCATGAGCTGTGGGTAATGACCGAAAGAATGAGATCGCGAATACAAGCGGCAGAAATGAGCTTTCTTCGCAGGGTGGCGGGCTACACTCTATTTGATAGGGTGAGGAGCTCGGCCATCTGGGAGGAGCTCGGAGTAGAGCGGCTACTCCTCCGCATTGAGAGGAGCCAGCTGAGGTGGTTCGGGCATCTGATCCGGATGCCCCCTGGACGCCTCCCGGTGGGGGTGTACCAGGCACGGCCTACCGGAATAAGACCCCGGGGTCGTCCTAGGACCCGCTGGAGGGATAATATCTCCAGGTTGGCCTGGGAGCGGCTTGGGGTCCCCGGGAATGAGCTGGAGGAAGTTGCGGGGGACAGGGTCACCTGGGATTCTCTGCTCTCCCAACTGCTACCGCGACCCTATCTGGACTAAGCGGTTAACGATGATGATGATGATGATGATGACTATTTCCTATTATTGCCTGGATAGGGGGGTTCTTTATCAATGACAATTCTATATCCATCCATCTTGCTTGGTAAGCAGGGTTGCATGCGAGAATTAAGGGTCTTGTCTGAACTGCAAAGTAGTACTTTTTGCCTCCTCTGTCCTTCGGAAGCTGCAAAGTCCGAAATCTTATTCTTGGCTTCCGTCCCTGCCATATATACCTTGAAATGATTTTATCCGATTCTAAAAAAATGTTTGGTGGGATTTCGATGGGGAGTGCTTGAAATAGAAAAAGGAGACGTGGAAGTACATTCATTTTTATAGATTCAACGCTTCAGTTGAAGCTAAGAAAAGGAATCAAGCTCCATCTTTGAATATAAGTTTTAATCTTAGCAATAAGGGGTCCAAAATTAATCTCTGACAATTTAGAAAGGTCTCTGGGTAGAGTAACTCCTAAATATTTTAATGAATTGTAATCCCACCTAAAATGTTATTTTTGTCTAAGGTATTTCGGAGGATTATAATTAAACGTCAAAACTTGAGTTTTCTGAACATTTAACTTGTATCCTGAGAATACACTGTAAAGTTCTATCACTTTCATTAACTCAGCGAATGAACCAGAGGGCTCACTCAAAAACAATAAGACATCATCTGCATATAGCGCCAATTTGTATTCATCACCCTTTATGGCAATACCCTTTATCAAGGTGTCTTCTCATATCCATTGGGCCAAAGGCTCTATGTACAAAGCAAAAAGAGAGGAAGACAGAGGGCAACCTTGTCTCGTTCCACGTTCCAAAATAATAGTATCGGACAAATTATCATTCATTTTTATTCACGCAGTTGGTCTATTATATAGTGCTTGGATACGTTGGATAACTTCTTCATGAAACCCAAACCTATTTAAGACTCTATATAGATACTTCCAACTCACTGAGTCGAAAGCTTTTTCTGCATCTAGATTTATCAGAGAGGCTTCCAGATTATGCTGTTTTATATAATTAACAATATCTAAGGTACGTCTTATATTATCATGTGTTTGTCTATGTTGAATAAACCCTGTTTGGTCATAATTTATAATCTGGGGGAGAATCTTCTCAAGTCATTTGTCTACAACACTTGCATATAATTTATAGTCCACGTTAAGAACTGAAATTGGTCGATATGATCCGCATTCGAGTACATCTTTTTGTTCCTGAGGGATAACAGTAATAATTGCCTCACTCCATGATGGGCGCATTTTCCCTTGAGTCAATGCATAATTGTAAGCTGAAAGAAGATTTGGTAATAACTCTGCCCGAAAAACCCTATACCATTCAGCTATAAATCCATCTGTACCAGGAGATTTATTTGACCTAAGGCGTGAAATAGCTGCATTTAGCTCCTCTGCTGTTATCTTAGCTTTTAAATCTCTGTTTTGTTCTTCTGTTAGAGTAGGTAGTTGGCAAGAGTTAAGGAATGCATCGATCTGTTCCCCATCCTCGGAATGTGGTTGTGTATATAGTTTTTCATAGTATTTTTTAAAGGCGGTTTGAATTTCATCCCATTTGCATAGCACATTTTTCGATTTGTCTCTTATTTTATATATAGTATTGTCTGCCCGGTGTTTTTGTAGTTTGTTCGCTAAAGGTTTTGCTGATTTTGGTCCTGATTCATAATATTTCTGTCTAGTAAATACTACTTTTTTTCTATTTCTTGAGTGTATATTTATTTTATTCCTAATTTTAGGAATTTCTGACATGATATTTGGGTCTTGTTTTTCTTTATGTTCAATCTCTAAATCTTTTAATTTAACATTCAATTCTACTAGTTTCAATTGCTGTATCTTTTTTTAAGAGCGCAGTAACTAATAACTGCCTTTAAAGCATCCCATAAGATCTCAGGTTCAACTTCACCATTATCATTTTCTTCTAGAAATACTTTTATTTCTTGTTTCATTTGTTCTTTGAACTGGGGACTGTTTAGAATACTTGCGTTTATTCTCCATGTTCTATTCCTAGGGCTATTATTAAGCAGTATAGACAATGAAATCGGTGCATGATCAGAGAGATCAATATTACCTATATCACATTGTAGTATTTTGTGTCTGTCTCTTTTATAAATAAAAAAGTAATCAATTCTTGAATACACCGAGTGGGGGAATTAATAATGAGGGTAGTCACGCCCCGTTGGATAACAGTCCCTCCAAAGATCCACTATTCCCATTTCCTCCATTAACATTTTTATTTTTTTGTGCAGTAGTGTTATTCTTTGGGATGTGTTTGTCAAATCTAATTTCGGATTGAGATGAATATTCCAGTCTCCTCCACATATCAAAATACCTGATGCATCAGCCATTAGTCCAAACATTTTCTGGTAAAATTTAAGGTTGCTACCCCGGGGGAGCATATGCATTCAATAATGTTAATTCAACATTCTCTATTCTTCCAGAAAGTAAAATGAACCTCCCTTCCTTGTCTTTAATTTCCATAAATTGTTCAAAGGGGACACGGTGAGATATTAATATAGCCACACCCCTCCTGTGACCAGATTTATATGAGGAAAAAGAGATTTTTGAAAATTTGTTTTAGTTTCTCATGTTCAGAAGCACTCAAGTGGGTTCCCTGCAAAAAACTATTGATGGTCAAAATGGGACAAAATTTTGCTCCTCTTAGCAGGGTTGAGTACTCCATTAACATTAAAAGAAATGACTTTCAATTCTGTGTTAGCCATTAAGTCTCCTCTATAATATCATAAAAACCCCTTCTCTGAAACACAGTTTGCCAAAATAAACCAATAGGCATCTCCCCTTTAGCTTTCATGAACAATAAAGCAAAATAACCTAACAAAGACATAAACGAGAACATTACTAACCACACAAACTCTGTCAACACAATGACTTCCAATGTTGAGGTTCGTTTTAAAAGAACCTTCTGAGGGTTTAGTGTAGGACAACCCTCGTAAGGGGAAAACGCCTCGTCGTTAGAGAGAGGACCCTTCAGGAGAACAGCACAACTTTACCGTTCAACTGTCCGGTTTTTACCACGAAAAGAGAAAATCACGACATTTGTACTGTCAAGAGAAAAAAAAAACAACACACAGGAGTATAACTCGAAATGTTTACAATGTATATAAGACAACAGCAGCGACTACCGAACTCAGTCACTCACACACTGGTGACCTCCGTCTGAAACTCTGCAGTTTCTCTTTGTATTGGGGAGTGGATCTTCCTCCGATTGGTTGTGTAGTCTACCTTTCCCTCGACCACTCCGTTTCTCAATGACTTGCCAGAAAGACAGGCTTTCAATATCATCCTTCAGTGCAGGGAGTGATTCCACCACCTTTATTTGAAATCCTTGCTTGATCATATCCTTTGTGGCCTCCGCTGCACTTTGGTATAGCCGAGACCCATCCTCGTAGAAGACTCGCAGTTTAGCTGGAAAGGGCGTTTGAAACTTTATTTTCCTGACTTTCAGCGCTTTCTTCACCTCGGCATATTCCATTCGTTTCTTGAGGATTTCAGGGGGGTAGTCGTGGTCAACGTAGATTCTTCTGTTGTTGTAGAAAATTTCTTTCTTTTGCCAGGCTCTCCAAAGTATGTCTTCCTTCATTCGATATCTCAGAAATTTTGCAACGATTGAGCAAGGTTTCATTTCGCCATTAGAGGGTTTTGGTGCAAGGGCTCTTTGTGCCCGTTCAATATGAAGCTGTGTGTCGTCTGAAAGGTCAAGTTGGTTTTTCAGGAGGGTCTCTGCGAAACTCACCATGCAGCCTCCTTCCACATCTTCAGGGATGCCATAGATTCTAATGTTGTCCCTGCGTGAATGCCCTTCTTGGTCAATCAGTTTTGCTTCAAGAGTAGCTTGCTGTTTTAGCACCAGTTTCAATACAGTTTCTACAGTGCACATTCTTTGTTCAGTTTCCTCAATGCGTCCCTCTGCCTCATCCAGTCTCCTGTTCGTCTTGGTTAGCTCCTGTTTAATATCAGCGAGCTGTTCACTGTTGTCGCATCTAAAGTCTCTAATTTCATGCAGTATTTTCTCGAGGCTGGCGTTGGACCCATCGGCGCCATGTTGCTCAAGTTCTGGAGAACCTTCGGCTAGTTTGTCGCATCGTTGTTTCAGTATTCTGGGTCGAATACACAATACTCCTGCTTCTGGTGACAACCCCCTTATTCATAGTTCAAAGGTCACTCTTTCCATGTTGATATTCAAGGTCTTTAGGGTTGTATTTTCAAATTGTCGGGGAGCCCTCGAGTTACACGACCGTTCTCAAGCCCATAGCGAACCGGAAGCCACATTTATTTTTTTTATTTATTTATTTACATGAGTGGTACGTCTGTGTGCTTGACGAGGAAGGGCGGACAGGACGGCTGTTTACCACCACAGAAAAACTCTCATCCAACATTTATCAGTGTGTTTGCAGATCCTGCGGTGCAGAGCGACAACGCCGCCCTGAAAGGTCACGTCATAAATTAAAAATAGAAGCTCTAAGACGAGGCAGTGGCTTACAGAACCGATAAAGGGGGCCGAATTAAAGAGGAGCCGTTCTGAACTCGTTCAGGACTTCATTATAGGTTCACACAGTCCAGACCTGTGAAATTATTCCATTCAGGCTGGAGGTGATAATTGAAATCATTCACAGCACCCTATGTTCTTCCCTCCGAGCCAAACCAACTGTGAGCGAACGCCACCCTCATTCTGCTCTTGCATTAATATTCACTGAAGGGGACTCACGTCCATCACTGCTCAATCTTCCTGTAGTACCCACCAGTTCTCACTGTGCTGATATGAGATATGAGGGGGATCTCCCATCATATGAGTTAACTACACGCAGCTTCTATGACCAGATTTCACTGAGACAGAGTGAACAAGAACACTCTTTTGGAAAATGAAGGTTCCAAAATGGTTATTGGTTTGGATGTACAGTTCAGCTTTAGATTCACAGGAGTTATTTGTCTCACAGTCTGTTTTCTTTTAATGTGAAATGTTAGTTCATGTCCTGAATCAGTCCTGATAGGTTCTCTGGCTTTAGAACGTTTCGTAGCAGCCATCAAACTACCAAACCATACCAAGAACAACCAATCCATACCAAGAACAACCAAACCATACCAAGAACATCGAAACCATACCAAGAACATCCAAAACATATCAAGAACTACCAAATCACATGAAGAACTACCAAACCACACCAAGAACAACCAAAACATACCACACACACACACACACACACACACACATTTTCTAAGCCGCTTATCCCTCTGGGTCGCGGGGGGAACTTGAGCCCATCCCAGCAGTTACTGGGCGGACCAAACCATACGAAGAACATCCAAAACATACCAAAAACTACCAAACCATACCAAGAACATCCAAAACATGCCAAGAACAACCAAAGCATATGAAAAACTACTAAAACATACCAAGAACAACCAACATATACCAAAAACTACCAAAACATAACAACAACTACCAAACCACACCAATAACTACCAAAACATACCAAGAACAACCGAAACATACCAAGAACTACAAAAACATACCAAGAACAACCAAACCAAACAAAGAACTTCTATTAAGTGATGTTTCATAAATTACTGTTACGAAATATTTCCATGCAGGTGTCCTGATATATGCAGATGTTTGTCTCAGTAAAGTAAAAATCAGCCTAGGGAGTTAGCCAGCTAGCTACTTAGCTAATATCACTGTGAGCTGGTCAGTTAGCTACCACGCCTGCTAACATTAAACATATTGTAGCTTCTGCAGCTGATGTTTCTGTCATGTCACTGATCAAATGTCTCACTTTACATAAACAACTGAAAAAAGAAAGAGGTGTTCGATGCATTCAGATCTCCACAGGACCACCTTTAACACCTGCTCACCCCCCAAATCCACAATCAGAGCTGGACTACATCCTGACCACTGACCCCAGCACAGAGCCATGACCCCAGATAACATGATCTGAGAGAATGTACAGAGCACAGTGTCCTCTCATGCTGCACACTGGACAGTGTACAGGAAAAGAGTGAAGGAGCAAATTTATAATAAATCATACGGCTGTAAAATCTTAATCAGAATCACTTAAGCTGCTTCTACAACCCTCGTCTGACACAATTAACTGTTTTAACATGTTTTTTTAAAACACTGACAATTTCTTCTAGGTAATATCATAAGCAAACTGCAGTGAAGCCTCAGACACCACCAGCAATAACAAAATAAAACTGATTTTTGCCCAATTATCTCCCCAATTTAGTCGTCTCCAATTCCACCCGCTAGTTAGGACTCCCCCAGTCACACGATACTATGAACGCTAGGAGGGTAAAGGCTAACACAGGCTTCCCCCG
Organism: Colossoma macropomum; assembly: GCF_904425465.1. Classification (NCBI taxonomy): domain Eukaryota; kingdom Metazoa; phylum Chordata; class Actinopteri; order Characiformes; family Serrasalmidae; genus Colossoma; species Colossoma macropomum. Next base: position 19,923,798 of record NW_023494799.1, on the reverse strand, counting down.
AGACCTGTGAAGCCAGCCACCGCGTCTTTTCGAACCGCCTCTCACGCAACGTCATTGGACAGTTGAACGCACTCTGAGGACAGCGCCAACCGCCAGTTCTGTTACATCAGCTAACATACGCCTGCGCTGACTAGCATCGCGTTGAGTGATAGGGGGAGAAGGAGGGAAGGAGGCCATCCTACCCACCCAGAGAGAGCGAGGCCAACTGTGCTCTCTTGGACTCCCGGCTACAGATGGCTGTAGCATCACCAGGGATCGAACTCGCAAATAAAACTGTACTTTTAAATGAATTATTTTTGACTGTATGGAAAGTGCAGATTCTAACCTTTCAATCCAGACTGCATTAGAGTCTGTACATAGAAGAGATTTTGTATTATGATCTGAATTTGACAAAAATGATTTTTGTTGTGTGTGCTGTCTTGTTTTGGAGAAATAAAAAAAACTTCACGTTTGATGTTTCTGTCACTTTTGAAACAAATATACAAAAAAACTGCAGACTCAAACCTGTCCATACAAACATACAGAGAAATACAATAGAAATGTAATTTAATTCATATCTGGTGATTAAACAGTGTATTAAAACAACAAGAATAACTCTAGACGACTTCAGGTTAAAGCTGGAGGGTGCAGTCCTAGATTCAAGCATGAATTCATTAACCTATTTCTAAAGATTGTATTATTATTATGCTATTTTTATGGCAGTTTCTGTAAATTGTTTTAAAGGTAAATGCCACCAATTTGTCCAATTATCTGCATAATTAAATGTTTAAGATGTAAACAGAGTCATTCAGAGTGGTTTGGTGTGAAATGTCAGAATTATTCACAGTGGTGGTGACGTCCACCTCTAAAAGCTCCCTCACAGAAAGTTCTTACATGAAATGGTTATGAATTCACTGCCTGATGACTGAGACACTGTTTTATGATAGATTTGAGAACTTAAACTCCATTCATGATGGAGGGATACATGAAGGGTGCTGTGAGGCAAAATAGTCTCCATCATCAACATTCCATATAAAACTCAGAAGACACGTATAGGTTCACCAATGGTTTTGGATTGTAAATTAAATGTCTATATTTGTATTGTAGTCATGGCGACCCCTGGTTCCTATCACCACCATTGTAAAGAAATCTGAACCATTTCACACCAAACCACTCTGAATCACTCTGATTACATCTCATTGATGGAACTGTATAAACATTTTGAAAATCAGCAGAATTCTCCTTTAAGCATTAGTTCTCTGTAATAAGTTGTACACATTTTAATACACATTATTTATGCCATAAAACTGCAACACAGATCTGCAAAAATAAGAACAATAACTTGGCCGATTGCCTATTCCACATCTTGACGAACAATCTGCCAATTCCAGTCTTGGCTGCATCCCTGTTTCTTAGAAAAATCTCATGTGAAATATTAGATTCACTGATTAAATTTAATCTGATTCCATTTTCCAGGACAGCGTTTTTGGAGTAAAATTAGAGGGTCCATTTGTCGAGTCCTCGGGCAAGTGTGGTTTAATTTAAAGTCACAGAGACGGAGACCTACTGACACCGAGCTGTTCCAGATCAGATACGACCGTCCACCCTGGCCTGGCCACCTGTCCCCCAGTATAACCGTATACCACACCCCGGCAAGCGGGGGGACGGCAGATGGCGTTTGGGGGCTTGGAGATTCAGAGGCTAGTGGGATGATCTCCCTGACTCCCCCCACCAAACCCACCCCCAATCAGCAAATCCTGAATGAACATAATGGGTGAAACAGTGCAAAAACCCAAAGATGTAATCCACCGCAGGGTGAAGCTGATCAGAGCTCACAGTTTAATTCTGCTCAGCTTTATTTATACAACACTGACTCCAACAGACACTGTCCCAAAACTCAATATCAAAATACAACACTGAGGGTACTGACTGATTTACTACAACATCTCAAAAAGAAAAACTCCCTAAGAGCATGAAGAGCAACCACTGAGAGGAACCAAGAGTCAGAACTCCCTACGTGCATGAGGTGGAACCACTGAGAGGAACCAAGACTCAGAACTCCCTAAGAGCATGAGGAGGAACCACTGAAAGGAAACAAGACTCAGAACTCCTTGAAAGCATGAGGCGGAACCACTGACAGCGGCACCTGATGAGCATAAGGAGGAACCATTTAGAGGAACCAAGACTCAAAAACTCTGAGAGCATGAGGAGGAATCACTGTGAGAATCCAAGACTCAAAACTCCCGAAGAGCATGAGGAGGAACCATTGAGAGGAAACAAGACTCAGGAACCTGAAGAGCATGAGGAGGAACCACTGAGAGGAACCTAGACTCAGACACCTGAAGAGCATAAGGAGAAACATTTAGAGGAACCAAGACCAAGATCCAGAACTCCCTAAAAGCATGAGAAGGAACCACTGAGAGGAAACAAAACTCAGAACTCCTTGAAAGCATGAGGCGGAACCACTGTGAGGATCCAAGACTCAAAACTCACGAAGAGCATGAGGAGGAACCATTGAGAGGAAACAAGACTCAGGAACCTGAAGAGCATGAGGAGGAACCACTGAGAGGATCCTAGACTCAGACACCTGATGAGCATAAGGAGGAACAATTTAGAGGAACCAAGACCCAAAAACTCTGAGAGCATGAGGAGGAATCACTGTGAGAATCCAAGACTCAAAACTCCCTAAGAGCATGAGGAGGAACCACTGAGAGGAAACAAGACTCAGGAACCTGAAGAGCATGAGGAGGAACCACTGAAAGGAACCAAGACTCAAAGTTCTCTAAGAGCATGAGGAGGAACCACTGAAAGGGACCAAGACTCAGGAACCTTTTAATGTAAGTCAACAGAACCAGACTTTTTTCCAAGTAATTTTGGTCCACTCATCATAAAATTTACACACAATGTAAAGAGCAGCAGGCATTTTCACATTATGTCAAAGACTGAAAAAGGACAAAAATAGAGATACAAGGTTTTGTGCCAACAGCAACGATATGGACGCATTAAGAACCAAGAATCTGCGCTGCATCAGACAGAAGACACGAAAAACAATTTTATACCTTCCGTGTTCCTAAATGGTTCTCGTCTTGGCCTTAGTCCTCTCAGCTGGTGTGGAACTTTTCCATTAAACTTTAAAATTTAAAAAGGTTCTTTGTCTTCACACCACACACAATTCTGTAAAGAACCACATGTTGAAAGATCTTTCAGAAAGGTTCTTCTGTAAGGTGCTCCACTGAGCCTGTACTTTAGGAGTGCAGGAGTGTTTTGAGCTGCAGGACTATGACTCTACCGAGGCGAGGAATTGCACAGATTTCTAAAGATGCACAAGGGGAGATATCAGCACTGCACTGTATTAAAGAACCGCTCCCCACTGAGACGAGCAGTAGAACCTGATTAGAGAGATAATGCATGGCAGTAAATACAGAAGCAGAGTCCCTCATTCTTCACCATGAGCTCCAGACTCACTCATATCATATTCAGTCAGGCTGAAGATGTGCAGCACCGGCGTGTGGCGCACATCAATCAAACTTGTTCATAATAGATCACAGCTGTTCCCCACAACAAGGAAACCAACAGGACTAGATAAACCAGGAGTGGGCAGCGTTATTCATATATATGGAGATTAGCACCTAACACAGATGAAAAATGTGTGGCCAATTTAGGGGATTTAAAATTATTAAAAATATCAGCTGATGTGATTATATAATTTCTTTGATTTTATACAGCAGTTTTAGTTTTTTATGGCGCTTTACTGACTGATATACACGTCTTAAACTCAAACTAACAGCAGACATTCAGTATTATATAGTAAGTTAGGGCTGGGCGATTAATTAAACTTTACTTTCAGATACCATTTTGGCTTCCAAGATTATGAAAACAAGACAATGGAGATAAAACGATTATTGTGCCATGTTTTGTTTCACAGTGATGCTCTTGTTTTGTCTTGTGTTATAAATCTTGGAAGCCAAGAAAATAAAATTAAATTAATCACCCAGCCCTAACTTACTATTTAATACTATTAGTTTGAGAATAAATGAGGTGAGCTTTTAGGGAGGGGCGAAAGTGCACCACTATAAAGGAAAGGGGTGCCCTTTTATCCCTCCCTAAAATTCCAAATTCATCTAATTTATTTTGATTATATATTTATATTTATATTTATTTTTATGTATTATTTTTCATATATGTTTAGTAGTTTTCAGCAAGTTGTGGAAGTACACTACAACACAGCTGATCTTAATTTGATCTTATTCATTTATTTCTTAGTTTTGTATTTTTAATTTGAATGTATATTTATCTTTTTTATAGGTTTGTTTGTAATTGTGTTAAATAATTGTGATCTCAATGTTGACCAAAATAAACATTATTATGATTTTTGCCATAATCTAGCAACCCTCAGTAGCGGTCATCAGTATCAGCTGATATATCAGTCAGGCCGCAACAGACACTTATCTTAGCACTGTTTACTTAATCAGAACTTTCATTTAACAATTTAACGTACTGGAAAAATATAAGACAAAGTATAAAATGTGTTGTAACTTTTGCACGGGCCACATTTCCCCTAGTATATTAATTTCAATAAATAAACAGTAATTATGTATTAAAATGTGTTCTCTGTAGAGGATGTGTAACTTATTTACTTTCAGAAAATCAACCATGGAATCTGACCGGGGAACCAAAACTTTTGCATGATTATATATAAAACATTTCAGACTGAATAAATGATGATAAATTTGTGCAGGGTAAATTTGTTTGTGTCAGAATTCTCTGGGTTAGGAGGTAGTGCACTCTTATAACAATATAACAATATAAAATATCTTATTGGTGATATCGTTCACCCTGAGAATAAAGCAGGACAAGAAGAGAAGACGATGGAAGTTTCATGGAAACTGAAACAGATGTGAACATTAGAGTCATTTTTTACCACCCAATCAATGGAGCTGACTGGAAAAACATCAAAAGAAGCAGCGAGTGTATTCAAATTGGCAAAATACCTTCTCCAGTGTCTAAAAGGCAAGAGGGGTTTTAAGCACAGATGCTGAAGCCTTTATGTGGCGAAATCCAATATTCACTGATGACCTTAATGACCTCAGCCATATGTTCCACCAGCACAATGTCAACACTGACGCACCTGCAGTTCCTCTACTGTACAGATCATATCAATACACACGGACACTGTGATGAGCCTTATTATCATCTTTTATTGGACAAACAGTAAAGATGCACTACTAAAGATTTCTGTGTTAAAACTGAAAGGAGTGACATGTATTTTTATATGTTTGAAATACATTTCAAACACACTGCAATGCTGAAATACAATCCAAACACTAAAATGTATTTCAGAATATATTGCCATATTAACCAAATATATTTGAAAATGTATGTGGAAATATTACACATAGAAATGTACCATACAAAAATAAATGTATGTAAATGTGTTTATCAAATCTATTTGAAAATGTATGAAAATATCCAAAATCCTGTCTAAAGCACTTTACAGTTTGATACCTTTTGAAATGAATTTGTCTTCCAGTATCTTCATTTTAAATATGATCCAATCAACCTTTAACATGACAAAACCAAGTGTTGTAGATATTGATGCTCTGGGAAAATGCAGTTATGATTTGATATGTTGTTTATGTGAAATACATTGTGTGTGAGAGTCTCACTGCAGACATACATGGTTAATGTAAAGTACAATGCAGACCACAGAATAGTCAGTACTGTTTTAGTTATATCTGTAATCTTTGTTAAACTACACACAACTAAACACATATAACTAATAAATGCATTTTAAAATATATTTAACAAATACATTCCTGGCCATTTTAATACATCGCAAAAATATGTTTGATAAATACATTTGGAATATATTTTTTATATGGGTCTAAACGCCATCTGAATTAAATTATACTCACTATACTGGAAATGTTTGCCTGGCTTTATGCCGCTGTGAGGTGTGGAATGACTTTTTTTCAGTGCAAATGTGTAAATGCAGCATAAGAAAAGCAAGCGCTAACAGGCTAGCATGCCAACCAGCGCTTCACCTTGTCTACGTCACGTAAGTAAAGAAAATACATATTAAAATCAAGATTTCAACAAATAATAAAGCATGTTCCAGAATCTACACATCAGAATATTGTAGTACTTGTAGTACTTCATTTTTTGACGAAATTGGGTTATTTTTATTTATTTTTATTGGCTTTTCTGTAAAACATATGGATCCTGCTGACCATCAGAGTTTGACTCCATGTTCGTTCCAGAACGTCCGTTTTTCACCATCCAATCAGATCCTGATGAATAAAATCAGGTCCTGCCCAGTTGTTTACCATCCGAGTAGCCTGTCTCACTCTGAAATAGGTCATGTTATGGAAGAAAAATGTGATCTGATTTTTAATCACGCTGGCTTTTAAAGTCAGAGGCAAGTTTTTCACACCACGTCGTACGTCTTTACGTATTAACGTCACACACGCTCAGTGTGTCCCATTTCAGGGGCTGTGTCCTTTGGAGGCTGCATTTCAAGGCCGATTGTGTCACAGCGGCGCGACTAAGCCGTCCCATTTCGAAGGCTCCTTCATACGCAGCCGAGAGATGTGTCCTTCTTTTCCATGGCAACGAAGGAACCAACAGATGGATCCTTTGCCAGCCAACATATCCTGAGGTTCACTGCATGCCGGCAAGGATCGAGAACATGGCAGCATCAACAGAGAAGCGAACAGCGAAGAATACACTTTTAAATATAAGTACTGGGTTTAAACTTAGGCAAATGGCCAACGATACAAATGTAAAAAAAAAAAAAACAAGCTCATCAGTAGCCGACAGTTCCAGCTCTAATAAATGAAAAAATTAAACGTTTCTGGCTCCATCTTTAAAGAACTTTAAAAGAACTTGATAAAAGCGGTGTTCCGTGGCACAACGTTGGATTTCCTGACGCAAACAGAAAATCCACCGTAGACAGACCGTCTCATTCTGGTTCAGCCTTTGTGGGTCTAAGCAGCCTTCAAAGGATCCAGCCCCTGAATTGGGACACACTGACAGACTCAAAAAGAAGGTCTGGCTCAATGTTTAGGCCTCAAATGATCTCTAAATTAACATTATACTGATGAAGATAACAATAGTAGATAATTCACTCACATCCTCAGAAGACGCGTCCTTCACCAAGTTTAGACTGAGTTTACTTACAGTTACACATTTCCACCATAGAGGTCAACAGTGCAGCGATGCTGTGAGTGTGAATACTGAACACAAGCATCTGCAGTGTGAATGAAATAAATCAATAAGTGAACCACGGGTGATTAAACCAGTGGTAAAGAGTTTTTACCCGCCACTGGGTTGAGGCCGAGTTCAGGTCAATGGATCAGTGCATGTTTACACTTGTTTCTCTTTTCATTATCAGAGAGTAAAACAGAAACACTGTTTACAGACTGAATTAATGTAAACAAACCTTCATGTATACAAAAATACACAGAGACTCAGAGCTGTAACACACATAAACACATACACATATTTTTACATTCACACACACAGACACATACACAGAGCTCATTTTAACAGTGAATATCTGACATCACTGACAAACAGTCTCATCTTACAGTTACTGTCACTCTACCACTCTCTCTTTTTCTGTCTCTTGCCTACATCTCTCACATGCACAAACTCTCGCTCTCCTTTATCTCTCACGCTGTCTCAGTGTCTGTCCTTTATCTAACTCTCTCAATCACTCTCTTTCTCCCTTATCACTGTCTTTCTCTCTCCCTTTCTCCGTCCTTTACTCCCTCTCTCTCCTTTTATTTCTTTCCTCTCTCTGTCTCTTTCCTTTATCTCTCTCTCTGCTCTATGTCTATCTCCCCCCCCCTTTCTCTGATAGATAGTTAATAGAAAGTGCATGATGTGGGATGAGAAATTCCAGTCTGGATTCAGGAATTCTGTCAGCAGACTAAACTACAGGTGAGCGATATGATGATCTGGTATTGTTATTGCGATAAATGACATCATGATACTCTTTTTAGAGAATCATGTCAACAGTATTCAAGAGGGGCACTCCAGAAAATTTGATATAAAAACTAATTTGATCACCAAAAAAATAAAAAATTGAACACTAAGAAAGATTAGAACGTCTCTACACTGCCCCCTGGTGGAGGAGAGAGTCAGAATCTCAGGGTTCCACAAAATGAGAATGTAGAACAGACAGGAGCTCGTTTGCTGATAAAAATGTGCAAATTCTGACACGTGTAGCTTCACTGGTGGTTTTGGATAGTACATAAAATGTCTATATTTGTGTTGTATATATTGGGACCTCTGGTTCCTATCACCACCACTGTAAAGACTGTTGGTTGTTTTTCTACAAACAAATTATTTAATATCAAATCACTTTGAATCATTGAATTTGAGAAATTAAATTAAACGAATTTGAGAAATTAATAAAAAAGTGCAATGCCCCTTTAAATACAACTCAACTGACATATTGACATATTTTCAGTTTTAAGTCCAGCGGCTCATTTTTTTTAAATTGTTCACAGTCTCAACCTTTTTAGAATTGAGGTTTGTACTTCACAGCCTTGAACAACAACTACAATTTATTTTGCTAAAACAATATAAATTGCTCAAAATTTTCTGCTGGTCTCCTGTGGAACCGGTTTGAAGAACCTGTCTGAGAAGCTGGAGGGTCAATGAAGAAAGCACGATAATGGAAAGCACCTCTAATGGACTCTGTCATCTTTGAAATAAGGATGAATAAAGCAGTGAGGCACCTCAGAGGCTCTGAAAGGACTGAATCTCCCTCAGCAGCGCAAACACTAACACAGGCTCTCTAATCTGCTCCGTACAAACACACCCTCACTGTTATTCCATTAAGACTCAGAGCCTCTTTAAAATCAGTCAGACACAGTCATACAGACTCTGACCAAACCAAACCCTCCACGATGAGATGCATTAAACACAGCGGTGGTGTCCCAAGGGGTGGAGCAGGCGGGCACGAACAGGACAGAGAGCCCCCAAATGCAAAATCTACAGCGGAATGAAAATTTAATTATTGACAGGCAGGTGTGTGGAATAAAACCCATAAGCCAACTTTAATATCACTAATATAACCCGCGTGTAATCAGCCATGTTCTGTGTTTGGTGTGTGTTTTGTGTGTGTCTGGTGCGGTTTGACTGTCTGTATGTCTTCAGTTTATGTGAGTTGTTTCTGATATTAGGCCTCAGCAGCTGTAGTAAACTGTAGGGCTGCGTCCCAAACCGAAAATTCAGCAGTGCACTCAGTAGTGTAGAGCAGAGTAGTGTAGTGTTTACAGTGTGTGGTTTGGGACACAGCCCAGGACATTTATATTTGGGGAAGCAAGCTGCGATTTTCAAAATTACTTGAAAAATTTACTCAATTTACCAACAATGAGGTCAACACAGCACATTCATCACCATCCAGTTTCACAACACTGATCTCTCACTGTACAGTAGACAGATAGAAAGAAAGAAAGAAAGAAAGAAAGAAAGAAAGAAAGAAAAAGAGAGAAAAAAAGAATGAACAGATAACAACAAACAATGCAGAGAAAAAAGAAAGAATGAAAGAAATGAAAAAAGGAAGACAGAAAAAGACAAATAAAAAAGAAAGAACGTAAGAGAAAGATGGAGAGAGAAAAAAGAATTAATGAATGGACAACAGAAAGAAAGAAAATGAAAGAAAAAGGAAGAGAGAAAAAGAAAAAAGAACAACAGGAAAGAAAAATAAAACCAGAAAAACAGAAAGAAAAACCGAATGACAGAGAAAGTGGGGGGAGGGAGAGAGAGGGAGAGAGAGAGAGAGAGAGAAAGATGCCTGCAGACGCCTGGTTCCACTCACCACCACTGTACAGAACTCAGAAGACGTGTAGGTTCACTGGTCGTTTTGGATAGTAAATAAAATGTCTAGGTTTGTGTTGTAGTCATGGCGACCCCTGGTTCATTTCACCACCATCATAAAGAAATCTGAAACATTTTACACCAAACCACTCTGAATCACTCTCTGCCATTCAATTATGAAGGAATTCTGGAAAAATGGGTGGAATTTCCCTTTAGCAGTTTCTTACTGCTCAGTGGCCGCTCTGCAGCGTGTGTTAGTCACCACACTGGAAACTAGAGTACAGCTGGGCTTTCTGCTCTGCTATTAATATTCATAACCTGGTGGAATCCCCCGGTGATCAATTTAGCACACCTGATCATATCAATAATGTAGCAGAATAATGCAAGATCCAGCATCCAGCACACAGACGGTGTCCGCTATCACTTCATTTTCACAATATTACTGATTATAACAATATTCAAGTATGAGCTCATATTTTTTGGCTGAAATAAAAACATCACTGACACAAAAAAAGAAAGAGAAAAGTCAGACAGAAGAAAGAAAGGTTAATTAACCCACACATTACTTTTTTGATCTTCATTAAGGGTGCCAATAATTATGGAGCTGACAGTAGCTAGCGGTAGATTAGATTTTCTTGAAGTTTTCAACTTACATACACGAATCATGAGCGCATGCACTTAAAATGACCAAACATAGTCATATTAGCTTGTACACACTTAAAGATGGATCTTAAAGGGTTCTTTAGTAAAGACAATGGTTCTATATAGAACCATGAACCCTCAAAGAACTCTTTGCATGATGAAGTGGTTCTTCAAATGTGTTGTTTATGGCTCGATATAGCACCAAAAAGGGTTCTGATATTGTTATGATGTCAAGTTTGTATCAACAGATGAACCCTTTTTGGTGCTATATTGAACCATTTTCTTTACTAAACAACCCTTAAAGAACCATCTCTTTTAAGTGTGTTGCTAATCAGCCAATTTGGCCACTTTAGGCTTGTATGTAATAGCTGCAAAAAATAAACAAAAAGAGACAATTAAATCGTTAAACACAATTGAATTTCATGATCGAAACATCGGACCACTCTCTGTTCTTTCATACATCTGCTAAACTTCCCAAAAAGTCCTGAAGGACTTCAACACAGTCCACACTTCTATTTCCGCTCAGCTCCCAGCACACCTGCGCCAGGTAATTCCCACCTGACAGGCTGTGATCACTCAGCCCAGGTGCGTCCGGAGCCGGAATAGTAACAGCAACATGCACTCACTGGGACCCCTGGGGCTCAGAGTAGGAAGCTCTGCTGTAAAGAATGTAAATAGTCTATTCTGGCTTCGTGTGCGCCTCTTTTGAAGAATGTGAGCTGAATGTTTCCACAGACGCCGTCTGCAGCGTGAAAGCTCAGGCGTGTTTGTGCTTTATTGTCAGTAATGATGTCTAATGTGATCTTCTGGGTCCTGTGTGCATTTGCAAGCCAATAAAAAGGACACAGATCTCTCAGTGATGCAACGCACCACCCACCACACCTGATGCCACACACCACCAGGAGACACTCAAGGCTTTAACCAGCCATAAATCAGGAAAGCGTGTGGAGGAGCTCACAGACAGTCAGAGACTCAGGCTGAGGTCACGTCAACACCAGAGACAGTAATCCACATCCTGCTGTGCAGCTATTTATATACTGGATCAAAAAATGGTGTCAAAGTCAGATCCTGGAGGACCGGAGTGCTGCAGAGTTTAGCATTTCACTAACACTTTATTTTGTAGATGCTTAAGTCTGTCTTTAACTAACATTCAGGGAAATATCTATTAAATGCAAGTGAACTTGAAGGTGGGTGTGAAAGATTCTGTTAAATCCAAACCAAACCGGATCCTAACTCTAACTTCACTACAAAACACACACCTACTGCTAAATTTAACCCTGAGTGTCACCAGAAAGTCTGTTAATAGTTTAAGTATCTGTAGATCATCTATAGTGACCATTAAAATAACGATCGTTTGATAATATTCAACGTATTTATTAAAACAATCAATTTAACTAATAGCTAAAAGATAATACTTCACTTACAAAAAGATTGATGATATGCTGATATGCTAACATGCTAACGCTCATCTGCTAGCTAAAACAGATTAAGCCAAATAGATTAAAATAATTAAAGTGAATTAAAAATAGTGTCCGTATGCTAATATTCAACTAATAATTAAAGCAATGAAATTAACTAATAGCTAACAAAAATTAATATTTAACTTTCAAAAACCTTAATATGCTAACATGCTAATATGCTAACATGCTAATACGCTAACATGCTAACACTCATCTGTTAGCTAAAACAGATTTAGCTAAATAGATCTAAACTGTTCTAGCTAACTATTAAGATAGTTCCATTGTAATTATTTGGACATGTTCAATTAAATAGATGAAAAGGTTCTGGTTAGGTTCTATATAGCTACACTCTTTAAAAAAGATCAAAGTTTCTTGAGCAAAGACAATTGTTCTATATAGAACGATGAACACTCAAATAACAATTTGCATGCTTAATGGGTTCTTTGCAGAGTGGAACGATTCTTCAGACTGATGGAGAATGTTACGCATATGGTTCTCTTCTCGGGTTCTTTTATTGTTACAATTTCTAGAAGAACCCTTTTTGGTGCTATAAGAACCACTGTCTTTCCTAAAGAACCCTGGAGAAAGTTTTTTAAGCGTGAAGCTATTAATAAAATTTACATCTATTTATCTAACTAAACAGATTTTTCTAAATATACAAAAAGGTTCTATATATCTAACTATTAACAAAGTTTATGTTTATCTATCTATATAGCTAGCTAGCAGGAGTTGGATAAATAGATCAAATTACTATCTAGCTATTTACTAAGCGTTTCTATCTAATAATTTATTTATTAATTGCAAATGAGTGTTACAATATTAAATAAAAATAATGACTTTATTAGTGATTATTCATGTTAGCCTGAACATGAATAACAACAATTGAGCTGAATTAGCTGTTTTAAACCCAAGCATTAAACTGTGTCTGACAATCCCACCACAATTTGGAACATCTGAGGACCTTCAGGAGCTTTTTATTTGAATCCTCTGGAAAGACCTTGAGGGACTGGACACTGTCCACTGAACAGAAATGACCCTTACCTTTTTCTGATCCTCCAAACCGTGAAACACCTGCTTCCTCTTCTGCTGCTGAGGGGCAGGTGTTCCTGCCCCTGATGAATCAGACATCTCTCCAAAACCTTCCTGTAGTATCCACGGTCCTTCAGACAGACAAATCCAAACAGAAACAACCCGACGTCCCAAATCTAAAGTCCAGCCCCACTTTGCCTCCCTTCTACGTGTCCATCAGAACGATTTGGTTCAACTCATTGCCTTCGCCAAAGCGATGTCCAGTCATTCATTGCGATGGGTGGGATCTGAGGTCACGCTGTGCTTTTTGTCTGAGGCTAAAGCCCAGAGCGGCTGCTTTGTAGTGGGCTTCAGGAGCTGCGGGAGAGTCCAGAGGGTCCGCTGGTCCAGCCGTCCAAACTTCATTGTTGAGCATTTCTCAGGAATCCCACGCGGAGCTTGAATTTGTTAATCCGCTGAGAGTTCAGGACTGCCATGACTCATATTCCCACACGTTTACAGCTCCATGGCATCTTGAGGAACCCTCAAAAGAACAAGACACAATGTGACAAACCAAGAGAAGATCGCAGGTGAGTTTTATTGCAGGACTGATTCTCTTATCGCAATCACAAGCAACAAAACAGACTAGACTAATAGTTTCTGTTTTGGGCTCTATTTTGATTTTCAAGAAGACTGTTAAATAATCTGCTGCTAATGTCCACTAGGGGTGGGCAATTACACAATATTTTATCAGTATCATGATAAATTATGTTATGATATGAATTTCTGAGTATATCGTGAATATCATCAGAACACTGACTGCATGTGTCATTACAGAGAGAGCATAAATAGTTCTGTTTAAATCGGTTTAGTGCAGCGCAGGGTGTGAAATGTTAAATAAAAATAATTTTTTAATCCTCATATTCATCATTTTGACACTGTGTTTACATGCATTTTATAATCCTGATTATTATCTGATTATGAAGTGCTCGTGTAAACACACAGTCTGATTTCTTAGATCAGATTAAGGTCTATAAATCGAATTAAGAAAACTGATAAAGAGGCTTTAGACACGCATGCATCCCATTTACAAACATGGTTCCACAAGAAAGCATCCTTTAAAAGGTTCTCATGGCCTCGTAATCTTCAAATAACACACCTTCATTTTTAAGAGCGAGGTGTTTCTGATGGAGAGACACCTTAAAAAGATCTTTAAAAGATCAGAATCTACGTCATTAAGGATCACAAACACGCTCATGCACGAAGCCGAAGTTGGCGTCTTATTCGAATTGTCCCGTTCCACCTTAAATGGTGCACCATTAAAGGTGGAACGGTAAAAATAAAGGGAAGTTGCAGTATCTTTGGGCTCGTGCTGACACCCAAAGCAGGTTAATTATTGATCAAGCTCGTGCTTACCGTTCCGTCCGGGCTGGTCCCGCATCCTCGAGCGCTCCTGCTCAGTTTGTGCGCGCGTGAGCAGCAGCTTTGCACTAGTGCATGTATGTGTGTATGTGTGCATGTGTGTGTGTGCGTGTTTGGGTCGGTCCGGTTCTCTCCTCGCGGTGCTCCTCCGCCGCATTACGTCACCGCGCCGCTCCTGCTCCCGCTCCCCCCGCCCCCCCCGCCCCGTGCCACCAGGAGTCTCCATGACGACCCTCCGGACCATGTGCTAGCGGTGCCCCCTGGTGGCGCTCCGCAGGATAAACGTGGCATTTTTTTTTAAGTCATCAGGCAGTGTATTCATAACTATTTCATGTAATAACTTTCTGTGGGGGAGCTTTTAGAGACGGACGATCCAGCTCATCAGCTAATAAGTGGAGCCCTTGATTATGAGCTGATCAGGTGTGTGGGGGTGCAGAGAAAATCTGGGACTGTGCAGAGCTGTGTGGGACCGAAGCTGAGGAGTGATTAAGGACTGATTCTATGATTTTGTTATGATTTTTCAGCAATGCCTGTGTCTGAAACTGAAGGCAGCTGCCTCATAAGTCACTGCCTTAGAATTCAGCGATGTGAGGAATTTACCTGTAACTAAAGCAAGTTTGTATGGGAGCCTGTTTCCACCACTGGAAAAAAATAATATAGCAATTTAAGTCATAATAATGAGAAGGCTTTCCCATAATTATGACTTAGTATCTCATAATAATTGTCATAATTGATTTAAAATCTCACACTTGTGTCTTATAATTGTGACCTGCTGTCCTATAATCATAATCTCATCATTCTGATTCTCATTATTATGAGATACTAAGTCATAATTCTATGGATTTTTTAAGGGGTGGAAACAGGCTCCCATATGTTTGAGAGGTGCATCAGAGGCAGCAATGAGATGTGACCAAACTACTGACTATGGAAGATCGTGTCTACAAGCAAAAGAAGGTTTTTCTTAATTTTGACCTATTATCTAATAACTATTAATTACGTGTCTTGTAATCATGACTTAGTTAGCCTAATAATGACTTAATGAGAAAGTTTCTCATGATTATGACTTACTGTCCCATAATAAAGAGAAAATCTCCTCATAATTGAGAAAATGTCATAATTCTAAAATAACAAGTCATTAATATGATATAGTAAGTCACTAAGTTGTAATTATGAAATGACAAGTCATAATTATGATGTAATAAACTCATAAATATGAGATACTAAGTCAACATTATCAGAAATGTTCTTCATATTATGAGATGTTATTACAAGATAGCATAAATATCGTTGTAATTTTGAGACAATAATTCATAATCATGAGATGCTGTGTCATAATTATGACAAAATAGGTCACAATCATAGGAAACATTCTCATTTTTATGACTTATTAAATGGCTATTTTAATCAGTGGCAGAAATGGGCTTCTACAGTGTACTGCTCACTGCTAGCTGTTAGTGTTTAGCTACCTTCAAAAGCCATTAGCATCTTTCTTACCAAGAAAAGTTTGTTCTAAGATGGCTACATTACTGCAGTTTTTATGATCAAATGTGGGATTTTACAGAAATGAAACTTTCGCCTTACAGAAAGAAGCTCCAGTGCTTAAAAATCACTAGCATTTCACTGGGTCTATCAGCTAGGCTAACAGCTAGCTTACCTTGAAAGGTAGCTTACAGTAGCTAAATTAGCTAACAGACACAGAATATAAAAAGTTTAATGAAGACCAGCTATGCTTGAGTTTATAGTAGCACTTTAGCTAAGATTATCAAGATTATAGTTTAGCCAGCTAAATCCTGAGTTGTGAGGGGGAAAGGCTTTTTATTGTTATTGTTATTGTTAATGTTATTGTTATTTGAATGAAAATATCAGCTAAGTTAAATATTTACTAGAAATAAACCAAAGTAAAACTAAAATGATTAGGATGAATTCTATTGGAAATCACATTAAAATAACTTTCAGTTTAGCTGTATGAATACTGAAACTTATTTAAACAGCCACTGTACAAATAACGTACAAACTATGTTCAAACATGCAACACAACACAGACACACTTTTTAAACAGCTTTTATTCACAACAAATTACACTGGCTTTTTATTGTCAGAATTAAAAAATTTTAGGTAGAAAAATCACAAATAACTTGAACTTGTACACAAACTGGTCTCCCTACTCCTGACTGCGCTGCGTTGGCGTAGATGCACAAAATTATGGGAAATGTAGGCAGTGAGGGATACATCTACACTGCTTTCAAAAAACGGCAGTGTTTCATTTAAGAAAACATAAGTGATACTTACTGCTGATAATTAAGCATGTGTCAAAAAACCAACACGCTTTTCTGTGAAGTGCTGTACAGTCCAACCAGAGAAGAGCTGGTAGAGCCCTGCTGAACTCTCTCCTAGTGAGCAGAGAACATTTAGCAACTAGATTGATTTTTTGACATTTACTGAATGGTGGATTAAAAACCGCACCACTTTCATTTATTTGAGAGCTGTGTATGCAAACAAAACATATTTGATTGTTTTTCGGTTTCGGCAGAATGCGTTCTGCTCATTACTGATATCAGTGTAGGAACAGCTATGTCATTATCATCCCACCAACGCCCTAAGCACGGTCAATGTCCTTATAAAAAAGTCTGTTCTCTTGGCACCACCAGACAGTCACTTCCAGCCATACAAGATTAGAGAACATACTCAAAACTGAATGCCAAATTACAGTTTCAAAAACAGATTTGAAATCACTGATAAAATCTGACAAAAATCTCATAAATAGTTCGTAATGTTTGGCTCGATAATTCACAAAAAACGTGATTTTTCCGGTTGTTATTGCTACTGTGCTTGTGCAGATCTCCACACTGAGGGTGGAGCTTTCCCCACCTATGGCGCAACCAGCAAGCTCATTGGCTCTATAATGGAAAGGTGGGACATTCTCCGTAAAAGGACGCTGAGCGTCATAAGCTTTCCCATTCACGTTTTTTTTTTAAATTAGGTGTTTATTGAGGTTTTTCAAATATACATAAGCAAATACAATAAAAGATTGTTACAATCAGAAAAACATCAAAAAGGGGAGGAAGGGGGAATGAGTAAAATGTAATTATCAAATTAGTGTATTTAAAGGTGTAGTCAGAGCTTGTTTATGCAGAGTCTGGTCCTGTTATATCAAAAACATGACTGCAAAACACCAGAGGGCGCCCACGAGCGATGCCTGAATGAATGGGGTAAATGGAGCTAAACAGCTACAAATGAAAAGTTAAAATGGTTTCTAATCAAAGTAAATTCCTTTACTTTTAGAAAATAGGATAAAATTTACCTAAAGAAAAAATCAAACTTGCCTTTATGTTTCTTTTTTTCTACAGCAAACGGGTTTTGGGCAGCAGGACGCTAACATTACTGCTACTGATTGCTGATTGGATAGCATTGCTGCTACAGATTGCTGATTGGTCAGCATTACTGTTACTGAGTGCTGATTGGTTAGCAGTATTGCTACTGAGTGCTAAATGGTTGTCGAGCAGAGCAGCTCATTGGGTGTTCGCGCTCACTGACATCAACATACATGATGCGCCATTTTAGGCTCCTATAACTCGAGTTCAAAAGCATTCACAAATATAACAGCTGTATTAAAATGTTTCATGCAGTTCTGTTTTCAGGAAATGAATGCATTCTTTTGTATTAAAAATGTTTAAGCAATTATAAACTGTGATTTTGCTCAAATGCTCCATTCATGTTGGACTCATGTGGGAGCGCCCTCTAGTGTTTGACACAACAGAGTGGTAATTCTCCTTTCTACAAGTTCTCTGGGTGTAGTATCCTTGCATTCATGTCCATTTATCCCTATGAGTTTCTATGGTGTTATATGTTGTCCAGTTCCGCCACCTGTTAACAAATACGTTTTCTCTTACTCGAAGCTGGTAAATCATGTTCTCTAGTATGTAAATTTGTCTTACAGTTTCTGCTCACTGGTCTGTAGCAGGAGGTTCAATCTTATACCATGTTATTGCTTTTTTTGCTGGCTATCAGAAGTATTCTTGTAAAATATTTGTCATTATCCATAACATGATCATTTATCATGATCATCTCCACGGTACATCATTTTCTTTCTTCTTTGGGAAGTAAATAGCCCTGAATGTCTTTAACCACATCATATACATTTTCCCAAAAGGAGCACAAGGTGTTATAAATTAGCTGGTCAGATTTTTCCATCCAAATTCTTTCTGTATCCCCGAATTAGTGGTCGTGTGTTGTGTTACACACATTTTAGTTCACTCTTCCTCTGTAATATCAGTGCTTAACTCTCTCTCTCATTTAGCTTTAATGTACAGAGGGGAGGAAGCTTGACATTCAGGCTGCAGTAAAGCTGGGATGCCACCTTAATTTTTGTCCTACTGTCAATGTCTGTTCTAATGTCTTCACTAGAGCATTTAACCCCTTAGCTGTAAATATCCTAAAAACCTCCTAATATTTTTGAAAGTTTCAATTTTCAGATAAAGAACTGAATAAGAAATTGTTCTACTATCTTCTCAGTCTTTCCACCTTGCACAATACCTTTCATCTCACCATTAAATTATTAGTTGTGCTGCCTGAAAATAGTCTTTAAGATTTGGCGGTGTCGTCCCACTCTTGTCTTTGGCCAATTGCAATGTGGAACACTTATTTCTTTATTGTTACTGAAAGCTTTCTTGAAGTATTTTGATAGGACAATATTGCAACAAATATCTAAGAAAAACATTCATTGAACTCTTTCAATTTTGGAGCTAAAATCTAGTGGCAGGGTGGAATAGTTCTCAATGTCTCTTTTAATCTGGGAATGTATATAGTTGAAATTTGTTTTGTCTCACTGAGACATTTTATAGCTTTTGCATCCCATTTCCAATTGGAATAACTTACTGATGTCTCCACAGGGAGAATAATTAAAGGCCAAGATCAGTGTTTTGCTAACATTCCATAGTACTCATAATATTTGCAATAGCTAAAATCAGCCAAAATCAGTGCTTTCACAATGAATGTAAGCATACAGATTTTGTACTAAACACAAAGAAGCTGCAAATAACAGAGAGAGATCATATTTGACAGCATATAATTTAGCTAATCACAAAACCAATTCCCTTTTACAACGCTGTTTCCAAAACAGTTGAGTCGCTGTGCGAAATGTAAACGTAGACAGAGTGCAATGATGTGCAAATCAATTATATCCTATATTTAATTGAAAATAGTACAAAGACATCATAACACATGTTGAAACTGAGAAGTTTAATTGTTTTTTGAAAAATATATGCCCATTTTGAATTTAATGCCAGCAACACGTGCCCAAAAAGTTGGGACAGGGGCCTATTTACCACTGTGCTGCATCACCTCTTCTTTTAACAACACGCTGTAAGCGTTTGAGAGCTGAGGAGACACTGCTGTAGTTCTGAAGGTGAAATTCCCATTCATGCTTCATATAGGATTTTACCTGCTCAACAGTTCAGAGTCTCTTTTGTCATGTTTTTTCTCGTTTCATAACGCACCAAATATTGTCAGTGGTGACAGGTCTGGACTGCAGACAGGTCAGTTTAGCACCCAGACTCTTTTACTACAGAGCCATGCTGCTGTAATACGTGCAGAATGTGGTTTGACATCGTCTTACTGAAATAAGCAAGACCTTTCCTATTACAAAATACTGACCTAAATAAAACACGAAATACTGGCCTAAATAAAATGCTAAATACTGACCCACATAAAACACTAAATACTGACCCACATAAAATATATTTTATATAAATACATATATGTATGTATATATATATATATATATATATATACATATACATGTAATATATACATACATATATATATATATATATATATATATATATATATATATATATATATATATAAATGTACCACACTAAAGCCACAATTTACTATATTGAACACACAAATTACTATATTGAGGCCATGAGGTATGTGAAAACTAGTGGCCTCAATATAGCAATTCATGGCCACACCTTATTAAAAATAATTGCCATGTCACCTTAGGGGCTCCGCGTATTTCTGTTATTTCGTTTGTGGGCTGTATGTTGTGAAGGACCTTCAAATTCATGAACATCGCTAGTTTTATTCGGGATGTACAGTGTGAGTAACTGCAAAACCAGTGCAGTAAGTGGTCAGTAACGCCACGTACACTAGAATTTGTCCAATCTCTTCGTGCGTACATGTGTGGGCGGAGCTCCGGGTGGGACTGTGGGCGGGGTTTGGGGCGGAGCGGATCTGCCCGGCAAATTCAGAGCGGGACGCGCGTAAAGTAGCGCGCACACATACACATACACCCGGGAAAATTATAGCGGGACCCTCACCGACACCCGGGAAAAATAACTCAGCTCAGGATTCACACAGAACTGGGAGAAATTCTGACTTTAGGAAGACTCAGTGCAGTCTTACAGTGGCGCCGTAGCAGCAGCAGCAGGCTGGGGCTGGTTCACCGAATCTGCCTCTCTGGAGCCTGAGAGAGACTCTGGATCTTATTTAAGCTAAATCAGCTTTTCCACCTTAAAGGGTGGAATGGAATCAGACCTACTCGGTGCTTTTTGAACGGACTGTTTTGTCTTCGACTTGTTGGGTAAGTAACTAGGTTAAGTTAGGTTAGAAGCTCGACTTTGTCTTATAATAACTTGTAAACTTCATAGATCTCCAGGATTCGACGTCTATTCCCGTTCCACCTTAAAAGGTGCCGCAGTTACATTCTGGCGCCTCAAACACGAAGCTGAAGTTGACTTCTTATTTCAACATGTCGTTGCACCTTAAATGGTGCAGCAGTTACAGTCTGGCGCCAGAGGCCATTACATTAAGATAAAATATGCTTATTTCATCAAAAACAAATCACTACTTGGTTAACTTCTATAAACGCTGCTGGCGCCAGAATGTGACCGCTGCGCCATTTAAGGTGGAACGGGAAAGTTCGAATAAGTAGCCAACTTCAGCTTCGTGTTTGTTGCCGTGGTTCTACTGCATTTTGCCGGGTAAATAAACACCACAGGGCGAGAGAGATGAGCCTATGTTATACCTGCTTTTGTGTACTTTTTTTTATTATAAATGACCGCTCTGTGTGGTCTGTTTATTATACATTTTATGTTATGCTTGTTTTCTATACAGATCCGCGCTAGCCAACATGCTAACGGTTTCACCCCGCCAGCTTTACAAATTTCAGCCGCTTCAATATGACTTAGCAGTGACTTATTTTGACTGAAATAAGCCTATTTCATCTTATTTTAACTCTATCTGGAGTGTTTTTGAGCCACTGTGTTGCTACCGCTGCTTAATCTACAGTGAGGCTGTTAGCCACAAGCTAATGTTACTCTGTGGCAGAAAGGCTCATTAACTTATTATTTGGCCTAATCGAGCATTTTCAACGCTTATTTGGCGAGTTCCGGTGCTTTACGCCCCAACCTGCTGAGCCTTTTTGTTGTTGTTGTTGTTGTTGTTGTTGTTATTATTACCCCCGTTTTTAACTGTTTTAGCCGCTAAATATCAGTTCCGTTTACGAAATTCCGCGCCAAGATTTTCAAAAAGTGAGTCCTAGGCGCCGCCTCTCGCTTGGCGCTCATTGGCTGTTGCAAGTGCAACCGAGCGGACAGACGTGCACTACGCTGTCGCTGATTGGCTGTTTTTAGTGGAAGGGCGTGCACGGGCTAGTTCGGCACTACTATTCGATGGAACGGGTGTCCGTTACCGACAGGCGTCTCCCGGTCAGTTTGACGAATTTGAAATCAAAATAACTTTGATTTACGCAAATTTCAAATTACACCTGAAATCAGTTTATATCAGAAACAGCACATTAAAGCAGATCTCCACGATGCTTTCGCCCAGATTATATTACGCTGTAAAGAAAAGGTAATTATACATCACAAGTGAAATGCCAGATTTGCGCTTATTCTCGTAGTTAAATTTCCATATCTGACAATTAACATCAGTAATGCCTCAGCCACAACCGATTAACAGCTGTATTATTTATTCGCTGACCAAACCTACTGACCAAATCTACCTCTTTTTAAGGTGGAAGATGTCCAGTACTTTATTGGATAGCCAAAAACTTCCGAGAAGCCCAAAGAGATCAACGTCAGCTAATGAGGTCAGTCAGTGAGCTGTGAATCCTAAGCTAAGTTTACTCAAACTATTATTAAACTCCAAGTTTAACGGACAAAATGTAAGTATACATCACACAAACTTTGCTGTTGCAGAAACCTGAGCTTTTAAGTTCAAGCAACTACATCGCTATTTTATTATTTGATTTTCACATTGACAGAACTGTAGCTAACGATCACAAGCTGAGATGTGGAAGAGCCTTAAGTTACAAACTTTTACATCAGATTTGAGTTGGCAGTAATTTCTTTTGTAACAACCAAACTGCAAAACACTAAACACACTCGTAGTTAGGTTACTAAAACATGTAAAGTGAGCATCCAAACTTATTAATCCACATACAGCCTGTGAATGTGCTGTTTGTGTGAAAACATCTGAAGGAAAAATTAAAGCTAATAAACAGAAATCTGTTAACTCACTAAGAACTCTGAGTACTCTCTCATTACTTGTATTTTGAGTTTGTTCTACTTGCTAAGTTAAGAAAATTCACATTTTCAGCCAGACTGTACAGACAGCTTGCATGGATTAAGTGACAGCTAATTGCAAGAAAAAAATAAATATAACATTATTATTTTAGTACAAAGTCAGGGCTTTCAAAGCTGTAAACTATGTCTAAAATGCATCATAGCCAAATGTTGAGGTCCAAATATTAATTTCTGTTCTTTGCAATCAAAACCTCAATCCCTGCACCTGTGTTTCTTTATAAATCATAAACTATATTGAGTTTTGTTTATTTCTATAACTTTATCAAACCCTTTGGCTTCTTTAATAGAAGAAGGCTTTGTTTGTGGAGCCGCAAACACCTGTGAAACCCTCAGGGAAATCTACAGCACCTCTGGAAACTCAGAAAAGCATGGGACCCCTAACGACGCCCACTAAAGGCCCGGACACTCCGGCAGGGGAGCCCTGGACACCCACGTCCAACCTCAAGATGCTGATTAGTGCAGCCAGCCCTGAGATCCGCAACCGCGATAAGGAGAGAGGCACAGACAGCGCGAAGGTGGAGGAGGCAGAGTGTTCTTCTCAGGTGCACCATTTAATTTAATTTACTTATTCATTTATTTACATCTGGACCCCTGGTTCTAGAGTACACCTGGAACCCTGGGTCTAGAGTGCACCTGGCCTGTTGATGTCTTTTTGCTCAAACACATCTGGGAGTATTATGCAAAGCAGGATTTCTCAGTTTAGGCAAATAATTTAAGCCCACAGTCAAGCTTGTTTAAAAGGAAGAGAGCTGAGGGTCATTTCTACTGGCTCACAAATTCTTACCTGACTAACTGAAAAATGCACTTCCAGCTAAAACGAATAATTACACGACCCTTTCTGACTTGAAGGGAGTGGATTAGAGGAGGAAAATGCTAAAATGTGAAGGACAGGATTTTTTAACAAAGCAGGATTTCTCAGTTAACCAAAAAACTAATCGATGCAAGATTCAAGGCTTTTATTGTCTTATGCACATTAAAACACTTGGTTACAAATGAAATTATTATCAGATAAATAAGTGAACTTAATAATTAACATGACTTATGTAGTAGTGCAGCTCATCTGCTATTGGATAAAGCAGTGTTTCTCAGTTATTCAGATAACTTAAGCCCAAAGATGAGGACTGTCCGGTAGGAATGTCTGTTAGCTCTTTCCCCATTGGACAGCCTTTGTCTGTTAAGGACAGCCTTAAGTTATCTGGCTAAATTGAGAACGCTAGAGTATTATCTGTTTTGTGTGGTGAACTCGACTTCTTTATCTTTGTTTTGTTTTTTAGCTCACCTGGCTCAGTGTGTGTTAAAGGGGTGTGGTTTGTTGTCCTCCACAGGAGCCTGAAGGAGGAGAGGAATCCGAGAAGCTGCAGTTTAGCCGGAAGGAGAAAAGTCTCGGTTTGCTTTGCCACAAGTTCCTGGCTCGATATCCTGACTACCCAAATCCAGCTGTGAACAACGATATCTGCCTGGATGATGTTGCTACTGAACTGAGTAACTAACTTGCAGCACAGTTCATTAATGATGTACACTAATTATGTACTCTTTACACGTGTGTGTGTGTGTGTGTGTGTGTGTGTGTGTGTG
Source organism: Colossoma macropomum (assembly GCF_904425465.1). NCBI lineage: Eukaryota > Metazoa > Chordata > Actinopteri > Characiformes > Serrasalmidae > Colossoma > Colossoma macropomum. The sequence continues at coordinate 19,899,290 of NW_023494799.1, read as the reverse complement.
TAGTTGCACAAGTGAACTAAAGCACAGAATGTAAAATCAGAATTTATTGGTGTAACCACCACCGAAAGTTAACACAGTACAGAAAGCAGTACAGAAAGCATGCTACATAAATGCAACATAAATATTTAGGGTACCTATGATTGGTTGTAAGTGGGACTGTAACAATGCAACTCGGCCTGGTTATTACATAATTGCCTTATTACAATTATTTCAGATAATTGCAGTTATTTGTGGTGATTTATATCAATTAATTGTCAGCTAAAATTTTATGATTGTGACTCCTACACATAGTATTGTATTGTCGTTCAGTACGAGCATCTTAATTCGGCACACACATAATATCAAACATGATATTCAACAGACTGGAGCAGATAAAGTGCTCGGTTTAATGCTGATTATACTGCATGAATGGATAAAAATTAAACAAGCTCACAGGGAGGGCTGACCCTCCTCTGAAAATATTGCTTTCTCTTTACTGCAAAATAGGAGCAGGGAGACAAAACACTCCTCATACGTGCACATTAGCTGAGGGGGTTAGTATAGTTTGTTTATTATTATTATTACTAAACGTTTTAGTTTTATCATGTTCTAATGCTCTACTAAACTGAACCGACAATATATTAACATAGGGTAGCAACTTTATTTTTACTGTATTGAATTATGAATTTTGTGCTAGTTACAGGATGTGGGTTATTGTTTTTATACAATATGTGTCTTATTGGTAATAAGAGGCTGGAGACAAGATAACTTGCTTTAATTCACTCTTCAATGATCTAAACAGAACAAATGTGTTTTTTAATTAGTATCAGGATTAATCTGATAGCAGGTAGGGGTGAGTTTTTGTCAGGTTTGATAAAGTTCTATAAATACTTTCATATCCCTGAAATGCTCAGAAAAGCGTATCTTGGCATAATGTATCACGATAACAAAAAAATATTGTCACATTGGCTGCCTCTAATAGCAGTTTGCATTTTAATTGCAAGGAATGTAACAAGACATTGGAAAAATATGTAATTGTGGGCTAAATTAAGTAACAAATTATAAACTGTGGAAAAAAGGCTTCCCCTTAACTGTTCTTTATTCTCTCACAGACGTGGAGCGCCGTCGTATCTATGACATCATGAACGTTCTGGAAAGCCTGCACATGGTCAGCCGGCTGGCCAAGAACAGGTACACGTGGCACGGGCGGGCGAAGCTGGCGGAGACGCTGGCGGCTCTGCGGAGGGCCGGCGAGGAGAACCGGTACAGCCAGCAGATGCAGCAGCTCAGACAGAAGAACCTGGAGCAGGAGTTCGAGTTGGACGGAGAGGAGAAGGAGAACGAGGAGGACGGAGACGGACAGAAAGAGCTGAGCTTCTCTGAAACTTCAGGGGACACTAAAACAGGTCAGTGGGCATGAACTCATACAGTTAATTTTTATGTATATTACAGACACAATGACGCAGGTTACTTACTGTCAGTGGTGCCAGGTGAGGACAAAGTGTACGTTTAAAAGCAGTCATTTGTGAAAAATAAGAATTAACTTGTTTATATTCCACTACTTGGCAGCGTTCATATAATTTATATTCATTAAAAAATGGATAAAAGTACAGGCAATATTCAGGATTCATAATAGCAGGTACTGTGTGAATATTAAAATCCCTCATTTGGTCGAGCATGTAGTCGGTTTCAGCGTTGCTCATTAAAGTGCTGTGCTACGTCTCGCGGGTGCTGCATTAAACGCTGCTCGCTGTTTCCAGGACAACGCTCTGTTTTCACACATGCGCAGTCTGAGAGAAATGAAAGAAATCAGAGTGAGGGTTTACATGCACTGAAAAGCCCCATTACTGAGCTCAGATCCAGCCTCTTTATCAGGTTTCTTAATCAGATTTATAGACTTGTAATCTGATCCAAGAAATCAGATTGTGTGTTTACACAACCACTTAATCAGATAACTGTACAAAGCTGTTGAAATCAGATTATTAAGTGCAAACACACTCAGTGAGTCATACAGTGTCAGAAACCACAGAATCAAGTCTGAGATGCTGTACAACTCCACTTGGTTTTGAGGCAAATATGTGATGATTTATGCATGCAGTTAGCACCATGTTAATTGGTGGGCTATAAGATTTCATTACTTGTTAAGCTACATTAGCCTCATAGCTCCATTGCTGACTAAAGAAGTTTCTAACACCGAACACGTTTTGGCTGATTGATTACATTTGAGGTAAATTGGGTATTTTTTACCCCCCAAATACCCTCATTTTAAGATTGAGAAATTAGGCCAAGTAGTTTATGGTGTGTGTGTGTGTGTGTGTGTGTGTGTGTGTGTGTGTGTGTGTGTGTGTGTGTTTTGCTGAAGTAGACGACACACCACTGACTGTCCTGTTACTCTGTCGTCCTGCAGGCAGCAGCCGTAAGGATAAATCGCTGCGGGTGATGAGTCAGAAGTTTGTGATGCTGTTCCTGGTGTCTTGCCCTCGCGTGGTCAGCCTGGAGGTAGCAGCAAAAATCCTCATTGGAGAGGACCAGGTGGTGGACCAGGACAAGAGCAAATTTAAGAGTAAGTGTGGGTTCTAAGTGGACTCAATCTGTTAGACACTGAAGGAATTCACACTGCGTTTTACGTTATGAACAGGCAGAAAGTTTAACTTCTATTGTTAACCAGTACATGTGATTCTGCTAGCAAAAACAACTAACCAGTAAGCTGCTTTTTGATTTTCATGATTTCAATCTGAATGACTGCAGTTGCTAATCCATCCTCTTACAGCTGTCACTGAAGGCCTGCCTAACTGTTCTGATTGGGCAGCACTGAAAAAAAAATGCTTGTGAAGTAGTTTACTGGACTGCTCTTAGTTGAACGATATGTACCATTTTGGGTGTTTTAAAAGTTCTGTTTTGTTTGTGTTAAAACAAAATTAGCTTTCTTTAACTGGACACAGAGGTACAAACACGTTTTTTGTTTTGAGGGTATCTACGTTTCTATTCTGTTTGTAAACTGTTGTAAGTTTACCTCTTTGTTTTTGTGTTTTGTTTTTTTTCTTTAGCTAAGATCCGTCGGCTGTACGACATCGCTAACGTCCTGAGCAGCCTAGAGCTGATTAAGAAGGTGCACGTGACGGAGGATCGGGGGAGGAAACCGGCTTTTAAATGGACTGGCCCAGAGGACCTGCCTTCACAACAGGGTCAGTGCTGGTCCTGATATAATGATAAATTAAGTCATGATACTCTTTTCTGAGTATGTGATAGTATGATCAGCACTTCTAGAACACTGATAAACTGTTTGGATCACTTAAAGCATATTAAGGTCAATTATAGAGAGCCTATACACATTCGATACATTTTTTATTGTTTGTTAATGTCTGAAAGGATCATTTATCACAAATGTGTCTTCAAGACTTATCATCCATCCTTAGTAAGTGCAACACACAGAAATACAAATACAGCAGGGAAAATAACCAAAGCTAAATCTAAACAGTCCATAGGAATTTATAGTGCTCTGCACTAGAATGCTGTAGGGACATTAATTTAGGCTTTAGTGCAACACAGCGACTGTGTGAACATTATTCTGGCTAAATTCTGCTTCTTTCTAATTTGTTAATTTGTTTGGTTTTGTGACAGATGTGGAAGTTGCTATGGCAACGCCTGCCTCATTACCTTTGCAGCCGCTGGAGTCCCGCGCCTCGTTAGATAACTGCACCAAAAACCTCTTCTGCTCACCCGGAGGCAAACGGGGCTTCACCCGCCACCACTCGCTCGTCAAACTGGCCAAGAGCATCCAGGACGACCGCCGGAAAATAAACTCTGCCCCAGCTAGCCCCATCAAAATGACCAGTGAGTTCATGTTTTTCCTGTGTCAGTGCACCAAATTTAATTTTTAAAGTGATGATTTTGTGTCTAAAATATTTTTCTTTTCCTCTTTTTGGTGTTTCAGGTGAAACAGTAAGTGGAGGGTTGGCCCACCTTGCAGCGATCTGTAAAATGCAGCTGGACGAGCAGACTGTGTAAGGGGAAACTACTCATTTCTTTGTAGAGCTGGACGATATGGCAAAACTACAGTATCACAATAGTGAAAATTTCTTGAACAATACATGGTATATCACAATATTTAATTTTTGAGATATCTTATCAGTTGAAACAGAGAAAAACGAAGCAGTAGTGCTACGTTTAAAAAAAAACAAAAAACTATCAAACTGTGAACAGTGATTTTTATTCAGTATTTAGCACTAAATCCAGGATTAATTTAGCTCTTTTTATATTTAGATTTTTAAAATTTATAATAAAACATGCAGTTGGTTAGTGTCTACACGTATTGATGGTATACACGATAGGTTCAGAAAAGCATATATTGTATTGTGACATAATTTATCATGATAATGATGTATAGTCATATTGCCTATCAAACTCTCATATCCAGAGTGATTTACAGTGGTAGATGAAAGAGTATTATGAGTCTAGATGAGTTCTCATTGTCAAAGTAATAAGATTCAATAATATTGTTTTTTAAGCTGTTTATTTCATTTTGTTTATTAATTTTCTCCGAGATGGAAAGTAGGAATTCCAATTTGGAAAATTCAGAGTGCAGGATTACCCATCATGATGTCTAACTGTTAAAACTTTGCAATTTTAGGGCTGTTCATAAGCAGCCAGATCCAGAAGATGCGACAGAAGTTTGTGAAGAAACCTCGCTGACTTCCATAGCCAGCTCTGCGGCAGAATCGGCGTCCGCCTGCTCCAAAGGAGTGCATTTCCCTGTCTTGCCAGCAGGGGCAGTCTCGTACCTCCCCTCTCACTGCTCCTCCCTCATACCGGTGCTGCTGCCTCAGCCCCAGGTGGGCCGCTCCTACGCCCTCTATGTCCACCACGCCTCAGTCAGGCCACACCCCTCAACCAGGCCGCCACCCACCAGCCTGGCCGTTCGCTCCATGACCTTCGAAAGCCCCGGGGGACCCAACACCAAAGCGTCACCGGTCACCATGGCAGCAGCAGGTCAGACGGCTCAGGCTCTTGGTCACGACCCTGCCAGTCCGTCTCTGAAACGAGCATGTGCAGAGATGGGTCTGGAAGGAAGTCCTTCCAAAATCAAACGGGCTGAGGTGAACTCCAAGGTGAGGATTGTTCAAAAGTCCATTTAGGGAGTCAGAATGACTGTGGATCATATGGACGTTATAGAGCGCTTTTTAAATTAAACAATAGAAGCCATGTCTCCCCCTACACTTCCTGTAGTGTATTATAGTCTGTCAGAATGACTGTGTGGATCATATGAACATTTATAGAGCACTTTTTAAATGAAACAATAGAAGCCATGTCTCCCCCTACACTTCCTGTAGTGTGTTACAGTCTGTCAGAATGGGACGGTTGTAATGGGTTTCTGAAGTAAGACCATTAAGTGACTATCTCTCTTTCTTTCTCTCTCTTTCTGTCTCTATCTCTTTCTTTCTTTCTCTTTCTGTCTCTTTCTTTCTTTCTCTCTCTTTCTATCTCTCACTCACTCACTCTTTCTGTCTCACGTGTTTCGTCTACAGAGCAGTTCCCCGAAGCTGGGTGAGATCCTGCAGGCTCGTCTGAAGGCACGGCGAGGGGCACTGAAGTCCAACCGGCCATCCTCCAGAGCACTGCACCTGGACCCTGAGTTCACTAAACCCCCGGAACCGCGTGGTGCCCCCCTGGAGCACAGCCTGGAGAACTTTCTGGAGAAAGAGGAGAAACTGCAGCCCGAGAACAGCGAGATGGGACTGACCCCAACACAGCGTACACACCTGCAGAAAAACAGTTTGGCGGGACAGGAGACGCAGACTGGACACACGCAGGCAGAGGTAGCGAAAACATAACAATTTAAAATACACTGAGTTATATAATAGAATATCATGACACTTAGACATTTCCATAATGCACATCACAGTTTTTAGACACAGACACAATGCACCAGCAGTGGTACATTTAAAAGTTCACAATAGCAATAACTAAATTCATTACATATAATGTCATATTGCTTACCTCTACACTGAGTACACAAATGTGACTGGAGAAACTATTTACCTATTTAGTGTAACACACAGTTTATGCATTTGAAAAATACACCAAGAAATTATTTTAATTCAGTTTAATTTGGCCAACAGAAATGAGCACTCATTTAGAATATCATACGTAGAGCTAATCATTTGTAGTCATTTTTATCATTCCAAAAAAAAAAAAAACAATGCAGTTCATTAATTACCTTCAGCTTGATGCATTTTTAGTCTCCTTATCATTAGAATCTCTTTAAGCTTTGTGCTCTTTTATATTTTTGGACGTCATTGCTGTTGATATTTTCTGATTATGGCTGTTGCGCTAAATCATTGATTTATCTGTTATTTATAGACAGTGTTGTAATCCTGTTTTGTTTGTGTGTCAGGCTTTGATACCCACAGGTTATTTGATTCCGATCCCCCAGCAGCCCCTGCTCAGCTTTAAGGAAACCCAAAGCTCCTGTGAAGCTCCTAAAGCCTCCACGCCCACTTATAACATCTACCACACACCAACCGCAGGTACGCCAGCATCCAGGCCTGCTAGTGCTAGTTTTAGTTTTTTAAAAGCCACATATCCTGATAACAAGCTTAGGTATATTTTTGTATTAATCAAGTACTTAGCTTTAATCAAACAACATTAACGTTCTGCCTGGCAGCAAAGTAATCTGCAGAAGACGTATAACCCGACATGCAGACAATTAATCTTATTTTAAGAAACATACAGGGTACAGATATTTCATGTGTAAGTCAGAAGTGAGAGAGTGTCTGTCTCTGTGGTTTTTGTTCCTGGCTGAAATGAAGTCAGCAACACATGTCCACTTATTCTTACACATCTTTGGGCTTATTTTTCTGTGAAGTCACTTACAAATATTGTTAGTGGTGGAATCCAGTTTTTCTGGGGTTGTTTGTAAAATAGTCATTTAATTGGGCTCCATGATTCTATTTCTGTCTCCACCTATGCTTGTCTAATAGAGCCAACCTGCTATTTGTCTACAGCTCCTGTCCCCCCGTCCTCATACTAATCAAATAAAATCATGCCATTGATGGTCCTTTTAGTTTCTTTATCTAGAATAGAGCTGATGAAAAGACAAGGAGGACAAGATTTTTTTTTCTATACATTAATTAAGATGGCCTGTCAAAGGTCCTGTAGGCTATGTGTATGATTTTAAATGTTTTGCCTTCATGAGTATAATTACTTGGCCAGTTTTTCTTTGAAGTATCTTTACCTTCATTTTCATTCTTTTTTTGTGTGTTTTCTTTAGCTTCTTTAGAGTTACAGAGGACAATGTAAAATTACAAGTTAACAGGTATTTTTGAAATGGCTGCCTATGAAATGCAAAATGAACTTGTTTCCTTAGACAATGGGAGGTACCTCACCCAGCAGGATTTCTCTGTTTAGTCACATAACTTAAGGCCAAAGTCAAGCCTGTCCATTAGTAAAAGAACTAAAAGGTCATTTCATTCTTCTTCTTCGAGAAGTTTGCCCCATCCATGTTTTAGCTTTTTTTTTATTTTTATTATTAATTTTTTAGTATCATGTTACAAAATCCATATTTGATAAGGTTTTACTCTGTAACCCATCATAAGCTTTAGACTGCCTGTTCTGAGGTTCCTGTAATTTCAGTCACAAGACAGAACTCTCCCAGAACTGCAAAAAAGGAAGATTTTTTAAACTATGACTTCTCATCTTTTCATTTGATTTAAGAATTTTTCACTAACATTCCCATTTTAGAGATGCATTGTTCCCTCACAACAGCAACAATACATTAAACAAAGTAATTAGTTTTTTTTTTTCCTCCTCTCCAGGCTCCAGGCCACCCCCTCCTCAGGAGTTCACCCCCACCAGCCTCCATCTGCCCCGGGTGCCCCCCCTCTCCCCCTTCTCCCCCAGCCCCAGCCCAGCCATCCTCAACTTCACTCTGCAGAACATGGGCCTGATCCCCAGCCCATCCACACCAACCCCCACACCTAGTGGAACAGCCCCGGACCACCCCAGCCCCAGCATCCCCCCAGGCATGACCCCACACGGCATGATCTTTGTTAAACCTGTTTCTCCAGCAGGAGCACTGCCTCACGGAGCATTACACGGCCAGCCCGTTACCTTCATCAGCCTGCAGCAGGTGAGCCAAATGCACGCTTGTTTTACTATATTTGTGAGGACTTCCTAACTTTAACCTCAGCAATCCTAAAGTAAATCCTTTGGCTCTTAAAAGGCTCATAAGTCTTGGCTGTGATCACCAACCAAATGTGCCATGCGATCACCTGGGATGAGTGTTTGTAGAATATCATATTTGGGTTGGAGTGATTAGTTAAGCAAAGTTTACTATGTATAGTGCCGTTCACTTAAACAGAATTGCTCTGTAAAGCTATATAAAGCTCATATGATACACAGAATCATTCTGACAGAGCTAATTATCTCTATACTGGTTGTGGTTTAAAAGTGTAAATATTTATGAATGCTTTGTCATCTGTTGTCTAAGTGGCTGATTTTGTTCTGATCTACTTTTAGCCGCTCCTGACCACACCCAAAGGTGGCCCTGCTGTCCAGCACAGTTTCTTCCACACCCCGGTCTCCTCCCTGCCCACCATGACCACCCCCACAGCCCCCACAAGCATCTACATCCCCCAGAGGAAGCTGGACGTCAGCTCGGTGGACTCGTAGGATGGAGTTTCGAGTTTCTGCACTGACCGAAACGTTAACGCAGCCAGTCCACTAACGTCTCCTGAGCCTGTGTGCGTGTTTGTGTGTTTGATTATTTGACTGGTACTGTATTTTCTGCTTTATCTTTGTTTCTGCGGTCCTGGTGTTTTCACTATGTGTTTGGACTCTGGGTGACTGAGTTGCGCCCGTGTTTGTTGTTGTATGTGTGTATGGTGCTGTCCGCCCAGACAGGGCTCCAAATATAGCCCAGTGCAGCTGGGTTCACTCTGAGCCTCAGAAAACATATCCACACAATCCCAGGACACTGTAATCTAATAGACTTGACATTAGCATTCGATCCACTAGCGTTCTTTTGTTATGGGTTAGCTTTGTAAAAATACAAAATGCTGTAACTATGATTGTATGGGGGTTTAAAAAAAGGTGTTTGTGTTTTAATTTCAGTATTTCAGGGACTTTCTACCAAATGTTTGAAAAATGGTCAGGAAATAGAGGTCATCTAGATAAAGGTGCTAAATGTACCCTAAAATTTTACCGTGCCATTGTTATGGTGCTGTGCCATATGTTTATAGAAGATGAAGATGATAAAATATTATAGCTGGATTAATAAACTGTAGTGGTCTTACAGCTGTGTACATTGTTCATGTGGATAAAACCCATGCAAGTGGGATTGTATGCAAAAAGAGTGATGATTGTGCATTAAGTATTGCTAACCTAATCATTTTAATTACTTGGCAAATTTTAATTAAATCCTTATTAAAAAAAGGAATTGTGTGACTTTTTCTAACCTTTTTCTTACTTGAGTGAAATCGTATTACTGTAATCAACCATGATTCGTTTTTACATTACCATTTTACTTTCTTTTAAGTAGAGATGGAAGGATCGATTGGCTGTGTGTTGGTATCTGCCGATTTTTAGCCCAAATATGTGATCAGCCAATATTTCGATACCGTAGCCGATCTTGAGAGCTGATCAGTGACGTATAACATAAGAGCCATATAGACCACTAGTCGTGTCGTCATTTTGTAATCGGTTCCGTGCTCTTATGCCCATTGATGAGGAAGTCCGGGTCTAAGGTCCATTTCTCTATGGCTAGAATGAATAGCGTTTTCGAAAAATCGCCTCTGTCACACCCTGTGTTAAATAAAAATGTTCAGAACCTGATACGTTTTGTCCTGTGAACATTCTTCTCTCGAATACCACTGGATCCTCTGAATTACGGGGTTGTTAAAAAGTTGAAATATGAATATTGCTACATGTGAGCTAAAGCTACTGCACACTGAATTCACGTAATTTAACTGGCAGCCTCCTTAAGCGGGTTTTGTCAGTGTACATTTCCATGTACAGACTGAGGGCAGATGAAAAGAAGTCAGAACAAAATCAGCAGGTTTCCCTGCAGTTCTCTGCTCATCTGATGCTGACTGAAACACGATAGATCTGTTCTTTTTGCTTGATTTGAAAAGATCTACAAACGTACCTGCACTTAGGCTAATCCAGTACAGACTCAGCATAATATCACTGCTCACCCCTGATAAACTGATTTAGGCTCTCAGAATATCCTAATTATTATTTTACTGCTTGTAACATTTTTCTCAGAACATTCGCCAGCTTTTTGTTCAACTTTTACCGTTCCGCCATTTAAGGGGGAACGGGAAAATTGGAACAAGCAGTCGCGAAAAAGAAGCTGACTTCAGCTTCATGGAGGGTTGAAAGGCATGATAGGAGGAGGTTTCTCTATTTCCGCTTAACAGCTGAGTAACATTAACTTATTTTTGCTGTTTCACAGAACCGACAGGTCAGTATTTTGTCTCATTTGCTAATGTTTGTGATAGCTAGTCACAGCTGCTGCACCATTTAAGGTGGAACTGGAACATTCAAACGAGGCTGGTGAAAAAAGAAGCTAAATTCAGTCTCGTAGTTTTAACACGAAGTATTTTTGATTAGGAGTTTTGGTCTATCAAAATATCCTACCTAAAGGTTTTATGTACGAGTATACCTGTAATTATGCGCTACAGTAAAACATTTTGATAAGGTAGGTTAGCACAGCTCGTCAGAGCACCAGCACAGCCCGCCTTAGTTTTATGTAACCCTAGCTTACTGACATCAAATTGATGCGCAGTAGCTTTAGCTCGCATGTAGCAATATTAATATTATAGCTTTTTAACGACCTCGTAATTCAGATGATCCAGTGTTATTCGAGAGAAAAATATTCACAGGGCAAAACGTATCGGGTTCTGAAGATTTTTATTTAACACAGGGTGCGATAGAGGCGATTTTTCGAAAACCCTATTCATTCTGGCCATAGAGAAATGGTGTTTAGATCCGGAGTTCCTAATATGGGCATAACGAGGACTACAGAATGACGACACTACAGTGGTCTATTTTGCCTGAGGCGCCAGAACGTGACTGCTGTAGTTACCATTTAAGGTCAAACTGGAAAATTTGAACAAAAAGCTGACGAATAGGAACAACCCTAGTCTCTCCTCAAATTCACGAATGAAAAACATTTTTACTGGCGTAGTTATATTATTATATATTTTGCTCATACTTCGCTGTGTGCACATGCAGGACTGTAATTAACGCAGCCTGTTGTCGAAGCTTTGATGATGGGTTTCTGTTAGCACGTTAGCATCCGAACGCTAATCTTAGCTTCGCTTACACTGCATTAGCTTCATGACCTGCGGCTTTGGTAGGGATTGAAATTAAAAGTAAGACACACAACAGCTATCTAGCCACAAAAGCCATCGTCCTGTTAGCTGTGCCGATTGTGTAGACTCCAGTTTCAATAGTTACGCTAGCGTGAGGCGCCAGAATGTAACTACTGCACCATTTAAAGTGGAACGGGAAAATACGACCAAGAAGCTAGCGAACAGAAACAACTTTAGCTTCGTCATAACCATTTCTCTAAGAAAAACATTCTTTGAAGTATGTTATTAAATATTTGACTCCTATTTCCTTGTGAACGTTCAAAGCTGTAATTAACGCAGTTTGTCCTCAAAGCTTTGAGGATTCATTCCTGTTGGCACATTAGCATCCGAACGCTAATTTTAGCTTACACTGCATTGGCCTCATGCTCTGCGGCTTTGGCAGGCCATAAAAATGAAAATAAGACGCAGAATATATAGAGACATAACACATTCTACATCAATCTGAAAAAAACATTTAAATGTGAAATGGTTCTATAGAAAACTCATAGTTTTAAACAGAACCATTGCGGTTACTAGCGAACCATCTTTTTTAAGAGCGTATATACGTTTGAAATTGTGTATGCTAATTTAAAGCTTTACTTTAGCATGACTATTGGAAAAACAAACAGTTCTGTCTTTTCCGCACAGCTTGTGCTAATCGAATACTTCATTTCACACACTGAGCTGCACTAAATCTAATTAAACAGGACTAATTTTGCTGTCTATTTGATCAAATATACAGTTGGAAAGTGATTTTTAAGTGTGGACAATATCCACGATATGTTCAGAAAAGCATATTGTGATGTAATTTTTCACGATAATGATAAATATTGTGATATTTCCTAGCTCTGCTTCTCTATGCAGGTGTTTTAGCAGCGTCTTTTGGGCCGGACTCGTAACTCTGTTTTCAACATCTGTAATGTGATGAAATTGCGTCTCTCTGGGTTGGAGGGTCTACCAAATGTGAATAAATTGTGTTGGGCTGAGCACCAAAAATCCAAACGGTGAAAAAGCTGTGTGAGGAAAGCACTGTGTTAAGCACAAAGTCAGAGTGAATGAGAAATCAGTAGGGATGCACTGATCTGGGAACTGTGGGCTGATGCCTGATATATTTTTGTGTACATATCTGCGCATGTCTAGAAGTCAGAGCTTGCTCTTCTGTATCGTGATGTAGTTTTGAGTGAAATGTGATGACAGGTAGGAGGAGGTGAGATATTATTGATAAACGTTAGCCATGGTGCACAGTGACATCATCAAAAATTAGAAGACAATTTACAGATGAGTCAGTACATTTTGATGGAAGATTACAGAGAAACAAGAACTTTTCATGAGTTGCCAGCACACGTGGAAAAACCTTTTCAACTTGCATTGTGTTTTATTACAGTTTTAAAAAATTAGAGAACTTTCTGACGGGCCGAAATGAATCATCCTTCGTCTGCTGTGTTCAGCTGTAAATCACTGAATTTGAAGCTCAGCACAGATGCAGGAGATCTGAGAGTAGGAAGTGCAGTGTATTAGTGAGCATTCTCTTTTGTCTGTGGTTATTTTAGGAGGATGATTTAATCTGGATGTCAGCGACACTCATGGACCTGCTGAAACCGTGTGCATGTGATTGGGTAAAAGATGCCTATATATAAGTGCCCCCCAGAGGGTCAGAAATGGGCAGAGGGAAGGACAGAGCTGGACGACCGTGAGGAAAATTCTGGACTACTTGTTAAAGTAAGTATATAGACTTTATATATACTTACTTAAAGTATTTATACTTTAAGTATATATAATTTAGCCATCCATTACTTAAAAGGCCACTAGACATCTAGATTTGAAAGCGAGCTCCACTGATTTTTCAGAATTATCTGCACATTTAAGTGGTTAAGGTGTAAACAGAGTCATTTAGAGTGGTTTGGGGTGAAACATTCTGTTCTGGAGAAACTTACCAAGTCAGAATTGTTCACAGTGGTGGTGATAGGAACCTGATGTCCGCCTCTAAAAGCTTCTGCACAGAAAGTTATTACATGAAATGGTTATGAATTCATTGCCCGATGTCTGAGACATTGTTTTGTGATGGTTTTGAGATCTTAAACTTCTTTCATAGTGGAGGGATACATGCAGGGTGTTATAAGGCAAAATAGTCCCCAAAGAAAATTTTAGATTTTCCACTATTTTCCCATCATAAACATTCCATACAAAAGAAGACTTTGGATAGTAAATATCACCACCACTGTAAATAAATCTGAACCATTTAACAGGAAACCACTCTGAATCACTCTGATTACATCTCACACACTCAATTATGGGGAAATTTAGAAAAATCAGTGGATTTGTTAATTAATATAGAATAATTATTGTAGAATATGAAAGGTAAGCTTTATGAAGTTGACAGTATTAATGAATAATTATAATTTCATTACCCTTAACATTACATAGTGTCCACACATTCATTAACAGATTTAACCAGTTTAAACTTTGTCTACACTTTTATGACTAAACTTTTATGGATAAACCAATTATGGTTTTTCAAGGGTTCTTTAGTAAAGAATATGATTCTGTGTAGAACCATAAACACTCAAAGAACCCTTTGTGTGATTAAAGGGTTCTTTGTATTGAAAAAGCTTCTTCAAATTGATGGAGAATGTGTTGTAGATGGTTCTATATAGCATCGAAAAGGGTTATGACGATGTCAAGCTTGTACCAATAAAAGAACGCTTTTTGGTGCTTTACAGCCCTTTGCATGATTAAACAGTTTTTTGCATCACGAAATAGTTTTTCAGATTGACAGAGACTATGCTGTAGATGGTTCTAAATAGAACCTTTTTGACAATGGTTCTATGTAACACCCAAAAGGTTTCTACTATTGTTCAATATCAAGCTTGTTACAATAGAAGAACCCTTTTGGGTGCTATATAGAACCCTTTTCAAAAAGGTTCAATATAGAGCTGTCTATAGCACTTTCATGCACACTGAGTGTTCATGGTTCTAAATAGAACCATTTTCGTTACTAAAGAGCCCTTGAAGAACCCTCGTTTTTAAGTGTGTAGTACAGATATTTTTGTTGTATTTGATTGTAAGAGAGCCTGGATTAGCGCTTGTTGTGGGTTTATCAGCGGCAGCTTTAATAAAGGAACTATTTGTGGATTGTTATCAGCACATTCCGCTCTGTTGATGCCTCAGTCTGCCACGCTGAGAGCAGAAACTCTGTTCACTTCTATGTATGGAATAGTTTTGGGAGACCATTAGGTTCCGTTAGGATTAGGAGAAACTATTCTTTTATTAACATTAGGTCTGATTATTTAGTGTGAATCATTCAGTTGCACTATTAATAATTCAGTAAAGACTGTGGAGCTAACTATTATGTTCTCTAGTTAGACAGTGGACTAAATTGCAGGGCTAATGGTTATTCACTACCAGAAATCTCACTTTGTGCACATGGGCTCAGTCATGCTGGAACAGGAAAGGTTCTTCCCCAGACTGCTGACACAATGCTGGAAGCATATAATTGTGTAAAATGTCTTTGTGTGCTGTAGCATTAACATCACCCTTCACTGGAACTAAGGGTCCTAAAAAAAAACAGCCCATTATCCCTCCTCCACCAAACTGTTGGCACTGTGCATTCCGGTAGGTAGCCTTCTCCTGGCATCCAGCAAACCCAGATTCATCCATCAGACTGCCAGATAGAGAAGCACGATTTATCACTCCACAGAATACCTTTCCACTGCTCCTGACTCCAGTGTCAGCATGCTTTTGATGATGATCTTGGCTTGTATGCAGCTGCTTGGCTATGGAGACCCATTTCATTAAGCTCCCATGCACAGTTCTTGCGCTGATGTTGCTTTAAGAAGCAGTTTGGAACTCTGCAGTGAGTGATGTAGCAGAGTATAGGCGATTTTTACACACTCGCCACTCCAACTCTGTGAGTTTGCATGGTCTGCTTTGTGGCTGAGCTGTTGTTGCTCCTAGGTGTTTCCATTCCACAATAATAGCACTTACAGTTGTCAGGGGCAGATCTAGCAGGGCAGAAATTTCACAAACTGGTTTGTGGCAGAGGTGGCACCCTATGACAGTGCCATGTTTTTTTATTTTTTTATTTTTTTTTGGATTTTTACCCAATTATCTCCCCAGTTTAGTCATCACCAATTCCACCCGCTAGTTAGGACTCCCCCAATCACACGATACTATTACACAATGCTAGGAGGGCAAAGGCTAACACAGGCTTCCTCTGAGACCTGTGAAGCCAGCCACCACTTCTTTTCGAACTGCCGCTCACGCAGTGTCACTGGACAGCTGAACGTGCTCAGAGGAAAGTGCCAACTGCTAGATCTGTTACGTCAGGTAACAGACAGCTGCGCTGACTAGCGTCGTGTTAAGTGATAGGGGGAGAAGGAGGGGCCATCCTACCCACCCAGAGAGAGCGGGGTCATTTGTGCTCTCTTGGACTCCCGGCTACGGATGGCTGTAGCTTCACCAGGGATCATACTCGCGATCTCCTGATGCTAGGGCCAATGCTTAGACGGTTGCGCCACTCGGGAGCTGACAGTGCCATGTTTAAGGTCACTGAGCTCATCAGTGCCACCCATTCTACTGCCAGTGTTTGTCTATGAAGTTTGCAAGGCTATGTGCTTTATTTTATCCACCTGTTAACAATGGGTGTGGCTGAAACCTGAACTCCATAATTACAAAAACACACTTTTTGGCAACACTTTATTTGCATAGCCCACTGTATATGCTTTGTAGATATTTAACTTGCTTTCCATTTCATTTAACTAAGTATCTATTTTAGCTAACTTTTAACCTTGATTTTAAGATCATTTTAAGCACCCTAAAATTCCTTTTCCTGACTCATCCCTTTCCTAACCCAGGCCCAAGTCCTAACCCTGACCCCATTACTGCTGATAGTCTGTCAGATAGCTTCTTAACAATTATATAAATATACAAATAAAATGACCAGATGTGTCAGCCAAGAAGTTTGCTTCTTTTGCTTTAGCACTGGAAGCTACATGGCTAATGTAGCTAACAAGTAATGGAAACTTATGAAGACCAATAAGCGTGCTTCAAACTGCATGCATGCCATCATGTGCTAGCCGCAAACTGTGTGGAGATGTTCAGTATCTCTAATAAACTTGAATATGAGGTTTTTGACACTGTATGACTCAATGTTGTCTATAAACATGGACTAACCTATGTTAGCATAGCTAAAAAGGAGCCATTTTGAATAAATACATATCTCTTTGATTGCCTGAATCAGGATTAGCAACCGCTAGATAAAAACAATAAAGGATTTCTTATAACAACTTATGAGCTAGCAGAGCTAGCCATTTAGCAGTTTCTAAATGAAAAAAGTATGTCACTGTAATGTTTGACTGTAATGTGGGTAACATGGCTGCAAGTGACTAAATTTTAAAGACCCAAGTTTTTCTCTCTCCAGGATCACAGTGGAGGAATCCAGCACTAATAACACCACACAAATATTAACATTAGCATTAGCATTAGCTCACTTCAGTTCTTGAGGTTGCACTTCAGCGCAAAAACGTCAGCTTGGGTAGATGGTAGTGGCTGAATTTTCCCTTAAGCTCTATTTAAAATGATGGAATATTCGGTTTGCTATTGACCACATATCACCATGTGAACGCAGGGTTAATTCTTTTCTTTACAGATCAGATCAGTAGAAAAATCTGCTTTATGTAACAAGAAATATGGAATAAAACACTCTTTACCCATCAGGCCCAGCATAAGGGGGTCATTTAGAGGGCAGTGCACCACCAGCCAATCATCATGCCCTAGCAAACCCACTACTGCATGCATGCTGGATATAAAAGGCTATGTAAATGAACACAGGAGGGTTTACATGCATCTCTCTGTATTGTATGGAGGACCAGATTTGCCAGATTGAAAAATAAATAAAATTAAAAACTAAATGGTTCAGTAAATTAATCAATAAATAAAAAAAACGAAATGAAGTATATATTGTTTATTGTGATTATAATTATACATTATATTTAAATGCTGCAGAGAATTTTGAAGAACAGGTGGTATAACCCTTTAGCAAAGAAATACAAGTAAAAACATATAAGGTAGCATTGCTCAGATAATTTCCATGTCATGTTAATACATTTAACACATTTAATCTGAAGGTCTTTAACTCTTTGTTTTTTCAGTTCCTGTAGACTGATCTGAAGATGCCGAATTGGGGCGGGGGAGCCAAGTGTGCGGCCTGTGAGAAAACTGTGTACCATGCTGAAGAAATCCAGTGTAATGGCCGGAGCTTCCACAAACCCTGCTTCATCTGCAGTGAGTGGGGGGTTCAGGAGTCCTTGAAGACTCATAATCCACATATTTTGAGTAAATAATCAAATTTAGCTTCAACAATTTATTAA
Source organism: Colossoma macropomum (assembly GCF_904425465.1). NCBI lineage: Eukaryota > Metazoa > Chordata > Actinopteri > Characiformes > Serrasalmidae > Colossoma > Colossoma macropomum. Next base: position 19,881,589 of record NW_023494799.1, on the reverse strand, counting down.
CACTGTATTTGCATAGCCCACCGTACATGCTTTGTAGAGACTTAACTTACTTTCACTTACATTGAACTTAATATCGGCGGCACGGTGGCGCAGTGGGTAGCGCTGTCGTCTCACAGCAGGAATGGCCTGGGTTCGATTCCCGGCCAGGTGACCAGGGTCATTTCTGTGTGGAGTTTGCCTGTTCTCCCCGTGTCTGCGTGGGTTTCCTTCGGGTACTCCGGCTTCCTCCCACAGTCCAAAAACATGCAGTTAAGCTAATTGGACATACTAAATTGCCCCTAGGTGTGAGTGAGTGTGTGAATGTGTATGTCTGTCTGTCTGCCCTGTGATGGACTGGTGACCTGTCCAGGGTGTGTCCTGCCTTCCGCCCAATGACAGCTGGGATAGGCTCCAAGCACCCCACCGCTACCCAGAAGGATAAACGGTTTAGATGATGTATGTATGTATGAACTTAATATCTATTTAATGACCATTTTTAACTTCAATTTTAAGAATCACTCTAACCTTAACTTCAAAAACCTAAACCTCATTCATCCTTTTCTTAACCCAGGCCCAAATCGTTAACCCTGACCCCATCACTGCTGGTAATTTACCAGATAGTTTCTTAACAATTATATAAATCTACAAATAAAATAACCAATGTTATTATATAATCTTCTTATCCCAAATGTGTCATTCTTCAACAAGATGTTTGCTTCTTTAGTTTTAGCATTGGAGCAATGAGGCTAATGTAGCTAACAAGAAATGGTAGCTCATGTAGACCAGTTAGCATGGTGCTACCCAGATAGTGAGCATATATCTGTCTGCTAGCTCGAGAAGTTCAGCGCCCAACTGACTGTTTGCCACTGCTGGTCCGCCCTTGGACCAATCAGACACTGTGCTACATTAAATTATTTATTAAACTAATATACGAAGTATAATGAAAGAAAGAAATGAAGGAAAAATTAGTAAATTGGACTGTGAGTGGACAATTAACAATGAACAATTAAAAGTGGTATCTAACACTCTGTTTAACCGCCAGTGGGCCACCTGGAAAATGCTGAGCAACAAGCCTGTGGGCCGCCAGCTTTGCCATCAGCAGGTCAACAGTGGCCTGCTATCTTCTTACTATCTGGGACAGTCCAATATTTGCACTGAAGAGCATCCAAAGACGTTATAAAAGTGGAGACGGTCACTGGTTGAAATATGATTTGGAAAGCTTGTAATGCTCAATGTGATGTCTGTTTACAGAGAAAGTCCTGCCATCCAATAAAAAGAGCCAGTCAGCTTTCTGGTTACGCTATAAGCAGAAACCCCCCTGCCTCTCCGCACTTCATTGTGGCGATCTGCACAAGTGCAATAGCCAGAACAACACAAAAAAATGTTTTTTTGTGTGTTAATGAACCTGACGCTACTTATGAGGTTTTGTCAAATTTTACTGGTGAATTTAAGTATACAGTTTTTAAACTGTAATTAGACCCTCAGTTTGAATATTTTGGTCACTCCTCATTCAGAGAGAAAGGAGTCTGGTCTTGTATGGCTGGGAATAACTGCCCTGGCAGCATTGCAAAGATGGCCGCTGAGTGAACAGACCATAGATGTACATACCTAAATGCCACGTTGGGTCCAGCCAGGTACGTGAACAGCGCCCCAATTTTTGGGCGGTCAACATCGCTGCTGGACTGCATTCAGTGCCATTACAGAGCGGCAGTTAAAGAAAGATACAGTCCAAAATTATACTATCTCAAGAATATTGCACTCAAAGTGGAATAGGATTGTATAATGCAGCGATCCACACTCATATTTGTATGATGCATATTGTTTGTGTGATGTTTAGGTGTAGATATGGCCATGTGGTTGGTCAAGCACAGAGAACCTGTTGATGTGATTGTTTTTTCTCTGGTTTTATATTAAGCTTATTTCATTTAATAGTCTATTCAGGGGATCTTAACTTGTAGTAGTTATTTGTTTACAGTGATGGTTAATACTTTGTAGCTAAGGTAAGTTATAGAATTCCTTAATCCATGTAGGTATTAGTAATAGATTAACGTTAGCACCTTCTTGCATGAACCTGAAGTTAGCTTTTTATTTGCCAGCTTCTTGTTGGAATTTTCCTGTTCCACTTGAAAAGGTGTAGCTTCAGGCACCAGAAAGTGACTTCTTACTGTGTTTGGGGGAGGGGGGGGGGTATTTTATTTTATGTGTATTAAGATTAGAAGTGATTCACACATTGATGGATTTGCTGATGTGTGTGAGATTATGTTTCTGCCCAAGCTCACTCTGAACTCGGTTTGTAACATCAGATGCAGACTGAATACTTTCCTGCTGGTCCGGACGGCTAATTAGCACGATCAGTTCTTAAAGAAATAAAAGCTACCGAGAGCAGTCTATGCAACCTAGATTAATCTGTGTCTGAGCATTATAACAAAACAAATTTGATGAAAATAATGAGTAATAAGGAAGTTGTGGCCGATTTAATCCTGAGACTCATCATCTCTCAATATAAGTGAATTTTTTGACAAGCGGATCTTGACCGCTCCAGCATGGCAGACACGCAGACGCATTGCCTCAGAGAACACCAGAAAACGCGGCATCTAGGTATGTGTATATCTATGGAGCAGACTTTCCTCTAAGGACTTTGGCGCAACATCAAGACGTTAGCTAATGCTAATATCTGTGTGGTATGATCAGAGCTGGGTTCCTCCACTAGGATCTGGAGAAAGAAAAAGTTGTGGTTTTGAGATTTATTCACTTACCCATATTATAGTCAAAACATTACAGAGTGATGCCCTTTTTTCATTTAGAAATGGCCTAGAGCTATGCTAACCCTTTTTTTGTTTTTATCCACTTGTTGCTTATCCTGATTCAGGTAGTTAAAGAGATACTTACTTATTTATAAAAATGGATAAAGTAAAAATTAAAATTAAAGCTTCAAAATGGCTCAAATCTCAATCTCAAAGACACAAGTAAATTCTTCTCTCTCCAGGATCACACTGGAGGAATCCAGCTCTAATCATACCACACAGATATTAGCCTTAGCATTAGCGTTAGCTCGTTTCAGTTCTTGAGGTTATGCTTCAGAACAAATTGGGCTGTAAAACAGCTAAACAGAGCGCACAACACTCAACGATCAGGCCAGACCCTGATTCAGTCTCTCGCTGTTCATGTTTCTTTTATGCTAATCTGTTTGGCGGAGGATCTCCGCCTGATAAAGCTGACCACAGCTTTATGTGGCCTTCCTTATCACCTACAAGCCACAGAGTATGCTGCAGTTCGAAGCTCTCAGTAAGCAGCTTCCTAAACTGAGTGCTGAAAACAACATCTGCAGGCAGAATGTGAGTAAATTAGCAATATGCTAATGGTTATGTGAAGCAGCAGAACGGCAAGCTGATGAAAACATATTTAATCAAAAACAAGGAGTATTCTCAGAGAATCCATCCTTCATAAACTTCCTGTCAGGAAATGTTTGGGGACATCTTATCTTCTTTAAATGTTTTGGGTTTTCACTATTAAAAATATGTAGCAAAAGTTTAGTGTATCATAAATCAGTTCTGTGCTAATAGTTTCTCTGCTAGAAAAAACAGCATAGACCAGCATGGCTGGTCACCAGCAAAACCAGCATATGTTATGTTTTGGATGCTGGTATACCATCTTAGACCATCTTAGACCAGCATTAGACTCTGTCTTTTTCAGCAGGAGTGTTTATATTTATTTTTAACACTCGGCTTCATATTCATCAAAGTATCTTCCTTGGTATGAAGAGAAGGTTTGGTCTACATTATGATTTGACACTTGTCTTTTCTAAAATATTGTTCAAAGCTCATATTAAAACTTTTTGGGCCAAAAACACCTAAAAAGTTTGAGTGTTAATCAGTGCTGATATAAAATCAAATGGATGAAATACATGGACATTGGCTTTATTCCCAAAGTAGAGATTTTATTAGCTGTTTCTTCGGTTTCTTTCAGAAAAAAGCAAAATCTAAACAGCTTTCTACTTAATATGTTACAAACAGCAAAGAAACAGCTCATTTCTATCAAAAACATTTAGAGACGCTAGTTGTCCCCAAACCTTTGAAGGGCAGTGTATTTCTAAGTAAACAAACAGCATGTTTCAGTAGTTTGGACCAGGCTGAGTAAGGAGATGACTACATGGGGCCACTGGGAGAGCTACGCTATGCTAATTCCCCTACAATTAGCTTCCATTCAGGGGCTTGCTCTTTTCCATCTGCTGTGGTGCACTGGAGTATTTGGCATTGTGGAATTTGGGCTCCCTGCAGCCTGACCCATCCAGACCAAAATTAGCCACAGAAGCTAAGCTCCCAGGCCAAGAGCAGGACAGTTGCAGGACACAGTGAGGTCATCCCTGCTAGAAAAAACAGCATAGACTGGTAACCAGCAAATGCAGCATATGTTGTGTTTTTGATGCTGGTGTACTGGTCAAGCAGCATGACCATACTGAGTGACCAGCTAAAGCAGCACCAGATCAGCATAAACTGTGAGAGCCAATATAAAACTTCTAAGCTACAGCAGCTGCTTATAAACTGCTTTTAAATCGTTAATTTTTGAAAATGATAACATTCGATTTCCTGGTCTTTAGGTTGCTCCATCTGTTATACCCGACTGCTGGTATAACTTCATTACTTATCTCTGCTAGCTGGCTAGTTAGCATGCTATATAGCAAATGACAACAATAGAAAGGCATTACAGCAAAGTTCATAGCCAAACAAAGCAATTAGGCACACATTGTAAGCACGTTATGTTCAAATGTCCCAAAAAATGTTACACATTGCAAATTTGAATGGTAAACCAATTAGCTGAATTAGCTGAGACTAACCCAGCAAAGTGACTGTCCTATACATGGCTTTATTAATAAACAAAGCAGGGCAGCCCTAAAGTGATAGTTTGCAAAATAATAAATAAGTTCACCTCAATTTTCCACTAACCCTAAAACTCCCAATTCTAACCCTAAACTCAAACCAAAAAGTAAACCTAACATTGGTACTATTCCTAACCCGAACACTGTTGAGAATAAACTGAGTGTAGATCATTGTTATTTGAACAGATAATCTATAAAGAGCTATCCAAATAAAGTGGGTTCAAAAATTGAGTTTGCTGTTTCCCCCAGACGATCAGCAAAAACATTGTTAGCTTCTTTATTTTTAGCACTGGAGCTGTGTGGCTAATAGCTAACAAGCAATGACAGCTAATAGCCGACCAATTAGCATGGTGCTAACTGCATACCTAAATCATCACACTTGAATCAAACCATGTTCTATTGTTAAATAAGCTCAAAGAGACTTTCATTGCATGTTAGCTATATTAGCCTTGTAGCGCCAGTGCAAAAACTAAAGAAGCAAACTTCAGACACTTCTACATTTTGGGTAAGTGAAAATTTGCTTTAATATAAGATTTGATACATGCAAATGTGTTATTTGCTCCATTTCACGTTTATTATAATTATATGTATAGAGGGCCAGAAAAAAACAGCACAAGCACTAGCATTCAAAAGTTTGGAACCACTTTCTGTGTTTACAATTTTTGTTATTTTGTAAATAATAACTTATACAATGTGAACTTAAATATTATAAACTTCACTAAAAGGTACTTTTAGATTTAGAATTCTGTGTGCAAGAATTTATGTATTTTGTGAGGTTATCTGCATTGATCTTCACTTTCAACATATGAATTCTAGATGTTAATTTTATTAGAATTTTATTCTTGATCTACAGCTTTCTTATTCACTTTAGAACTTTCTACAGCTCTGTTCCTCATAATGGATGCATCTTTCATTTCTTCATTTTTATTTACAGCTTCATGCTGATTATTTGGAAGCTGTGAAGTTGTTCAGGACAACCATATTGCAGTCATTTTATACATTTATCTGCAAAACATGTCGTTAACCGCTTAGTCCAGATAGGGTCGCGGTAGCAGTTGGAAGAGCAGAGAATCCCAGACGACCCTGTCCCCCGCAACTTCCTCCAGCTCATTCCCGGGGACCCCAAGCCGCTCCCAGGCCAACCTGGAGATATAATCCCTCCAGCACGTCCTAGGACGACCCTTGTCCCGGTAGGCCGTGCCTGGTACACCCCCACCGGTAGGCGTCCAGGGGGCATCCGGATCAGATGCTCAAACCACCTCAGCTGGCTCCTCTCAATGCGGAGTAGTAGCGGCTCTACTCCGAGCTCCTCCTGGATGGCCGAGCTCCTCACCCTATCCAATAGAGTGTAGCTCGCCACCCTGCGAAGAAAGCTCATTTCCGCCGCTTGTATTCGCGACCTCATTCTTTCGGTCATTACCCATAGCTCATGACCATAGGTGAGGGTCGGGATGTAGACCGACCGGTAAACAGAGAGCTTCACCTTATGGCTCAGCTCCCTCTTCACCACTACAGTCCGAAATACTTAAACTCCTCCACCTGGGGCAAGTCCTTTCCCCCTACCTGGAGTGGGCATGCCACCCTTTTCCGGGCTAAGACCATGGACTCACACATAAAGCCCTCCTGACCACGGCTACGCCTTGACACCCTGTCCGTGAATATCACGAACAGGAGTGGAGACAGGGCACAACCCTGGCAGAGTCCAATGCTAACACTGAAAGAGTCCGACTTAATGCTGAGTATACGAACACAGCTCTTACTCCGGGAGTACAGAGATTGAATGGCCCGGAGTAGTAGCCCCGGCACCCCATACTCCTGGAGGACCTCCCACAAGATATCTCGGGGAACACGGTCATAAGCCTTCTCCAAATCCACAAAACACATGTAGACTGGGTTGGCAAATTCCCATGCCCCCTCAACAATCCGTGAGAGGGTGAAAAGCTGGTCCATTGTTCTACGGCTGGGACGGAATCCGCATTGTTCCTCCTCAATCCGAGGTTCAACTATCGGTCGAAGTCTCCTTTCTAGCAGCTTGGCATAGACTTTCCCAGGGAGGCTGAGCAGTGTGATACCCTGATAGTTGGCAAACACCCTCCGGTCCCCTTTCTTAAAAATAGGACCACCACCCCGGTCTGCCAGTCCAAGGGTGCCGTTCCCGAGGTCCATGCAATATTGCAGAGGCGTGCCAGCCACGACAGCCCCACAATATGCAGAGCCTTAAGCATCTCCGGACGAATCTCATCCACCCCTGGTGCCTTGCCACTGAAGAGCTTGCCAACTACCTCAGTGACCTCCACCAGGGAAATGGAGCTTGACACGCCAGAAGCCTCTGGCCCTGACTCCCGTGAGGGAGGCATATCTCCCGGATTAAGGAGTTCTCCTTCCACTGACCGACAATATCCTCATTTGAAGTCAGAGCTTCCCCATCCCTGCCGAATACAGCTTGGGCACAGCCACCCCGACCGCTCCTGAGTCGCCGGACAGTCGTCCAGAACCTCCTTGAGGCCGACTGAAAGTCTTTTTCCATGGCTTCTTTTTCGTTGCGGCTGCCACCTTTTTCACCTGTCGGTACCTATCTGCTGAGTCGGGAGTCCTTCGGGCCATCCAGTCCCTAAAGGCCTCTTTCTTCAGCTTGACGACCTCCCTCACCCCCGGTGTCCACCAGGGGGTTCTTGGGTTACCACACCCTCACTATTCGCTTGGGCCTACCGGGTCTGACCATCGATTTTAATTCGCATTGAAGCGACCCTCTCGTCCACTGGGACAAACTCCAACTGCACGGCTGCCAGCCGGGGACTCGTGAGTATCCCCACACCCGCCCGGCGCCTCTCACAGTGTGCAACCCTGGAGTAGGAGAGGGACCAACCCCTATCAAGGAGTTTAGTTCCAGAGCCGACACTGTGGGTGGAGGTGAGCCCAACTATATCTAGTTGGTACCTCTCAACCTCCCGCACAAGCTCCAGCTCCTTCCCCCCAGTGAGGTTACATTCCACGTACCAAGAGCCAGTTTCTGCCGCAGGGGCCTAGGCCACCAAGGGCCCCCCCCGCAATCTCCCACTGCCTATACGGCACTGCACCACTCCCCCATGCTGGGCCTTGCAGGTGGTGGGTCCACATGGTCCCCCCACGTTGCCTCTTCGGGCTGAGCCCAGCCGGGTTACGTGGGCTGCCCGGCCACCAGTCGCTCGCCGGGGGACGCTACCCCCAGGCCTGGCTCCAGGGGTAGGTCCCGGTGACCCTCTCCCGGGCAGGGTACACGATTGTCTGTGTACATTTTTCATAGAGGATTTTTGGATCGACAAGGCCCCGATCCAGGAAGGGCAAAACAGTGTTTTATATTAAACTTTATATTACCAACAACAGTCATTCCAAATATTTTAACATGAGTATAATGTGTATTTCCTAGATGAATATGTGTGTCACATTGTTTTTAAAAATGAACCTTGAAAGTTTGCAGTTTATTTGTGTTTATACTTTACTTCTGTTGTTTTTCCACAGAGACCTGTCGTAAAGGCCTGGACAGCACGACTGTAGCAGCACACGAGTCTGAGATCTACTGTAAATCCTGCTACGGAAAGAAGTATGGTCCAAAAGGCTATGGATACGGTCAGGGTGCCGGAGCGCTGAGCTCAGATCCAGTGGATAATGAACAGCTCCAGTCTCAGGAGTGAGTGCAGAACACATATAAACACTCATACATCCCATACATACATGCATCCTATACAAGTATATCCTCTCTATCATTTCAAAACTTCAGTATTTATCAGCTCTCTTCACATTTTGTAAACATTTCATAATATATCACAAATGGTCCAAAATCAATATTGATTGGGAATGTGATCAGGTTACCTTAACTTACAATAAGGTTAAGAATGTTTTTTTTTCTCCCTTTTCCTATAAAGTTACTGTTTCAGAGATACAGAGTTTTACTTGACAGTGATGTAATATGCTTAAAGCATTCTTGGGGAAAAGAATTGGTAGAACCATAGAACCACTAAGCTCTCAAGATGGATTCTTCTAGAAAGGGCTAACTATTAGAAGGCAAGAACTTCTATAAATATAACAAAAAAAAGAACTAAATTAAATTATTATTAAATTTAATAATTTATTGTAAGTTAATTTAATAAATTCATCAGCGAGTGTGCAATATGCAACCGTGTTGATTATACATCTATTTATAATATATTTTTACTTATGGTATAAATGTCAGAATGGCTTGGAACACCCTAGTAACCACCTGGGATACCATAGCAACCCCCTTGAATATCATGTCAACTCCTTAGCAAGCCGCAGGCAACTACAAGAAATATTGAAGCAACCACAGAACAACAGTAGCAGCCACTTCCAGTACAACAGCAACCACATAGCAACACCATGGAAACCACCTACAACAGTCTTATCCATGAAGGGCCAGTGTGGCTGCAGGTTTTCCTTGCATCAAAGCAGGAGCTCACATGGTTGGTTCTTTAAAGACTTTGACTGACTGATTTACATGAGTGGAATCAGGTGTCCTCCTCTTGTTTGGAATGAAAACCTGCACCCATACCGGCCCTTTGTGGATAAGATTGGACACCCCTGACTTAGAATAACAAATGAACTGCTTAGCAATGCCCTGCAACCACTTAATAATAATAATAATAATAATAATAATAATATAGCAATCACCTAGCAACACTTTAATAACTACCTGGAGTACAATAGCAACCACCCGAAACACAATAGGAATGAACTAGTACCATCCTAGCAACCACCTTGAATTCCTTAGTAGCCTCTTAGCAACACCTTAGGAACTACCTAAATAATATAGCAATCACCAAGCAACACCTTAGCAGCTACCTAAGGTAACATAGCAACTGCCTGGCCACCCTCTATCAACCACATGATAGGAGCCATCCAGTACCACCTTAGCAACCACCTTGAATACCTTAGCAACTGTTGTAACGACCTAAAGTACCATTGTAAACACCACCAAAACCCTAGCAGCTACCTAAAATGCCACAGCAACCAGCTAGCCAGCTTGCAACCACTTAACAACTGTCTAAAATACCATGATAACAACTGAGCAACACCTTTACAATACCAGGAAACCTGGATACCAAGTTATCTTTTGTTTTTTGCATTGTTTTTGCTTTACTATGTAACAGCAAAGTTAAAAACAGTCTGTCAGAAAATTAACCCAATAGCTAAACAGGCACCTGCAGACCTGCAGCATGCACTGACCTGCTGCAGATAAGAGAAATCATTTTAAAAGCCGCTTAATGTATTTTGAATGTCTTTTTTCCTTTTCACTTCAGGCTTAAACCTCCTCGTCCGTCCACCAACTCTAATCCTGGTAAATTTGCTCAGAAGTTCACCGGTTCTGACCGCTGCCCGCGCTGCTCTAAGGCCGTGTACGCTGCCGAGAAGGTCATGGGGGCTGGAAAGGTAAAGCCCCATCACTAACACACCCTAAATGAACGAACATATGAACAAAGTTCAGAGTTCTGCTAGTGTAGTTAGCTATGCTAATGTAATTTAGTCCATGTTTATAGATAACAGTGAGTCATACAGTGACAGAAACCACATAATTTGGGTAACTGGGGTAATTTGGTTTTTGGCTGAGCTATCACATTTATTTCTGTTTTTTCAGCAATGTTTTGTCTGTTGTTTCGTCTGCAGCCGTGGCATAAGACGTGTTTCCGTTGTCTGCTGTGTGGAAAAAGCCTGGAGTCCACTACAGTGACCGACAAAGATGGTGAACTTTACTGCAAAGGTACAAAATTAACAATGGTCGTCTTCTACTTGTTTTTCTTTTTAACCTGCTTAAAGGGAAACTCCACCAACTTTTCAAAATCCATGCATAATTAACTGGTTAAGCCGCAAACAGAGTTGTTCAGAGTGGTTTGGTGTGAAATGCTCCGTTCTATTGTTTTATGAACTATATGTTTTATGAGTTTTGAGAACTTAAACTCCATTCATCGTGGAGGGATTCATGCAGGGTGCTGTGAGGCATAATAGTCCCCAGAGAAAACTTACTATTTCAGATGTTCCACTATTTTCCCCCTCATCCATATAAACTTCAGAAAGCATGTGTAGGTTCACTGGTGGTTTTGGATAGTAAATAAAATGTCTATATTTGTGTTGTAGTCATTGTGCATCATATGACCACCACTCAATCACAGTGATTGAGCTATGCAGGCAGTTTGAAAAGTTGGTGTAATTCTCCTTTATAGCTTAGTACCTGCAGTTAATCCCATTAGCTGAGCTCTTCTGGGTCTGAAAGGCTGTTATCCTCCTGATGAAATAACTGGAGTGTCTGTGTTTTGAGTCTGAAAGCAAACGCATTAGCATCACACTCAAGAGTTCCCACCGCTGAGAATTAATGAGGACGACATCAGGTTTAATCAACAGCATAGCAGTCAGTAATCAGAGTAATCAGCTGTGTGAGGGAGCCGATTAATCACCTGAAACACGCCTTGGGGGATGGGTAGAGGGGGGGCAGCAGCAGTGATATCACACCAGAACAGTGTATGTTGCAGATACAGTTAGGTCTTACGTACTTAATACATAATTGCCTAATCACAATTATTTAAGTTGAATGCAGTCATTTTAAATAGCTGTTAGACTTGACAGTCATATAGCGCTGCAGCTAACAGAATGTGAATGTGGTGTGATAAGTTGAGGCAAATAAATGTAAACAAAAGAAAGCAGTAAATGCATTTACAGTTTGTTTATTTGTTCGCTGTGTAGCTAATTAGCAAGAATGCTAGCAGATTGAGTGTTTTTTTCCTTATTTTTCAGAGAAGCAGCTGTAGACATTTTAAGAAAACGTATCTGGGAACGAAAGGGCTAATTAGCTAGTTTGGCTGCTTTAGTCTTGTACTTTAATAGCTGCATGTGATAAACTAAAGAAGCCTATTAAATCATTAATTACAAATACTTATGACAATCATCAGCTAAAATTGAATGCCCAATATGTAGTATATATAACTGTTAATGTTATGCTGCTATAGTGTTATATACACTGTGTTTGTTACACCATAACTGTATATTCTAAGTTATATAACAGTACATATTACACATTATCATCTTGTTGCTGTCAGAACAAAACCTTTTCAGTTTTTGGACATAATTTGAAAATGTCTGTTGTCCTTTGTTTTGTTTTATTACTTTTTCTGTAAAGTTAGAATTTTGGAGATATGAGGTTTGGGGACACCCCAGAAAATGTAATCACAATTTGTAAAAATGTTTAATTAAAGCTAGTGTTCTCTCTGTCAGTTTGTGATAACATGATATTTTAAACAGAAAGCTGTTTCTCCATATTGTTATTAAAAAATACAAAACTGAAAAACTGCTGCCAAAAAATACTTACTTTCCAATCATTATTTATTCATACAGAGGAAGATACTTTGATGAACCTGAAACTAAATACACACAAAGCACCAGCACAGAGTTGATTAATGATAAGTCGAACCTGCCCAGGGATTCTTTCCTGATTCTAAGTATAAAAGCAGTTAAAGGTGTCCCCAAGGCTTCTTCAGCTGCTCCTGTTATTGAATGGATGAAAATGACTTTATTATTATTATTGACATTATTCCTCCCCTCTTTTTCAGTGTGCTATGCGAAAAACTTTGGTCCTAAAGGGCGTGGCCTGGGCAACATGGGCGTGGTTGAAGACGGAGAATGACAGCTTTGACCAGTTGACCAACAATAAACAACAAACATTTACTCTGTGATTTAGTCCCTGTACAAAGATCACATCAGGCCTCTTACTTTAGCCTGCAGTTCAAAAACTCAATTCAGAAAAGTGACCGTGTGAGAGCTGATAACAGAATAACAGATAAACTAACACTGCATTAAACACATTAATGAAGTGTTTTGACTTTGCATCACTTAATCCTCCATCAGCCTGTTTATCATCCATTATTAATATCATTCATTCATCTAATACCACTCATTTACATATCCAAAACTGTGCTAATAATCTTTACATGTGTGCTAGTTTATACAGAATCATTCATTTGTTCTGTCAGGTTGAGTGAACAAAGCTGTTTTTAATGAAGTTGTTGAGCTGCAGTGGATGGAGGAGGAGGCGTTTAGCACTAATGAAGATCTTCTCTGGAAAAACTAATTTATCCGCCACAGACCTGCTGATTCTCTGGATTCTCAAGCTGTTTGCATTACATGAGTACGAACTGTGGAAACACATGAAAACGTCTGCATAAACATGAGATACATATGTACATTTTAAAGTTTAAACAACAAAAAAAAAAATGTCACAGAACTAATGAAAAAATCAAGACTACTAATAAAGAATACAGTAATTATAGTCATACATGTGATTGTCTTATACCTCGCAAAACATTAATGCTCTGCGTTGAAATATTAACGCAACGGTTGCAAAGTAGTCTGCATTATTTTAACCAAATAGTTTTCTTTTGTTGGATTACATTAATGGCTCTTCAGAACACCCACACAAACTCATCTGGAGCTGTGGACGGTCAGGATGAAGACAGCACACTAATTGCTTATAGGGCTCATTTGCATATTGTTGTGCTTTCTGTGATATAAAAATTATAAAGACCAAAATGATAATTATGTGACTTTAATTCATATTGGATACTACTGATTTCATAGTAGATGCTAAATACTCCATAGTTGATGCTAAATAATGCATAGTAGATGCTGAATAACTCATAGTATATGCTAAATAATTCATAGTATATGCTGATATACATAATATAATGGGGGTTAAGACAGAAAGAACACATCCACAAATGAGTTACAAAAACAGCTGCTTTTATTCCAAGAATAGAACTGAGTACAGCACAAAGTTCTTCCCTGTTTGTGGAAAAACAACATATACTGAGAAAGAAACTCATTCAAAGTCACTGAGTTCACAGGAAAATAAAGCAGAGCATTCTGGGAGATATTTCACAAAGCAGGATTTCTCAGTTTTGCAAGATGACTTACACCCAAATTGAGGACTGTCCAAAAGAAATGCACCTGAACTCTACTCTTCTCCTATAGGACAGGCTTGAGTATCTGGCTTAGAAATTCTGCGATATGTAATAAACTCCAGGCCTACAGAGCTGCACTGAGACTGGAGCTGATAGTCAAAGACCAATATCATTACTGTCAGAGTAAATCATTACCATCGCTGTAAAATGTCATTACTGTCATAGTAAATCATTACCATCGCTGTAAAACGTCATTACCATCATTGTAAAGATTTACAGTGACCGCAATGATGGTTTACTGTGATGGTAATGTTTCTTTGTGCCAGTATTAATCTTTTACACAGTAAATTATTACTGTCACAGTAAAACATCATTACTGTAACAGTAGGAATGTTTAGAGCCGAGGTCAACAGTTCAGCTGAACATATAATGATCATAGTGGACAAATCCTTTTTATCATCAACAAATTATGCGTAAATCGTGTAAGACCAAATCTATGATAATATTATTAACATGATTATAAGCACCTTGGCCTCTTCGTTGGAGTGTTAAGGTGAAACCTTTAGAAGGGGAAAGAAAAAAATAATGATAGCAGTGACTAAACACAATTTTACCATGAACAAATTATAAGAAAATTGTGATGTGCCAAAATTTTCCATGCAGCCGTTATCTCTGATGGTCGGTAAAAAAGTATGGGTTGTGAATTTTGGAGGGAAAAACTTGCCAATTTGATTTCAAATGAATCATTAATCCTTATATTGCCAGACAGAGGCAAAGCTGTAAAAATGTTGGAGGGAAATGAAAAAAAGAAAATACTTGGCAATTTATAGAGAACTCTGATCTTAATCATTTTAATTTTGAATTGTGCAAAAATCTACATCCTCCTGACATCAAGCTGTGAAAAAAGCAGACTTTGCTCCAGTCTGCAGACAGTGGTCTATTTCCATATAAAAAAAGCAAAGGCTCGATATAATAAAAGCACTTGTGGAGTTTATATACATGAAACAGCTGACTGTTTCAATGCTTACAAAATATTTCAGATCAAAATATACCAATATATATATATATATATATATATATATATATATATATATATATATATTTCTATACATCTATGTCTGTAGTAACAATCATCTTCATATAGAGCCTTTATAGAGAGTTTATAAGGCAAACAGGACCTTCATGAGCTCGACCGTATTCAGGCTGCATACTTCCTGTTAAATACAGACGAAGATGCTAAACGTACCAAACCACCCAAATCTGAGTCCAGTCTTTTATGCCGAAAGGCTGACAAATGTGAAGTTGGTAAGAGGTCGGGGGCCTCTGTTGGGTCAGACGGGGTCCATGCTGTTGAACATCGGGTGGTCTCTGTTGAGGCCCATCGGAAACTCCTGCGTCCAGTCCAGCACCAGCGGCTTACACAAACCACAGCAACGCAGCTGGAAGAAGTTCACCAGGTTCTTCAGCACTCCACGGCTTCCAGAGCGAGAGAGATAGAGAGAGAGAATTCTACACAATTACCTCAGTAACAGTGTGAACAGTTTAACACAAAAGTGACCAAATTCCATGTATGTGTTGATTTTCTTAGTGTAAATAAGTTACAATTCCCCTACAGAGACACACTGCTGCACATCTTAATACACAGTTACTGTTTATTCTTTTATTTTTATTAATTTAACATATTGGGGAAAATCTGAAACATAAAATATTGCCTGTGCAAGTTTCGGCACATGCAACATTTATGTTTTATTTTTTCCCAGCATACAAATAGAAATTGTGCCTTAAAATCTGCATAAAGCCAGTAGCAGTGAAAACTTTCAGTGATCCATATAAAACCACAGAAGACCTGAGATGTGTCTGTGTACCATATCAGAGAAAACAGACAGGTGTGTGTGATATTTAATAACAGAATATATATATGAATATCAAGTTTTATCAACTTTAATAAGACTATAAATATAATCAGACTATTAATATAATAATCTATCCACATATTTAAATTAATATATGACATCTTTATCTAAAGATCCTCAGGTTTAGTCAGTCAGATGAGCTGCTACTGAATTATTACTCTATCTCTCTTTATTAGGATCAATAGGTAAATTATGTTAATTGTGTTAATTATGTAAATGAGGCAAGTGTGGTTACTTGAAGGGGTTCTGTCTGAGAGAGAAGGAGTGAGGGAGCTTCCTCTGACTGAGCATCAGACTCGACCTCTCAGCAGTTGTTAGACCGAGAAATGCAATCTGTCAGTGAGAGCGAGAGAGAGAAAGATAAAGGAATAGAGAGAGAAAACAGAAAGGAGAAAGAGAAAGATAAAAAAGAGAGTCATCTATCATGTAAACACAAACTGCAGCATGTGTGTGTGTAAATATACATACTACAGTAAAAGCGATAACACATACACATATGTACATAAATAAACAGCAGAAAAATCACATTGCAAAAGAAAACGTGAATTGGTTCTTTAGTCGTGAAAATGAAAGCCTTAACGCTGAGCGGTTTTGTGTTCCAAAATAAGTCTGTGCTGTAAAACTGGGCTGGCGTTCTGAACATGTGTGTGTGTAAGTGTGTGTGTAGAATGATGAGGGGTGCGGACGCAGTGAATGCAGCACATGCATTATTCAACACACAAACGCTCAATCAGCACAGCAGAGAGCTGCACTCAGAGGAGCACAGGGTCCGTATTAAAGCTACAGAGAACAAGAACCGCAGCAGGAACTCCAGCAGCCGAACACAGAACATACAGACCATGTTCTGTTTACATTCACAATGTGATCGACTAACAACGTTTAACGATGAGAGATCAAACAATACAGTCTAAAATGCGTGCAGTGGATCAGCCCAAGACATTTCAAATATAATAGTAAAGCTGCCTTCTCTATTTACCACTCCACCTTAAATCGGTTTTTAAGGTGGAGTGGAAAGTTTCAAGCTGACAGACAGAGGGGCTGACTTCAGCGCCATGTCTCAAACAGAGTGGAGCTGTTCAGGATCTCTAATAAACATGAACTGCAGTACATCAGCACAGATAAAAGCAGCCACATTCGGAGTGAGAGGGGATTTAATATCTACCACTTTAAGATCTGAACCTCTGCATTAAAGGGCAACTCCAGCAAAAAAGACAAATAAAAAACTGCACTTTTATCTCAACATATTGACAGCCACTGAGGTTTTTCTCTTTACTTTTGCTTGTTTGGAACACACACACATCGGCCGAAAGTAATCTTCCACCTGTGACTCAGAGGCTTTTTTGTCTGGCTATTTGGGTGACGCTACATCACAGATATGATGCAGCCTAGACCGGCTGCTTGAGTGACGTATTGTGGCTACGAGTCTGCCTGGACCGGGGACCTGATCGATGTGACACCGCAGGGATGTGGCTGCCTGGGCAGACTGCTTGGATAATCCTGCACTGCAGCTGTGGGGCTGCCTGGCCTGGCAGTGTTCGGCTGCGTGAGCAGCGCCACCCCATGGCTAGGAAGCCTTTCGGGCCGGCCACCTGGGTGACACTGCACTGCAGCTATGAGGCTGCCTGGATTGGCGGTGTTCAGCTGCAGGAAAACGCTCCCCCTTCGTGGCGGAGGACATTTGCAGCCTTTGAGGCTTCCAGGGCTGGCCTCCTGTGTGACGCACCGTAGTTGTGGAGTGAGATTTACCCATGGCTAAGGACTCTTTCCGGGCTAGCTAAGTGACTCTCTACTTTGGTTATTGTAACCTCCACAGCTAGCTAGTAGAGTTTTGTGTGCGTGTATGTGTTCTGTGTTGTTTTATTTATTGTTGATTATATATTTTATTACTTTCTGATCTCTCTGTAAAGCATCCTAGAGTTCGTCAAAGGCCCTACATAAATGGAACTGATCTAATCCATGATATGAATGTTGTTTATGACCCTAATGCTGCATTCACATGTTTGTGGTAGACAGATGACAGCAAGCCGAATATTTCATTCTTTTTAAAAGGAGCCGCTACAGAAAATTCTGCCACTGCAAACAGCAGCATTCTGCAGACGACAGCGGTGAGCAGAACGCTCTGTCAAGAGTTCAATAGTCCCAACTTTTGCCATCAACCGCAGCTGTGGCATAAAGTGGACACAGATTTTTTGGGAGCCATACAAGCCAAATGTCTCACTGTTGAATTCCAAACGAACTCGGTATTACAGAACACAAAATAAAAGAGTGCAGAGTGCCTCCTTTTCTCCACCTTAAATAAACAATCTACACTGATAAAGCTCTCCTCTGATAATCCTTTACACTAGTAACACTGTCACCACAGCAACACTTGCGTAGCTTTATGCCGCTGTTTGCCGTGCACCACTATGAGGTGCGGATTTATGTTTTTTTCAATGCAAAGTTGTGAACACAGAACTACAGACACTCTGTACTTTACTGTCTCTCCCAGCAGAGTGACATGTGAACTGACCGCTGTGGTGATCTGAGCTGACCTGGTAAAGCTGGTGAGTGAGTAGGATGGAGGCCCAGGTCACATGGAAGAACGTCATGCAGAAAATGTAGAGCACCCAGGGAGAACATCCAACCAGCCCCGTCACAAAACCCCACAGATTCTGCTCTGAAGACTTGGCCATGCAGTGATTCGACCAGTCTAGAGAGAGAGAGAGCGAGAGAGCGAGAGAGAGAGCGAGAGAGTGTGAGAGAGAGAGAGAGAGAGGAGAGAGAGAGAGAGACATTCATATAAACACAATGTTTAAAAAAAAAAAAAAAGAAAAAAACCTCTACAATAATGCTAGTTTCTGCAAGGGATTTCTAATAACATGTTAGTGCTAAGTTAACGCTGATTCACATGAACATTTTTTTAGCTGTTATGGAATAAAGCGTGTAAAAGACATTTCCTATGTTTTATTTGAATCTTAACATATACCTGACTGGCCAGTTAGGTGGGTGTTTCTAATAAAGTGGCCAGTTAGTGGAAGCATAAGGTGGGTGTTTCTAATAAAGTGGCCAGTGAGTGGAAGCACAAGGTGGGTGTTTCTAATAAAGTGGCCAGTTAGTGGAAGCACAAGGTGGGTGTGTCTAATAAAGTGGCCACTTGGTGTAGCTATGAAGTAAGGAATGTCAAATAAATTGGACACTCAGGTTCTCAGTTTAGCTGTTAATTAGCAATATCTGTGACTTACACTTAATACTGCCGTAAAACATCCAGACTCCCAGCAGATTCAGAGTTATGAGGAAGAGGACAAAAAACTGATGGTTCCTCGCACCTATGAGGAGAGAATGAGAGAAAAACAAATGAGAAGGTGAAGAAAGAGAGAGAGAGACAGACAGAGATAGAGAGAGAGAAAAAGAGAGAGAGAGAGAGAGCACGAGAGTGAGAGTGAATGTGTTCTGATTCTGATGGTTACCGATGCAGCCGTTGATCCAGATGGAGTGGTGGTCCTGTTTGGCGATGCAGGCGTTACAGATGAAACAGTGATGAGCTCTCATCGGCTTCCTCATCTACACACAAAATACACAATATACACCAAATAGGTATTTACATACAGCAACAGAGATACAGAGAAACACAGCTGTACGAATCATCATGGATATAAGTCAATTAAGTTGATAACACTGATTCTGATTTACTGTTTACTTGAAAAAAGCATCTTCTGACAGACTGTAATACACTACAGGAAGTGTAGGGGGCGATATGGCTTCTATTGTTTCATTTAAAAAGTGCTCTGTAATGTTCATATGATCCAGTCATTCTGACAGACTGTAATACACTACAGGAAGTGTAGGGGACGATATGGCTTCTATTGTTTCATTTAAAAAGCGCTCTATAATGTTCATATGATCCACGCAGTCATTCTGACAGACTGTAATACACTACAGGAAGAAGAAATCGCGTATTACATAGACAAAACTTTGAGTGATGGCTGTGGCATTAAGAGAGAGACATAGATAATCGTAGGTCTGCTCTAAAGTACAATATTTCTGTTTGAAGAAACCAGACATACAACATATGTGGCTTGATTTTTATATGTGAGGGACAAAAAGTTATTAATGAAAACGATAAAGCATCTTAAAAATCTACATTAGTAACTCACCATACATGACGTGCAGAAAATTCTGGGGTCCAGACAACCTGCTTCAGCCAAAACCACAATGTTCTATAGGCAAAATAACAACCAATCAAAATCACACTATATGTCTGTGACGGTAAAGGAACTCTCTTAATCAGAAAACATCACACTCTTAACACTTACTTTAAACACAGCGCAATAATTAGAAATAATCTTAATAGCAACACTTTTGTCTGTAATTTTGACACAGTCCCTAACCCAAACACAATGCTAGCATGGATTTAAACTTTGTGAAATAAACATAATAAGCGCACAGTTCAGTAGAAGTTGTGGTTGTAGTATACGGTTATCCCTCTAGGGTCGATGAACGTGCCGGTGTGTCAACTTCGATGTTTCTCTGTATTCCTATCAATATCTTTGTGACAATCCAGCTCAGAAATCCAGTTCAAACACTTCCTGAATCTGTAGAGTCGCCCTTTCCATTCCATCTTATCTTGATGTGACTCACATCCGGAGTTATGAGGCTATGAAGAGGGGCTGAGATACACATACTATGCCTCTCACCGTGTGGAACTGGTGGATTCATGTGTCCGTCTACATTCTGTGTGAAACTCACCAATGGACACTCAGGAAATCACTAAGGACTGACGCCGGAAACCCTTTATTCAGTCCAACAGACACATGAAATGGCGTGCAGAGAGTTTACAGCTTTTATTCATACATTCCACTACTTTTCTGTACCTAAGACTTCAATAAACACAATTTTAAGCAGCAAAACAATTCATCCACTTGATGAAGTTTTCACAAGAAATGTTAAGAATTTCTAAAACTAGATTCCTTTTTTTCAGCTTTATCTGAAAAAATATCTCTGTACACAGTGCTCCTGGTCAAAAGCGCCTCACTGTAGAGAGAACTGAGACTGTTCTGAACAATATTTTGATATATACTTTTGATATATAATATGTGGGCATCATGTTGTATACAAGAGCCTTTAAATGCAAATTTAAAAATATATGCAAAAATCATGAAAATGCCCTCAGACCCCAGAGGGTTAATCGGGCTACAAATGAGGTAATTAATCTATGAGTAAAGAACAGAACTATGATTTACTGATTTATATTTTACATAAAAAAAAAATTAATGACATTCTTTCGAACCGGCAGTAAATGAGTTTTTTACAGCCCTACACACTCCAGTTCAAAGAGGAACCAATCAGAAACATTCAGATTAATAAAGTGACAGCAGTTTAGTTTCTATTTTATTTTTTTCCTTTTCTCTACATCTACATTCAATGTTCCAGTTAACGTAGTTCATTAATGTATAGGTTGTAAAACCTAATCCTCATTTTGCTCCTGTGTTATTGTTTGCTACCCAGTGTGGACCAGAGGAGGATGGATTCCCCTTTTAAGTCTTGGTTCCTCTCAAGGTTCCTCTCTTGCTCTCAGGGAGTTTTTCTTGGTGATGCTCATGGGGGCTCAGGTCCAGAATTTTCTGTAAAGCTGCTTTGTGATGCCTGTTGTAAAAAGCGCTATATAAACATACTTTGACTTCTTTTACCTTCTTCTTCTCCTCCTCCGTCGCCCTGATGACCCCGGGGTCTGTCCGGCATGTTCGGAAGAAATAATACAGCAGAGACGTCACAGTGAGGGTGAACAAAACCTGCACTGAAGCACTGGGACCATGTGGGCAGTGAGGTTAAGCAGGATAACTAAGAGACAAGCTCGTAAAAATCCCATTCACAACCAACACAAGACTCAGTTTATATCACAATAACTACATTCAGAGGCAGTTATTCATTCAACCTAATGAGAAACTGTAGAACAGACTCAGTTTATATCACAATACCTACATTTAAAGCCAGTTCTTCATTCAGCCTAATGAGAAACTGTAGAACAGACTCAGTTTATATCATAATACCTACATTTAGAGCCAGTAATTGATTCAACCTAATGAGAAACTGTAGAACAGACTCAGTTTATATCACAATACCTACATTTAGAGTCAGTTATTCATTCAACCTAATGAGAAACTGTAGAACAGAACAAAAAGCTCAAATATACAGTAAAGGTCATAGACAACTAAAAAAATAAAGGATGCCAGTGACAGCTTTAAAAATTATACATAAACACAATAAAAAAGCTGCAAATTTGCAGGTCACAGATAACTTTATATAGCGAGAGCAAGACGATGGACTAATAAATACAAGCTGCTAGTCAGGCTAAGTGAAGTAACACAATATCTACAGCATCACAATACCTACATTCAGAGCCAGTTATTCATTCAACCTAATGAGAAACTGTAGAACAGACTCAGTTTATATCACAATACCTACATTCAGAGCCAGTTATTCATTCAACCTAATGAGAAACTGTAGAACAGACTCAGTTTATATCACAATACCTACATTTAGAGTCAGTAATTCATTCAACCTAATGAGAAACTGTAAAACAGACTCTTTTTATATCACAATTTATATCACAATACCTACATTTAAGGCAAGTTATTCATTATACACAGAACAAAAAGCTCAAATATACAGTAAAGGTCATAGACAACTAAAAAAATAAAGGATGCCAGTGACAGCTTTAAAAGTTATACAAAAACACAATAAAAAAGCTGCAAATTTGCAGGTCACAGATGACTTTATGTAGCGAGAGCGAGACAATGGACTAAAAAATACAAGCTGCTAGTCAGGCTAAGTGAAGTAACTGAATATATTGTGTAAATATTTGCTGTTGAGTTGCTAATGTTGCATGCAACTCACACCATGAGACTAGTTTGTTCATCCTTAAAATAAATGTGCAGAGTTTGCCGGTAAAGGATATCAGGCAGAAACCAGAAACACCAAGTGACCAGCATCCAGAATATAGAGGCGATGAGAGCTGTGGAGGGAATCAGGGCCTGAACTGCTGCGGTTGCCAACCGCCTACACACACACAAACATACAGACCACTCACAAACGGAACTTAAACGTCACTTTTCTTGCGGCCAAAGCGAAACAAGCAACTTAATTAAGCTCAATTCTTTTGATCAATGCACTCAGGCATTAGTACATGCCTTTAATAACAATGCACACAGTGCCATCTTGTGGTGGTGAATAAAACTGCACCTGAAGTTTTCATCGTACATTTGCCTTTAACTTCCCTCTAACTTTTCGTGTAACCAAACAGCCAAACAAACTGTTTGTAGAACAGGGTTAAGAATTAACTGTGATTATATAAGTGAATGTGCCAGATTAATAGCAATAACTAACCTGTGGATAAAAACAGGCCCCTATATAAACAGCAACCTAATCATTTTCGAATAGTTTGTTAATGAAAGTTAAATTACTAACCATTTACTGAGTAACATACAAATGACTGAAACACTGTAAATGCTTCTCATAAATGTACAAATATATATTTAAGTGTATTAAGTAGTACGATAGACGCTGCTCAGCTATAACATTAAAACCACCTCCTTGTTTCTACACTCACTGTCCATTTTATCAGCTCCGTTGACCACATAGTTTCTCTTTGTAGTTCTACAGTTACAGACTATAGTCCATCTGTTTCTCTGCATACTTTGTTACCCTGTCCTTCCATGGTCAGTACCCCCACAAGACCACCACAGAGCAGGTATTATTTGGGTGGTGGGTCATTCTGAGCACTGCTGTGACACTGATGGTGTGTTAGTGTGTGTTGTCCTGGTGCAAGTGGATCAGACATAGCAGCGCTGCTAGAATTTTAAACACCTCAGTATTGCTACTGGACTGAGAACAGTCTACCAACCAAAAACATTCAGCCAACAGCGTCCTGAGGGCAGCGTCGTGTGACCACTGATGAAGGACTAGAGGATGACCAACACAAACTGTGCAGCAGCAGATGAGCTATTGTCTCTGACTTTACATCTATAAGGTGGACCAACAGGGAAGGAGTGTCTAATAGAGTGGACAGTGAGTGGACACAGTGTTTAAAAACTCCAGCAGCACTGCTGTGTCTGATCCACCCGCACCAGCACAACACACACTAACACACACCACCAAGTCAGTGTCACTGCAGTGCTAAGAATGACCCACCACCCAAATCATACCTTCTCTGTGGGGGTCCTGTGGGGGTTCTGACCATTGAAGAACAGGGTAACAAAGTATGTAGTACAGATGTACTACAGTCTGTAACTGTAGAACTACAAAGTGAAACTATACGGTCAGTGGAGCTGATACAATGGACAATATGTGGTGCATCTTTAAAAGAGTCATAAACGGGTCCAATTAATGATTATTAATGCTTTAAGCATATTCTGACCATGTAATTAATGTATGATTAACTAAGCATTAAAGAAAGGAAGGAAGATTGCAAGACTGAACGACAGGATGATACAACTACTAAATAGTTCATAATAATAATGATTATGAAATGTTTTCATGCAAAAAAATGTAACGTACCTGCAGGTGAGGTTGATGACGGCGAGGATACATGCCAGCAGCACACCCTTCAGCAGCCACGACTCAGAGTTCATATCTAACACAGCTCCCACTGCCCACAGCACACACACGCTGAACACACACTGCACACACACCTGACACACACACACACACACACACACACACACACACACACACACACACACACACAGTTAAACACACACACTAAACACAGGACTGCAATTTCAATAAACTCACACTACAGCTGCACCATACAGATCAGTGGCTGGTTACACCAGCTGTGACTAAGTTCAAACATAGGCAACACTAAATAAAAAAGATGGTTTTGCAAGGGTCCTTTAGTAAAGAAAATGGTTCTATATAGAACCATGAATACTTAAAGAACCATTTGCATATTTAAATGGTTCTTTGCATTATGAAAGCGTTCTTCAGATTGATGGAGAATGTGCTGTAGATGGTTCTATATAGAACCTTTTTTTAAATGGTTCTATATAGCACCAAATGGTTCTTCTATTGTTATGAACCCTTATAGGTGCTATATAGAACCATTCTGAGTAGCTGTCTGTACGTCTGTGTGTATGCACTTCTGGAAACATAATGTTGTAAACAGCTACACATGCTGCACTCGGACGATTAATTTACAGTGAGATACAGTCACTGGTTTTAATAGTCATACACAGATCATGCCATCACACCTTTAAAAGTCAGTCAACAGTTTTCTGTGAAAAATTGAGAAGCAAGTAAACTACATATCTTTGTGTGTTTGCTGGCGATAAACCAATTTGTTTCCTGCAGGTGTTTTTGTTGTAGCACTTTATTTTATTACAGTAGGTGGTCCTGGGCCGCCATGAGCAACAAAACCCCCAGACTCTCTAAAGATAGGCAGAAGTCTAGCTTCTAAGACTGTAATTGGTTATTGGCTCATTTGCATATAGCATCCTTCTGTGATATCAGTATTGCGAAGGTCAATATCACAATCAGGATTAACAAACACTGCGTTGTAGCTCCAAAGAAACAGTCACGGTTGTGAGTGAAGGTCAGAGAGTGAGTGAGATGCTTATTCAGCTAACGAGACTCCAGAGTTCAGTAAACACTCAGAGAAAACCTGCACCTTCAGTTTTTAACTTAAGGTTAAATATTCCTCAGAGAATTAAAACAGCTGCTGCACATTATAACATCATTACAGCTAGCGGAGCGAGAGAGAGAGAGAGAGAGAGAGAAAAAGAGAGAGAGAGAGAGAGAGAGAGAAAGCGAGCGAAGGAGCGTATATACCCGGTATTTGTTGAGCACTCTCAGACAAGGGGAGTTAGATTTGATGCGCTCTTTCTGCACCACGTTCAGCATGTGGATCAGGAGGGGGCTATGCACCTGGTGGGCAAGGTCTATAGGTGTGTGACCCTGTAAAGACACACAAACACACACACACACACACACACACACGTATTAGCAGGGATACATCTGCATAATATCAGCTTCAAAAAATAGATAGACTGATATATACAAAGACAGACAGATCAAAAAACGGTAGACACACAGATAGACAAGACAGACAGACAGATAGACAGACTGATAAACAGACAACAGAAACAGAAACAGAGACAGACAGGAGAAATTTTATATATATATATATATATATATAGATAGATAGATAGATAGACAGACAGACAAATAAACAAGACAGACAGACAGATAGACAGATGGGCAGACAGACAGATAGACAGAGAGATAGACAGATAGATAGATAGATTAATATGAGTAGTCAGCCAATCAGACAGACAGAAATGGTCAGACAGACAGTCAGATAAACAGACAGGCAGACGGACACACATTAGCGTTCTGCAGATCCACGCTGGCTCCGGCCTCCAGCAGGATGTGCACTGCGTCCACGTTTCCCGCCAGCACGGCACAGTGCAGTGGAGAGTTCCTGTTCACTTTATCCACCGCGTTTACTGATGCGTTACACTTCAACAGGAAGTTGGTCGGCTCCGGCCTGGAAAACGGGAAACAAACACACAGCGTGTGAGAGTAGAGCAGCATGGAGATAAGTACAGTTGGTTTTCACGTAACATAAGATAACATTAAGAGTTCTATTTATTTACCCAATGATCTTCTGTGCAGCCAGCATCAACGACGTCTGTCCGTTTGAGTCTGGGACATCCACTTCCTGTAACAGCACACACACCACACAGCCTTTCAGTATCTTCAACAGGGAGGATTTTAAAATTCACACTCATATAAAAACTTCTTTAATAATGACTCTAAGTGCTATATTACTGTAGACCCCTACTTTGATTAGAAGAAACTACCCCATAATGATACTATTGCTAATAGTGAACCAAAAATAATAAGAATGAAGCAGGATTATGAACCATCAGTCATATTAACATCCTTAAAATTGCTTAAAATGTGTTTAGTGAGTATGTGTGTGTGTGCGTGTGTGTGCACTCTCAGAAATAAAGGTAGTAAACTGTCACTGGGGCAGTGCCCCTCTTGTCACTGGGTTTTTACCCTCAACCCTCAGTACCTTTTGTCAGAGAACATAACTGTACCATAATCTATTGAAATGATATTTTCTAAGTTGTACTGACTCCACACACCCCGTCATTAGGTTATGAAAAGGTACAAAAACATACTTTGACCTGGAAAAACTTCACAATTTACAATTGGACCTTAAAACCACTGTTGTACCTTTGAGGGAACATTTACACTGTTTGTACCTTAATGAACGAAAAATGTACCTGCACAGAACCTTTACTTCTAACAGTGTGTGTGTGTGTGTGTGTGTGTGTGCGTGCGTGTCTCTCACCTGTCCCTTGGCCATCAGGTACGCTGCTATAGGCATGTGCTGGAAGAGCACAGCGAGGTGCAGACCACGGTAACCCTCCCCATCAGCCAATGAGGGGTCAGCACCATAACGCATCAGCTGGATCACCATCTGCAGGTGACCCTGTCTACAGGATAAACAGAGCAGCTACTGTGAATTATGAATTATTCAACATCTACTATAAATTATTCAGCGTCAACTACAAATTATTCAGCATCTACCACAAACTATTCAGCATCTACTGCGAATTATTCAGCGTCTACTGCGAATTATTCAGCATCTACTATGAATTATTCAGCATCTACTATAAATTATTCAGCACCTACTATAAATTCTTCAGTGTCTACTATAAATTATTCAGCATCTACTACGAATTATTCAGCGTCTACTATGAATTATTCAGCAACTACTACAAATTATTCAGCATGTAATACGAATAACTCAGCTGTGATACAGATACTGACCTTATAGCCCATTGGACTGGGGTGGAGTTCAGGTCTCCGCCCAGCTGGTCAACCACCGCACCTTTGGCAATGTAATACCTGGAGAGAAACAGAACACAAGCACGCTTCAGTATGACTTCAATACATCATCTGAGCTGTAGATAAACAACAAATGAACACGGCTACAACATAAAACAGCAAAGACTCAATAACTTTAGCTCCAAGGTCTCCAACCTACAGCAGTTAGAAGCCCTGCACCTGACCCGGAGGGAGCAGCAGGACTGTGGAGAGAGGAATCTCTTACTTGACGAGATCTGCTCTGTTATTAATCGCGGCCCAGTGCAGAAGAGTAACGTTCTCTTTATCCGGCTGCCGGACATCATAACCAGCTTCCACCAGCTCTTTACACCGCTCCAGCGCTCCAAACCTGCAAACACAGCACACAGACTTCGTGAGGAGTGCGTATTTGCACAATAAGAGGAAAACATTTCAGCTGGTGTCTGATTTGAAGACAGCTGGAATATCCTGTCTGTATTTATTCACACAGAGAAGGGCGATATGGCAAAAACACAATATCACGATACTTCAAGAAATATACATGTATGCACTATACATGATACGTCACACACTGATCTGATGAGCGGAATCGACAATGAAGACCCAGCAGCGCTATATTTTAAAAATATTAATAAAAACAGACTTTTTAATGATTTATATTCAACATTTCACTCACTGCGCCGCACTTAATCCAAACAGGACTAATTGTGTGTGTGTGTGTGTGTGTGATATATATACACACCGATCAGGCATAACATTATGACATAACATTATGACATGATAATCCTTGTTTCTATGCTCATTGTCCATTTTATCAGCTCCATTTACTATATAGGTGCACTCTGTAGTTCTACAATTACAGACTGTAGTCCATCTGTTCCTCTGCATACTTTATTAGCCGCCTTTTACCCTGTTCTTCAGTGGTCAGGACCCCCACAGATCCTCACAGAACAGGTACTATTTGGGTGGTGGATCATTCTCAGCACTGCAGTAACACTGATGTGGTGGTGGTGTGTTAGTGTGTTGCGCTGGTCTGAGCGGATCAGACACAGCAGTGCTGCTGGAGTTTTTAAACACTTCAGTGTCACTGCTGGACTGAGAATAGTCTACCAACCAAAAATATTCAGCCAACAGCGTCCTGTGACCGCTAATTAAGGACTAGAGGATGACCAACACAAACTGTGCAGCAGCAGATGAGCTACTGTCTCTGACTTTACATCTACAAGGTGGACTGACAAGGTAGGAGTGTCTAACAGAGTGGACAGTGAGTGTACAAAGTATTTAAAAACTGCACTGCTGTGTCTGATCCACTCACACCAGCACAACACATACTAACACACCACCACCACGTCAGTGTTACTGCAGTGCTGAGAATAATCCACCACCCAAATAGTACATGTTCTGTGAGTGTCCATGGGGGTCCTGACCACTGAAGAACAGGGTAAAAGGGTTACAAACAAAGGCTAACAAAGTATGCAGAGAAACAGATGGATTACAGTCTGTAACTGTAGAACTGAACTACAAAGTGCACCTATATAGTAAGTGGATACATAGATATAGATATATATTGTAATGAGACATGTAGAAGTTCACATTCTAGAAGTACTATATACACAACATGCTCAGAAAAGCATATTGCAAAGCAATTTATCACAATAATAATAATATCGTCATAGTGCCCCCTACATTCATACTGTATTAGAAAATATAGAAAAGAGGCCAGTGCTACTTCATCATAAATGCAAAATATATAACAGATATATATAATAGTCAACCAGCTTCCAGCACAACATTTCAGTCCAGGTTCACTGATTTGGGATCCACAGCACTGTGTGGAAGTCTTAGACAGCTGTGAATATTCTTTAAAACAGTTTAGCTTTGCAGTAAATGTGTTTTTGTCAGTAAAAACTCTATATATCATCAGAAAAGACACAAATAAATAAATACTGCAGCCAGAACGTGTTGTTTTCAGTAAAGTTATGTGTATGTAGGTTAGGAGAACACAGGTTTTTATTTCCTGACTTCTCGTCACTGATTCCCTTTACTTAAATTAAGGGGCATCTGTGAGGCAAAGCCACCCCATTGCCCAGGACTACTGTACACTGCGAAAAATGATATCTTAGCATCTTACATCTAGTCTAAATGTGTATTATTTCTCACCTTGAGATTCTTTATTAGAACTTATTTCTAGATGTTTTTCTTACTTGTTTTAAGTACACTCTTAAAAAATATGGCTCTTTTGTAAAAACAATGCTTATATATAGAACCATGAATTCAAAGAACTGTTTGCATGCTTAAATGGTTCTCTGTAGGTGAAATGGTTCTTCAGACTGATGGAGAATGTGTTGTATATGGTTCTATGTAGCAACAAAAAGGTTTCTTGTACTGTTACAAGCTTGACTTTGTAACAATAGCAGAACCTATTTTGGTGCTATATAGAACAGTCCTGCGTTGTTTCTACAATCAACCATTTCACACCAAACCGCTCTGAATGACTCTGTTTACATCTCAAATGGAGGAATTTTGAAAAATTGGTTAATTGGTGTTTGACGTTTGCACTGTGAACCTGGTAAATGAAATCAACTGATAAACTGAACTGCATCCGCATTTTTAGTCCAAAACAACACAGCATGTCTGAGTGTGTGTTTAGAACACATCCTTGTATTTAAGCTCTGAACACCCTGCCTGCGATACATGCTGACATTACAGATTATTTTAAACAAATCTTTAGCTAATCTGTTTTGAGAGTGTGCAGAAAGGTCAGAACTGAGATAAAGCTGCTCTATACAGGTAAGGTGTATCCAAGTTTGAGCTAAACTGTTCTTTAACCCCATCACTGAGGCACACCCTAACGTTCTCTAAACCTACACATCTCCACTCAGAACCAGGAAACTGACACTCAATCAACAGTCAGCTCAACTGAGTGTAAAAGACAGCACCTTCACTTCAGCAGACTTACAGCCATTTCAGCAGCATTAAAACACTGAGCTACAAATCAGGAGACACATTATTTAACCCCTTAAAATCCCAGGCTTATTACATACTAAGGCCTATTATTCAGTAACTACTCGACTTCAGTGCATACTGGCTGACCTATTCTTAGGCCAAAGAGGTGTGTAATAAAACTTTGGGCCCGCCGGTGGACCCTGGCCATGGAGTTAAGGCAAATGGGAAAACAAGTGACTGCAGTTCCTCAGTGAGGCTTCACAACAGGACGTGAATAACGTGTTCTCAGACTGTTTCGTCTGCTGAAGCCGACGGCAACCCACCACGACACTGTGTAAAGTTCACCTGCATGAACTGACCCTGATGATGCTGCTGCTGCACAGGCTTGAACTATTTGATCAGAGCCATTGCTTCACCTACTTGACTCAACACAGTCTTGGTTCGGACAGGTGTATGAAGTTGGAGCTCTTGATTTTAAGCAGTACGCACATTCAAGACCAGGACTGACCACCCCACTTTAAAGTTTGACATGATTTAGGAATATTTCGGTTTTTGAAAAGTGCTATATAAAAGTCATGTGTTATTAATGTTTTTATTAATATTATTATTAGTAGTATTAATTTGGGCATCAGATCATTTGAGGATCTTTTACTTGGTTACTGTGCCTTTAAGCCTGATATATGTAAATGAGCTCTCTTCTGATTGGCCCTGTATTGTAAAACACTCCTTATAACGTCAGTGTGAGTGGGCGGGGCTAAACTGCTGTAGCCTAAACAGACAGATACACATAAATGCATTGGTTTTTGCGACATCATGGAAACAATGAATTCAAAACAGGCTGTTCTGGTAGCTACATGTTTATGTGACTGTACAGGATTTAATTCTCATCCTTTCTGTGATTCTTTTCTAACAGCAGTGATTCTACTGGTTTTACTGTAACACTGACTGATTCTCTCAGATCTGTTTCTCACTGTTACTCTGATCAGCTCTAACAGTAGTACTCAGTTGTCACTGGTTAAAACCTCTTAACTGTCACCCCTTTATTCCAAGTTTCTGCCTGTAATGCTATCCCCAAAGTGAAAGGGGCCCTATTCCCAAAAACTTTGGGCTACAGTCATGATCTTGGTCTCCCCTGAAAGGAAAACACTCTCAAGATTAATAATAACTGTGCGAGTAACTTAACACAGAGTAACAGAGTCTAGAATGGAGTTCATTTCCTCCTGACTCATAGATTTCTAAAGTGATCTCTGACTCTTGCTGTCATTTTAGTTTGTTTTTTACTGCAGTGAGTGACTTTGAGGCTGGAGCTCTCAAGCACGTCAGCTTCATTTTCAGTTCCATTCTTCTGTTCCTCCACAAAAATCAGTCAATGTGAATTAAATTTATAATAATTAATTGTAATTATACTGCGCCCTCAACAATTATTGGCACCCCTTGTTAAGATGTGTTCTTAGGCTTCTAATAAATTCTTTTTTTTTTTTAAATAATATAGGACAACAATGCAATAAAAGAGAAAAATCCAACCTTTAATTCAAGTGCATTTATTCAGTGGGAAAAAAATCCCACATTAAGAAATAATTCTTTTACATGAAATCATCTGTGCCACAATTATTGGCACCCCTGACGTTAATACTTTGTACAACCCCCTTTTGCCAACAAGACAGCACTTAATCTTCTCCTATAACATTTCACAAGATGGGAGAATACAGAGAGAGGGATCTTCGACCATTCCTCTTTGCACAATCTCACTAAATCGTCCAGAGTCCTGGGTCCTCTCCTATGCACTCTCCTCTTCAGCTCACCCCACAGGTTTTCAATTGGGTTGAGGTCTGGGGACTGAGATGGCCACGGGAGGAGCTTGATTTTGTGTCTGGTGAACCATTTTTGTGTAGATTTGGCCACATGTTTAGGGTCATTATCTTGCTGAAAGACCCAGTGACAACCTATCTTCAGCTTTCGGGCAGAGGCCACCAGATTTGGATTTAAAATGTCCTGGTATTTCAAAGAGTTCATGATGCCATGCACCCTAACAAGGTTCCCGGGGCCTTTCGAAGAGAAACAGGCCCACAGCATCACCGATTCTCCCCCATACTTCACAGTGGGCATGATGTGCTTTTCCGCAAACTCATCTTTTGTGTTATGTCAGACCCACTTAGAGTGTTTGTTGCCAAAAAGCTCTATCTTGGTCTCATCTGACCAAAGCACACGGTCCCAGTTGAAGTCCCACTACTGCTTAGTGAACTCCAGGCGTTTACATTTATGCTTGTAAGTGAGAAAAGGCTTTTTCCGTGCATGCCTCCCAAACAGCTTGTTGGCATGTAGATAGTGTCTGATGGTTGTTATGGAGACTCTGTGACCCCAAGATGCTACTCTTTGATGCAATTCTCTAACAGTGAGCTTTGGAGAACTTTTTACTTCTTTTACCATCCTCCTCACTGTGCGTGGTGGCAAGATAAACTTGCGTCCTCATCCAGGCTTGTTTGCCACTGTTCCAGTTGTTTTAAACTTCTTCATGATGCCTCTGACTGTAGATATGGGCAGGTGTAGGCAAGTGGCTATTTTCTTGTAGCCATTGCCTGACTTATGAAGGTCGACACACATCTCCCTTACTTGAATGGTGTGTTCTCTTCTCTTTCCCATGTTGAAGAGTGGATAAGAAAAATAGGCCTCTGTGTCATGTCATATTTATACCCCAAGGAAACAGGAAGTGATGAATTACTTATTAAAGGTTCCTAGATACTCTGATCAACTTTAGAAACTACAGCAGAAATGACAGAAATGCTTCAATTACATTTATTTTCTAGGAATTTTTAGGGGTGCCAATAATTGTGGACCAGGTGATTTTATGAAAAATAATGATTTCTTAGTCAGGGATTTTTTTTTAATTCACTTGAGTTAAAGGTTACATTTTTCTACAATTTTCAGTGTGAGATTATGCTTCTGAAATAAAAATTGAATTTATTTTAAGGCGTTTAACACATCTTAACAAGGGGTGCCAATAATTGTTGAGGGCACTGTATGTGGTGATTTTACAAGCAGACATGTACTTATTGCCAAGGTAAAAGGTCTTTTAATTGTATCTTTATTATTGTAATATATCTTATATCTTAATTTTTTTTATTTCTTACATCTTAATGTGCTCAGGTGCCCACACTACCTATATCCTTTATTATGAGGATATCATTGGCTTTTTTTGATTTTGAAATCAGTTATAGTGAATAAGTGTTCCTATTGGTCGGGTTCTAAATTCAAACTTGAAAACTACATGCAGGAAAAAAAATTCATAAAAGCGCTGTGATGTTTCGGTTAAGACAGGACTGCGCTCCACTCAGTCACACCCTGCAGAGGAAGCGTGAGCGCTGATAATGGATCAGATCAAGAGTGACGCTCCAGCTGAAAGACTGGAAAAGCAGCCTTAACTGCCTCTGCACAATCGGAGCTTTGTGTTCAGGTGAACGTCACCCACGGTGGCCATTCAGTAGCAGGACCTGCAGAACCGACTAATTCCACACATACTTACACCAGAGTCAGACGAGGCCTGGAGATCACTGGAGATAATCCGTGTGTGTACAGTAAACTCATTTAAAGACTGGAAATAATCAGCAGAGGGTTAAACTGCACATATCAGCGCCGCCGCTCAGCTCCGCTCTCAGACCGCAGGCTGCAGGAATCTGAACCCCAGAGCTGAGGCGTGAAATAAATTATCTTGTGAATTAATATCAAGAAATTTCTGTTTCACAGCACAATAAACAGTATGTTTAGGGCAGTTCATATTTGTGCCAGAGGGGGGTAACAAAGCCTCAGTTAAGTAGAGTCCAGCTAAAATTAATAAACAACAATAGGTCCACGCTTCAGACAGCACTTTCCTCCCTCACATGGTTCTTCAAGGGTTTGTCAGTAAAGAAAAAGGTTCTATATTGCATCTATATTGCAAATAGGATTCTTCTATTGTGACAAGTTTGACATTATAACAATGGCAGAACCCTTTTTGATGCTATATCGAGCCCTTCTCAAAAAAAGTTCTATAGAGAACCATTTACAACAAATTCTCCATCAATGTTAAGAAAAGATTTCATGATGCAAACAACACTTTAATCATGCAAATGGTTCTTTGAGTGTTCATGGTTCTATGTAGAACCATTTCTTTACTATATAGCACCAAAAACTGTTCTTTTACTTTTATGATATCAAGCTTGTAACAACATAAGAACACTTTTTGGTGCTTTACAGAACGTTTTTCAAAAAGATTTTATATAGAACCATGCAAAGAACCCTTTAATTATGCAAAAGGTTCTTGAAGTGTTCATGGTCCCATTTAGAACCATGTTCTTTACTAAAAAAACTCTTGAAAAAACAACTTTTTAAGTTTGTGAAGTGCATACTGAATGCCAAAGTTGTTCCCGAATGTTCTCTAGATCTTGTTCCCAGTTGGTCGTTACAGACACAAAAAGTGTCATTTAGGCTGGGCATCACGACTTTAAAAGAATGAAGGAGTTTAGGAACCAGAACCAGCAGATTTTTGCTCAAAATATGGAATCAGCAATCAGCCAGTTTATTAGTGTGAATGTATCTGATCTGTGCTGCAGGTGTGTGAGGTGAATAAGGTGAGGCAGGTAAGAGGAATCGGCCTGTATCTGAATGCTGCTGTTACACTGGAACCACAATGTCGAAGCACAGGTTCTTAACCTCACAGCAGCTTTATTTATTTACATTTATTACAGATTTTTATTTTTTATTACTAATATGCTTAATAATTTTAATTGTTTATCCTGATTTGTCTTATTCATCTTAACGTTTTATTTTTTGTACCGTGTAAATTATAATTTCTCGGTCATATTTTATTTGCTATACTTTTACTATCAAAAATGTACATTTACTCTTTTCAGTCCCTTTTTTTGTAATATACTCAGCTAAACTGTAAATAATAAATAAAGATTGATTGAATTACACACGACTCACTGTGATAAACAGCCAGTTGCCTCAATTTCAATACAGCATTTTATTACATCCATGTTATTTAATCAGGCAACTGATATAAAATTGAAATTTTTACATGCCACTTTTGCCCATTAAAGAGTAAACAATGTTGTTTATATTGCACACCTGGCTGATAGAAATGCCAGTGTTTTTCCAAAATTAGTATCAGCCAAAAAACAGGCCAATTTGACTGTAAAAAAATATTTAAAAAATCATGATTGGTGCCTCCCTAATTACACAATTTAATTTATGCAAATGACTAAAAACAGTAAAAGCCTTCAAAGTAAAAGCTCTTCAAATGATCTGATGCCCAATTCTGCTACTGGAGATCTCCCACACTGGCACACCAGGTGCTCCTGAAGACCTTGATTACCTGGATCAGGTGTGCTGGATTAGGGGGGGAGCTAAACTCTATAGAGTGGTAGAGCTCCAGGAGCAGGATCGACAGACCTGCTTTAAAGGTTTTATCATGTAAGGAAGGTTTAAAGACTCTGAAATCGCTACACCCATAAAGCAGATCTTACTGCGTGGCCTTGACAATGTCCCAGCTGCTGCTGTCGTCGATGTGCAAGTATTTTTTGGGCTGCTGTGTGGAGTCCAGCATGCTGTCACTCCTTTGGACGAACTGCCCGTGGAAACCGGGCATGAACCCGTGCGCCATGCCCCCCGGCCCGTGGCTGTGGGAGTGCCCACCGTGTCCATGGCAGCCGTCATTCATGTGCCCGTGTCCATGAGAGTGACACTGCAGAGGAAACACATTCAATATGAGCCAATCACAAACCGACAGCTGCTGACATCTGCTGATTAAAGGGCCTGTATCATGGAAAAATTGACTTTCCTCACTTTATTTTTTTTAATAAAGTATAGTGATGTGGTTTGTAAACACTGAACAAACATTTCCAGCACACATACAGATGCAGCCGCAATAACGGCCTATTTTGAATTTACTGTTTCTATGATGTCACAAAAACTAAGGCTTTTACATATATCCGCCTGCTTGGGCTACAGCAGTTTAGCCCTGCCCACTCACACTGAAGTTATAAGGAGTGTTTCAGCCCAGGCCGCTTTCTGGATGAGGCACAACAGGGCAGTCAATCAGTAAAAAGCTCATTTACATAAAGGCTTACTTAAAGGTGTAGTAACAAAAACAGCCTGTTTAATTGAAAGAGAAAAAGAGAGTTCAGAAAATTATCATGTAGAAATGTTAAATGTTGGGCTGTTTTTGATACTTCAACCCTCATTAGCCTTGGGTGAGAATTAAAATTAAATAAAAGGTAACATTTTAAAAAGTAAAATATGGGTCTTTTGATATGTTATTATCAAGATTTGGCTGTTAGCAAGGTTAACAAACACCCACTGCTGAAAATAAAATTGATTAGTCTAAGTTTTAAATAACATTCCTGAATAATATGTATGAGGGGTGCAAAATGCCTAGTGATGCACTGATCTGAATTAAATTGCATCAACACTGGAATTGGTTATAACTGATTATACTTCATTATAATAATACTCCATAAAGAATTTGGTCATTTCTTACGGGCAAAAAAAATGTCTCTGGCTATTTCAAACATAAAATTAAACTGAAATGTATAAGTTTTGTATTGTCAGTATTCACTACAGTGTAGTTACATTTGTGTATTCAGTGTATTTTTAAACATTATTTTGCACCATAGTAGTCAAACCAAACTGAGTTGAGAAAGGTTGAGATTTTGATTGTTTTGTAAAGATAGAATCATTTAATATATAAGATTTAATATAATCAAACAGAGATCAGAGGTTTCTAACCCTAAAAATAAAAATATGCACAAAATGCACAGCCCCATATACTTCACAGAAGGGCTTCTAGATAACAGTGTGAAAAATTACTGATGACTGCATCTGTCAGTGTGATCTCTCTCTCTCTGAGATGCTGTGTTTATCACATCATCTGTGCAGTTACACCCAGGTTTTTGTGTGTCACTGAAGCTTAGTAAATCCAAACCATAATAATTATGATCAGGATAATAAATAGTTCTAAAAATATACAAATTACAACGTCATGTGGATTTATACATTATTTTCTACATGCAACTGACTGTCTTTTACCTATTAAATCATTTATTACCCCGAAGAGCAAGCACACAATGATAAATACTATAATCAACAGTATCTAATAGTAATAAATTGGCCTAGAGCGTGCGTTTACAATATTTGAATATTACTAAATATTACTGTTTTACTATTATGAGCGAATAAAAAACCTCACTGATAATAACTACAACGAAACTGAGGTTGGCTGTTAACCACAAAGAAACTGTGAGGTTGGCTGAGGTTGGTGGTTAATTGTCCGTTCCACCTTAAATGGCGCAGCAGTTACATAGCGGTGGCTCAGGCGCCAGAATGTAACTGCTGCGCTATTTAAGGTGGAACGGACAATTCGAAAAATAAAACTAACTTAGCTTGGCTTTGTAGCGTCAGTAACATCACACACAACTTAAACACACTGTGAAACAAGTCTGTTATTAGATTTAATACAATACAGAATTAATCAGAGAAAATAAAGTCTATATTTATCTCGCATAAGCATTAAGGCAGCTAGTTAGCATTAGCATCAGCATCAGCGTTAGCTCAGCGGCTAACACTCAGTAATATCTTATTTACTGCTGAACTGCGCAGAGTCAGCGCATACTCACCGCCTCGTCCTGCTCCCACTCCATCAGTCCTGCAAATTTATATCCGTTTAACCAAATTTATCATTCATTTAATAATTAGTACGAATTTAATCCCAAAACTCGCTGCCGTACTTTCACCACTTCCTGGAGACGGAAGCACACGCTCCGCTCTGATCGGCCGATTCCTGTCTGCGTCAGTCCGTTCGTCAAGCGTGGGCGGGGTTTGGAGCGGTGGGCGGAGACAGGAGGGATGGAGAAATCGTCTGTGTTTTTCAGAGCACTTTTTGAATCCCGTAACATAATATGATGTGAGTTTCATATTCATAGTGCAATGGCGCTACTTTATTAGAAACACACACTTTATGCTTCCGCTAACTGGCCACTTTATTAGAAACAAACACGTTGCACTTCCAATAACTGGCCACTTTATTAGAAACACCCACCTTGTACTTCCACTAACTGGCCACTTTATTAGAAACAATAATACGGATGGTTTAAGTTCGTACAGCTCTGTTATAAGATGTGCAAAAACTTTGTTTCTTCAGGTCAGTTAAAAATTCCTGACAATCTACATCCATCTATCAGATTCTCTAGAAAAACTACTGTTGCGCTGGAAATGTTGTTGATCAGCCAAGACATGGTCAGTGTGTAGACTTGATTATTTGATTTCTGACACTGTATAATACAATCTTAAAGGGGAATTCCACCAATGTTTCAAATATGTCTGCATAATTAAGTGGCTAGGATGCAAACAGAGTTGTTCACAGTGGTGGTAATAGGAACCAGACACCTGAAGCGTTTAACCCCTCTGAATGAATTTGTTCAAAGGCCCACTGCCCTGCACATTTTAGTATTTTCTTGCTTGTACACTCCCATTTCCACCCAATATTGGGCTGTTAATAAGCTGATTAGTTGGATCAGGTGTGTTGGGAGCAGGGAAAACACTAGAAGTCCAGGGCAGTGCACTCCAGCACTGGCTGACTCACCATAGCAGCGCTGATAATAGCTTCAGTGGCTATGAAGGGCCAACTGGGTGAACCGGTCTTATACAGCGCCACCCTGAGGCAGAGCAGAGCTGCAGCTCTAGTTAGTTAAGAACACCAAAGACAGAAGCTGATTGTGGGTGAAGCAGACAAACAATGAGTTTCGCTTTTTTTTTCTAACGGACAGCAGAACGTCATAATGAGTTTGTTTTCAGAGACCCCCAGAATTTTGATTTTGAGACCTTCAGTGGGTCCAAGAGGTTAATCAGGGGGTCCTGGGGGTGCAGAACACAGCAGAACACAACCTTCTGAGGAATTGCAGTCACAATGCTGAAATGCAATTCCTTAGAAAATTGTGGCAACGTTATCTGACAAAATTCTGACAATGTAGTGGCAACGTTGTCAGTACGATGTCACAACCTCCTAGAATCCTAGTTCCATTATGTTGTGCATGGAATTGGAATTTTGCTGAGTTGCCAAATAGGAAGTCATAACACTGTATGGCAACGTTACGTAATAATCAGGTTGTGACAACGTTGTGATGAACTTGTTGAGACAACATAAACAGCACCACCTTTTGACAATGTTTTAGCAGTGTTATAAGAAAGTAGACAACGTTGTAACAGTGGGATGCTTGACTCTGATCCACAGCTCCTCTAAGACTCTAATAGTGAAGGAAAAGATTCAGACGGAGTGTCTCAGTGTTTGAGTTCACTGTTGCTGACTGAAGCTCTGTGTCCCTGTTCTTATTAGCAGCTCCATCCAAACAGAAAATTAATCTGCTTTGTTTACACCTAGTTTGGTAGAGCTGCAAACTTACCACTGGGAGGCACTGTAACCCTACTGACCAGCCCAGCCTCACATGTTCACATGTGAAGCAGCTGCAGTGGATCAGTGAACAAACAGCACCAATAATGTGGTCAAACAGGGTCAGAGGGGGTCTGCAGCCAGACTCTATTGCTGCAGAGACCCTTAGGGTGAGGCCTTCTCTGCTAAGTTACTGATTCCAGCCTGCTCTGTTAGCTAATGGTTACATTTGCAGGAAGACCCAGCAGGCCGTGGAGCTGAAGGCTAAAGGGTTAAAGGAGAAAGTGAATTATCTAAAGAGAAAAGATAGACAAAACATTCAGACCAAAGTCACTAACATTTCTACACAAACTGATTTACAGCTTCTCTAAACATCAGACTGGGAGAATAATGACCTGAGAAGGAGATAAAGACCATGTCTAGACACAAAAACATACTAATAGAGCTTTAAATCTTGTCAAGTTTATTTATACAGTGTATTTTAAAACAAAAAATTGCTGTACACAAAGATATCTCTCTGTGGGGCTGATATGATCATGACAGCTCTCAGACTGAGATCCAGTGTGGATGAAGTTGAAAACATACAGATTCTGAGCTACACTGGCTCTGATTTGGTCCATATTGATTGGTTTTGTGAAGATGAGGTCTGTATGTGTTGTCTGCTTTCTGTAGAACATCTCACTCCTGCTGAGAGAGGGAGAGAAAGAGAGAGAGAGAGAGAGAGAGAGACAGAGAGAGCAGTGTGGAGTTTGAGTGAGTGGTTTGACCTTGGCCTGATCCAGACTACTGTCTGTTTCCTCCCTTTCATCTTCTCTTGCTCCATCTCTCCCCCCTGTCAGCTCTTCTCTTACACTCTGCCCTGTGTTTCTCTCTCTCTCTCTCTCTCTCTCTCTCTCTCTCTCTCTCTCTCTCTCTGTCTGTGAGAAGAGGAGAAATTTAATTATCATCTGAACAGAGTCAGACGTGCAGACTGAACTCTGATAATAGAGAATGTAAATCAGAATTAAACCTATTTTAGTATTAAAGTGAACCAGCACCAAACTTACCTGTCTGTTTGATGAAGTTACTCAATTAAATCACCCAGTAAATTAATAAAGTGACCTGGTAATTTAATAAAGCGACCCGGTAATTTAATAGAGTGACCCAGTAATTTAATAAAGTGACCCAGTAATTTAATAGAGTGACCTGGTAATTTAATAAAGTGACCCGGTAATTTAATAAAGTGACCCACTAAATTAATAAACTGACCCGGTAATTTAATAAAGTGACCTGGTAATTTAATAAAGCGACCCGGTTATTTAATAGATTGACCCAGTAATTTAATAAAGTGACCAAGTAATTTAATAGAATGACCTGGTAATTTAATAAAGTGACCCGGTAATTTAATAGAGTGACCCGGTTATTTAATAAAATGACCCAGTAAATTAATAAAGTGACCCGGCAATTTCATAAAGTGATACAGTAAATTAATAAAGCGACCCGGTAATTAATTTTTTTTTCCATAAAATTTATTAAAACATTATCAAATTCCAAACTGATCTTCTGGTTGCTGAGTTTAAAGTTACAGTGGAGCTTAGCAGCATTTACTCATAGAGAAGAACATGGACACCACAACGCTCATTCATCAGCCCATTAAAGCAGGAGGAATCTTCTGGTATTTCTGAATGTCCATTAAAAAGACATTGGCTCCCAGAGGACGACTGCTCTCTCTCTCTTACTCTCTCTCTCTTTCTCACTATCTCTCTCTCTCTCACACACACACACTCCCTTCTCTCTCTCTCACTCTCTCTCTCTCTCTCTCTCTCTCTCTGCCTCCCCCACGTAGCCCTTGACTTTCAAAGGTTCCTGCATGCCAAAAATTACTATTGACATTTCAATTCAGGCTGCATTTTTCAGACCCTCCCTGCTCCTCTCTCTCTCCACTTGATGACATATTGGAGGGAGAAGAAATTTACATTTGAATGAGGCAGACAAAACCATGCAGGCGTTTCCATTATCTGTCCTGCTTGGAGGCTGAGAGGGTAAATAGGTAACACTGAGCAGCCTGAGCTCCTCTACACAACCAGCACACTCTAACATCACATTCAGGAATGTTAGACCAGATCACAATAGTACTTAATACATGTGCTCAATCTAGGGCAAAAATAAACATAAAATTCCAAAAATTATAGTTGTTGTATATTTGTTATTGTCTATATTTAATTACAGTGTGAACAGTTCCTCCAGGTACATTCATATATTCAGAGTATTTAAAAATTTGGATTAATGCCATAATAATCAAATACAATTGTATGGTGAAATTTGAGATTTTAAATTTGAGAGAGTCAGTTAAGTAGTCAAAAGGCCTTAGTGCACTTAATCTGTAGAGGTCTATTGTTGTTTTGCTTTACATTTCATTTACATGAGACAAGTATTTAAATTTAATTACATGATTGCAGAAATAATTACATAAAAGGTAAAAAAAATATATTGCTTAAGTGACTTGCCTGTAAACATAAATTTGACCAAAATCTGAATTCACTCTAAACCTAAATCTGCTCTGAATCTAAATTAGCATTAAGTCTCAGTTCTGTGGGAATATGAGTTTTCTCCAAATCTAAATTTTCTCTAAATCCAAATTTGTTATAAATCCAAGCTTGCTCTAAATCTAAATTCGCTTTAAATCTAAATTCTCTCTAAATTTTCTCCTAATTTAAATTTTCTCTAAATCAAAATTTGTTATGAATCCA
Source organism: Colossoma macropomum (assembly GCF_904425465.1). Taxonomy (NCBI): domain Eukaryota; kingdom Metazoa; phylum Chordata; class Actinopteri; order Characiformes; family Serrasalmidae; genus Colossoma; species Colossoma macropomum. The sequence goes on along the minus strand of NW_023494799.1, from coordinate 19,838,933 downwards.
AATTTGCTCTAAATGTAAATCTGCTCGAAATCTAAATTAGTTTTAAATCTAAATAATCTCTAATTGTGAATTGTTTCTAAATCTAAATTTTCTCTAAATCTAAATTTTCTTTAAATCACATTGTGTCATAAATTTACATTTGCCCTAATACATCCAAATTAGCTCTAACTATGAACCCTGAATCTGAATTTGCTCTAAATCAAAATTTGCTCTAAATCTGAATATTCTCTCCAATGTAAATTTTCTCCAAATATGAATTGTCTTTAAATATAAATTTGCTTTAAATCAAACTTTGCTCTAATCTGAATTTTCTCTCCAATCTAAATTTTCTCCAAATATGAATTTTCTTTAAATGTAAATTTGCTCTAATTCTGAAGAAGCTGATATACATTTCCACCCTTAGAAATAAAGAACACATTTCAAGCACTGTGTGAAAATGAGTGGTTGAGCAGATACTGAGAGAAAGAAAACTCTGTTTAGATGGAGCTCAGATTCTGAAATACCCAAAGAGGATACAGGAGATGGTCAGTTTTAATTTATGATAAAGAATAAACTTAGCTGTGTTTTTTCCCAGCAGGCAGTATGCAGAACAGCGGCGGTGCGGCTGAGTGACCGAGGCTCTGTGTTGGGTTTAACCCGGCCTGTTTAACGCTGCCAGATTTCAGAGCGCTTTCCTATGCTGAGGTCACACTTGCTTAATCCTGCCGTCTGTTTTAATAATAAATTATGGCTCATCCACATGTCTGAGAGTGTCACATGTGTGATTTAGGTCCAGTGGAGGATCAGCTTCACGCTCAATTTCTCCCTGTTTGCTCATGACTGGTGTGAGAAAAACTCCAACTAATCCGCAGCCCCCCCCTCACATTTTCTTCAGTAAAGAAAATGATTCTATACAGGCCATGCACATTCAAAAAACCCTTTGCATGATTAAAATGTTCTTTGCATGGTGAAATTGTTCTTCAGATTGATGGAGAATGTGCTTTTCCTTTTTAGAGAATGTCTAAAGTTTTCTATAAACAAAAAATCTGTATTAAAAAAATCTAATTGTAGTTTTGTAGTAATGTTCTTATTGAATTGTTGATTTTCAGTTGGAAACAAAATGGTAAAAATCTTGAAACGCCCAATAGAAAACTGTCCAACAAGGATTGTTCTCTTTGTGGTATGTAGGCAGATATGGCTGAGCTGTTCTCCCATTGGTTAGGACTTCAGGAGTTGGACTGAAGGCCTTACACTTTAGATTAACTACCAACATTAGGAAGTGACAGAGGAATCAACCAATTACGCTTTGATTTACAATGAGTGAAACCAGAAATGTCACTCCAGTCCTTCTGGAAGTTCTAGATAACTGATTATGAATATGAGTCATAGTCTGACCAGTGTTCCAGTTAGTTGTTAGGAATGGAAAACAGTGGTGCAGCTCTATGCAGGACTCTTAGCTGAAAGAGTCACTGTAAAACTGATACATACAAGCTTAGATATATGACAATGTCTCTTACAAGTTTCAGACAAAACATATAGAATGTCTTTTACAAGTATTAAATGTGTGGGTTTAATCTAGAATGGCAAAAAATGTTTATGTGTCTGATGCTGTGTTCCTATTACCTATATCCATACCTATTAGGTGCGGAATGGTGTATTTTCAAATGCAAACGTGAACGCAGCATTTGTGTGCTAACATGCCATTAGAAAGTTCATGGGGCGCTAGCAGACATTATTGGGTTTATTCTTGTATTTTGAGTTTTAATATTAATGAGCTGAACTGAAGGCCTTGCTGTGATAGTTACCAGCTGCCGTTGATAAAAACTCACCACATACTGAAACTCTTTTGGTCCAAAGGTGTTTAAACACCTGAACGGTTTGAGTGCTGATGAGTGACATCACAACCTTTGAATTTATTTCCAAGGTAGCACTGATTGAGCTTTAAAATGGGAACTTATTGCACACTAACAAAGAAAACATGAATATTTATATTAAAATCACTTTGAAAAGCTAGTTGTCCCCAAACTTTTGATGGACATGTTCTCAGTTTTATCAGGTATGAAAGCCTGCAGAACTAATTTTTAGAGCTCTGCACTCAGCTGTTACTTTAAGCAGCAGCTTTCCATTACGAAGCTGCATTAATGCACTGAGGGTCAGCTAATTAGGCCAAAGTCAGTCCCCATTACTGGTCAGCCCTATTGACCAGATGCTTACTTTAATAAAAAGCCAAGTCTGGTACAATCAGAACAAAGGAGAATCAATAAACAGAACGCATTAAAACAAGCCAATGGCTCCTGGCAAGTGGTCAGCAAACTGGAAACAAGGGATCATCTCTCTCTCTCTCTCTCTCTCTCTCTCACTCCATTTGTCTGTCCAGAAACCTGAGGATCATCCTTTCAAAACTCACCTCCTCTCACATTTGACGGCCCTTTCTTTCTTTTTTCTCCTCGCTCTCTCTCTCTCTCTCTCTCTCTCTCTCTCTCTCTCTCCAAAGCTTTCAGTCCTTTATGAGGCTATTTCCTCCTCCCCTGCTATTTTCTCTCTCTCTTTATTCTCTCTCTCTCTCTCTCTCTCTCTCTCTCTGTTCAGGACACTGAGAGAGCTGCCCTTGGCAACAGAGCTGGCCAGCGTGGTCTTTCACGCAGAACTCCTAATAATAAAACACAGACATACACCGGCTCCTAATGGTGCTTGAATATTGTATGCCTGCTTTTGACTCTATGTGTTTTATTGCAGTTCAGTGGGCACAGAAGCACAGAGAAGCTTTTAAGGTCGGTATCCGCAGGCTTTTTCAGGTCAGCTCCAAAACCCAGTGCGTCTCAGAGGAATCAGCGATGAGTACAGGCACAGATTCAGCCCCAGAGGAGAGCTTAAATCTATTAAAGAAGAAAAATCAAATTTCCCCTTCTCACAAATATTCTGTGCATCCAAGTAAACCCAGACAACAGACCACTGTGACCATAGCTGACAAAATTCTGTCTGAACCTGACTGTAGCCCCAAAAAATTCTGTCTGAAACGACTGTAGCACCACAAAATTCTGTCTGAACCGACTGTAGTCCACAAAATTCTGTCTGAACTCGACGGTAGCTGACAAAATTCTGTCTGAACCTGACTGTAGCCCCACAAAATTCTGTCTGAAATGACTGTAGCACCACAAAATTCTGCCTGAACCCGACGGTAGCTGACAAAATTCTGTCTGAACCTGACTGTAGCCCCAAAAAATTCTGTCTGAAATGACTGTAGCACCACAAAATTCTGTCTGAACCGACTGTAGTCCACAAAATTCTGTCTGAACTCGACGGTAGCTGACAAAATTCTGTGTGAACCGACTGTAGCCAACAAAATTCTGTCTGAACCTGACTGTAGCTCCAAAAAATTCTGTCTGAACTGACTGTAGCACCACAAAATTCTGTCTGAACCGATTGTAGTCCACAAAATTCTGTCTGAACCCGACGGTAGCTGACAAAATTCTGTGTGAACCGACTGTAGCCAACAAAATTCTGTCTGAACCTGACTGTAACCCCACAAAATTCTGTCTGAACCCGACTGTAGCACCACAAAATTCTGTCTGTACCCGACTGTAGCCAACAAAATTCTGTCTGAACCCGACTGTAGCACCACAAAATTCTGTCTGAACTCGACTGTAGCCAACAAAATTCTGTCTGAACCTGACTGTAGCCCCACAAAATTCTGTGTGAACCCGACTGTAGCTGACAAAATTCTGTCTGAACCCGACTGTAGCCGACAAAATTCTGTGTGAACCCGACTGTAGCACCACAAAATTGTCTGAACTGATTGTAGCCCACAAAACTCTGTCTGAAATGACTGTAGCCAACAAAATTCAGTCTGAACCCGACTGTAGCCGACAAAATTAAGTCTGATCTCGACTGTAGCCCATAAAATTCTGTCTGAACTGACTGTAGCCCACACAATTATCTTTGGAGCAGTGTTAGGTGAGCAATAAAGCATCTGATCTTAAACAGCTTACTTACAGTGCAATTTAACTAAAGTAGCTAAATTGTGAGTTATTATCTCTTGCGTATGTTGGCTGATGCATTTTTGTGAACTTATTTTTACTCTCTATTTTACACTGTCAGGTCCAAACATGCAGCTGATTCTACATACCAACACACAGATGTATGTGCCAGTATTTCTCTCTGTCTCAGTCTGATTACAGTGATCTGGCGGAACAGGGAGATAGCTAAAGGCACAGAAGAAGAGAGAGGAGGAAGAAATGTCACTATGAGAGAATTGTACAGTCAGAGAGAGAGAGAAAGAGAGAGAGAGAGACAGAGAACCAAGACCAACAGGATTATGGAGGTAGATCTGTTTGGCATTATGGTTTATTGAAGAGATTTTGACTCCCACACTATTTCTGCGCTTCATGCCAGAAACAAAATGTCACCATCCATCAGCACCATCAGCAGCCCTGCCTGACCCACCATGCTCTCCACTTAGAGCGACACCTCAGTCACAAATCAATCTCTCTGGCTTCCCCCTACTACCCAAAATGTAGTTGATTAGCTGAGATGTGTCTGGTGTCTGAAGTTTCTTTAGCTTTAGCACTAGAGCTAAGAGGCTAATGTAGCTAACAAGTAATGGAAGCTTATAAATATTAGCATGGGGCTAATCATTACACATTTGCTTCAAAGTGTGCCAAGTTGTTAAGTAATGCCCAATGAACTTGTTTATGGGGTTTCTAAGCAGTACAGTTTTAAACCCTCTGGGGTCCACAAACTCGCCCGCTCATCAAATTCTCTGTTTCTGTATTTGTATCTTGAAAATCCAGCACAGAAATCCAGTTCAAACATTTCCTGAATCTGTAGTCGCCCTTTCCATTCCATCTTATCACAAGACCATACATGACTCACATCTGGAGTTATGAGGCTATGAAGAGGGGCTGAGATACACGTCATCTGCCTCTTGCAGCGTGGAACTGGTGGGTCTGTCTACATTCTGTGTGAAACTGACCAATGGACATCTCTAAAGACTGACCCATCATGCCGGAAACCCTTCATTCTTCATTTGGTCCACATCAGAGACACATGTGAAATGGTGTGCAGAGAGTTTACAGCTGCTGAAGCTGCTGCAGTGGTTTTGGAAAGTAGTGATGAAGATAACGGAGCATTTTGATATGAAACATATGAGTATCATGTTATATGAAGAGCCTTTAAAGGAGAGTTTAGGAACATATGAACAAATTGAGAGAATGACCTCAGACCACAAAAACAGCGAAAACAGCAAAAACACCAGTTTGCCGTCACTAGAACATGAGGTGTAGGTGAGTTTGTTTAGGTTTTTAATGTGTATTTACTCTAGATAACTATAACTACTCAACTAATGCAAAGTATTTTCAATAAAACTGCTTACTTTAATAGATTGTTCCATATTTTGGAAAAAAAATATCATAGAATGAAGACTGTCAAACACTCCTGCCATCTTGCTACAATTCTTGCTTCGTGATTTCTCAGGCTATAACCTCAATTTTTTCTGGCCGCTGCAGCCATCCCCACAGCATCCTCTGCATTACCCTTTAAATGGCCAGAGCCCACCGGGGGGCCAAAGTTTTATTATACACTTCTATAACCTAAGAATAGCTCAGCCAGTTTGCACTGAAGTCCCTGTAGTTACTGAATAATAAGCCATATGTAATAAGCCTGGATTTTAAGGGGTTAAATTTGTATATGAGTTACTGTTACCTACAAACATGGACTAAAGTGCGTCACGCAGTAGAAATGGCAGCAGCGTCTGAATCCTGAATTCCGTCATTACTTCAGTCCATTTTTAAAGATAGCTGTTCAGCTGGAGAAGGAAAAAGAGCAAAGCTAATCATCTGAATCAAAACACGAGGAGAGACAGAGAGACATAGGTTAAAATGTTCTCTCTCTCTCTTTCTCGCTCATTCACTCGCTCTCCTCGCTTCATCACCCCCAACATGATTAGCAGTGATTTAATTAGATGGAGAACAAAAGGAACGTGACATCCATCTGTGCAGAGATTACCATCACACACACACACACACACACACACACACACACACACACACACACACACACCTGAGCTTCTAGCAGAACACCTCCAGCTGCTGATGAGAGAACGTCACACAGAAAGTAAAGTATGCTCAGAATGCAGAGCTGCACAGACTGTAATCAGACTTTTGTCACTCTCAGCACACAAACAACCACAAAAGCGTCCATGGCCCACAAGATATTACTGACTCACTGTACCACTTTAAAATATAACACCACCCTTATAAAGGGTTCATGGTAACAAGCTTATCAGTGATTATTAATCAGGCCCATTAATATCATTAATAAGCAGTTATATGTGTTTTTTTTTATTTTTTTTTTTTATGTATTAGCAACCATCTGGAATTTCTTAGCTGTGTTGTTGTGAAGCCAACTTAGTTAACTCACAAACATTTCCCTTCTAGTCACTCTTAACACTGTTAATACTATGAATGATTCAGTATTTACTTTACATGATTCAGTATTTAAGTGTGTGTGTGTGTGTGCGTGTGTGTGTGTGTGTGTGTGTGTGTGTGTGTGTGTGTGTGTGTAGATGTTTGGTGTGTACTCACTGCATGTTCACAATGGCTGCAATTAGCTAGAAGGTCATTCAATTAAAGGAAGCTGCTGTACACTGAGCAAATCACTTACTGCTCATTGGAACAGAGAGAGAGAGAGAGAGAGAGAGAGAGAGAGAGAGAGAGAGAATTAGTAAGGACACACAGATGTGACCTCTCTGACCTCTTCACGTTCCTAAATCTGGATGAAGCAGACAGCTCAGTCAGTCAGTCTGATTCTACACACAGACTTACAGAGGAAAGATCAGCTTCGTCTCAGTTTGAGTGTGTGTGAACTAGTTTAGTGTGAGTAGTGAGATATTACAGTGAGATATTTCAGTGAGATATTAAAGTTCAGACTAACTTTATTCACATCTATACATGTATACATTCACTCATTCATTTACATATTCACACCTACACACCACAGCTTTATTTCACTGGACTCTGCAGCATCAGCAGAAATAATAAACAAAGAGAAAGACAAAGTAAAATAAAGACATAAAGAGAAATAAAAAGAAATGTGAAATGAAAAGAAATAAAGGGCAACAAAGAAAAGTAAAGAGAATATAAGAAAAATAAAGATAAATAAAATGAAGTTAAGAGAAATGAAGAGAAATAAAGAGAAATAATATTAAAGTGTGTATATGAGCCTTTAGGCCGCAGCTGTAAATGTACTGCTGTTATGATGATAGTGATGATAATCAGCTGCCCTGATTTCCTCAAAGCAGGCCAGATTCAAAAGCTCTGAGCTCTGAGGTACTGTCCAGTCCGACCTCTGTGTGTTCAGTCTGACCTCTGTGTGTTCATTCTGACTTCTGTGTGTCCAGTCTGACCTCTGTGTGTCCAGTCTGACCTCTGTGTTCAGTCGGATCTCTGTGTGTTCAGTCTGACCTCTGTGTGTTCAGTCTGACCTCTGTGCTCAGTCTGACCACTGTGTTCAGTCTGACCACTGTGTTCAGTCTAACCTGAGTGTTCAGTCTGACCTTTGTGTGTTCAGTCTGACCTCTGTGTGTTCAGTCTGATCTCTGTGTGTTCAGTCTGGGCCCAAACAGAGTATAAACGCTTCTGAATGGGTTTTACTGGACTGGCTTGGTTCCGTCAGCATCTCAGAGCTCAAAATGCTGAACTAACACAACTGATCTTTTTCTCTGGAAACTCCTCCTCCTCATCTCTCCCTTCTCAACTTCGGTGCAAATTAATTTTGTTTAGCACATCAGGTCTTAATCAATCTCTAAGGCAAAGATATCATACTATTGTTCAACTCCTTTAAAAGAATCACTCCACAAACACTCATCAGGATCCGTGGCGGCTAATGGAGACGAGCAAAAGTTGTCATCACTCTGTCTGATTGCAGTCTAGGACTGTTTAGTGCTCTGATCGCTGCACCAAGTGTGGCTGAACAGGAGGTTCGTGAACACAGGGAGATTCATTAGTGGAAATTAGACGTGTGCGCTGTTAGCATTTATATACATTCTGATTTAAACAGACAATCAGTGCTAATTGTATCCAGATCAAAACAGCTGTATTGAGGGAGAAAAACAGCATGCACATTTTCACACTTGTCTATGAGTGAAGAAGCATAGGCCTAGATTTCATTTAGAATAGCGACGTGTTAATTACTATAACCTGCAGAACAAGGGCTGTTTACTCCCACAAACACAAACAGTTGTCTCAATTCAGACTCTATTTAGGGTTTAATTTCAGGAAAGTTTTGGGGAAACTTTGACACTGGACTCCCTCATTAGATATTCTTTTAGTCATGCAGTTTAACCCTGCTCATTCAGCCTACAGCAGTTTAGCCCTGCCCATTCAGCCTACAGCAGTTTAGCTCCACCCATTCAGCCTACAGCAGTTTAGCTCCAACCATTCAGCCTACAGCTGTTTAACCTTGCTCATTCAGCCTACAGCAGTTTAGCCCTGCCCATTCAGCCTACAGCAGTTTAGCTCCACCCAGTCAGCCTGCAGCAGTTTAGCCCCCATTCAGCCTACAGCAGTTTAGCCTCACCCTTTCAGCCTACAGCAGTTTAGCCACGCCCATTCAGCCTACAGCTGTTTAGCCCCGCCCATTTAGCCATCAGCAGTTTAGCCGGATTTTTGTACTGGATTTACCGTACTGGATTTTTTATTTGTTCTTTTGTAGTTTTAGCTGTATTAGAGAAGCTGAAACTGTTTCTGATGAAAACTCAAGCTCCTCTGCTTCTCCCAGCTGCTTTCTCCTAATCTTAACTGAAACAATAAAATAATACTGCTAATAAAGACGCGTAATGTGGAACACGTGCGAGATGAGAAAATGGAATGAGCAGTTGCAGCTGTTTTAGTTATGGTAAGTTTAAATCTCAGGTGTTAGTTGACGTGTATATACACTACATGGCCAAAAGTATGTGAACACCCGAATTTCGTGGACGTCCAGTTACAAAACCATGGACATTAATATGGTTTTGCTATATGGTTACAATTGGAAACATACATATCCCAATTCCCAATTACAAATGGGAACAATTACAAACAGGAAAAATGAGCCACAACACTTCTAGGCAAGTGCCTAAACGAATGTTTTTAATCTGGATTTAAAAAGACCTCACGTTTAGGAGCTCTGTAAGAAATTGCTCTTCCACCAGCTGAGCTGTAAGAGATCCTAGTTTGCCTCAGCTGAGTAAAGCGGTCTGAACGGCTAAAAGGCTTTACATCAGATCTGTAAGAAAAGAGAGCACAGGAGATGGAAAAAACATTCTTAACTTGTTGTGGAAGTAAATGTAAACAGATTTTTTCCAACTAATTTTGGAGCATTTATCATCAAGTTTAACGCAAACAAAGAGTAGCTTGGGTTTTCAAAATTATACAAAAATGCCTAAAACAACAAAAATGGAGACACAAGGTTTTTGGGAGACAGCGAGGATATGTAATAATAACATACTGCAAAATGTATTGCTAACAACAAAAGAAAACAGTACTTTTGAACGTGTTTTATTTAAATTGTTCAGAGCTCCAGTCTCCTGCACTGTTTATTCCTATAAAGTTTAAAAACACACTCGTCACTCTGTCAGTGAGTGAGTGTGAGCTGTAACACTGACAGTGTTTCTGTTTTGGAAACAAATTCAAAGAGCAGATTCAGGTGTGTTTGTGTGTGTGTGTTCGTGTGAGTATGCATGTGTGGAGGATTCTGAAGGTTTGGCTAATATGATTAGCGATGAGGGGATTATGCTAATGAAACAATGTGGGGTGATATTTCATGCTCTGGTTTTGGGGGAGTGTTAATTGGTTTGGGGGTCTTTGATGTCAGGCTGGTGAAGGTGGGCCCGTGTGTGTGTGTGGAAGAGTGAATTCTCACAGGTTTTTATGTTTGACTACGAGGGATTAGCAGCAGCGTTAGCGGCAGTTTGTGTGGCACTGCTCTGTGAACTGAGGTGTGTTTATTTTACATTTACATTTACATTTATGGCATTTGGCAGACGCTCTTATCCAGAGCGACTTACAGTGTGATCTTTACACAGGTAGGCGAAGGTAGTGTTAGGAGTCTTGCCCAAGGACTCTTATTGGTATAGTGTAGAGTGTTTACCAAGGTGGGGTTTGAACCCCAGTCTACAGTGTAGAAGGCAGAGGTGTTACCCACTACACTATACCAACCACTATTTATCTGTGTGCTGCTCTCCATGATTACAAACCAGATTACAAACAGATAAACAACGCGACTCTACGCTTCTCTGAGTTCATGTTCAGAGGGTTAATCTGTTCGGGGCATTTCTGCGCTGTAGAGTGAATCTGCAAAGAGCTGATCTCTGAGGTGGTGCCATCACAGCTAGCAGGGAACATTCCTACAACTTTGGCTAACGTTACCTACAGGTTCTAATAAAGCTTTGAAGAAAACCTTTTAATCTCATTTTCAAAAAATTGTTTATCATTTCAAATAATATTCCTGTAAGGCTAAATGTTAACTTAGACATAATGTTTTAACTGCAGCATTCAGAGGATGTTGTGAGGATGTTTTCAGGACCACAGATTATGTTAAATGATGAAGTTTTTAGGGAAAATCTACCTTTAAGAAGAACTTCCTGCCACGAACACTAATAGAACATGCATAATATTTTCAGAATGTTTTCAGAACAAAGCATTTTTAGCTGGGATGGTCTGTAGTCAGCCTGGAAAACAAACAAAAGCATGACACAGTAAAAAACATTTTGTTGGAGCTGACGGGTGCGTCTTTGCTGGAGTGGTTACAGCAGCTGTCAAGTTCAGTGTGGCTTCAAATAACGAGCACTTTAAAACAAAGTTTGGTTAGAAAACCTTCATTCTGATGGACAAAGCAGAGGAGCCAACAAAAAGGGGCCAAAAAAGACTGTAGTGTGGATGTTTGGATGGTGTACTAGCTATCTAGCACAGTTGTGATTTCATTTTTTTTTGTAAATGTTTATTGCTTTTTGATAACACAAAGACATGTTTAAAATGCAATAAAAAACAAAAACAAATATGTTATTATAGTATCTACATCACACCCACAGACCAGCATTCAAAGTGATGAAATTAAGGAGAATATTAAATTAAATCCCTCTGGCCTTACATAGGGAGTTTTTCCTTGCCACTGTCACCCCTGGCTTGCTCACCTGGAGGATTTACATTTCATGTTAAAACTTTGTCTTTAATGGATTTCTGTGAAGCTGCTTTGTGACATCAGTGGTAAAAAGCGCTATACAAATAAATTTGACTTGACTTGACTTGACTTGACATAGCTTTGACGAAGGCAAAAGGATTCGACCAGTTTTGAATTGTGGCAGCTTTGCCTTGTGAAATCCAAAATACAAATATCTAAAAAATAGCAATGCTAACAGAATATCTGGCGTAAACCAAGCCTTCAAAATAGAGTTTTTGGAAGCTGTTCTATAAAGTTACAGAAAACATCTAAACAATAATCAAGTGATTTTTAATGCAGAGGTTTATTTAATAACTTTTCCCTGTGAAATTAAACCCTGCTCTTGTTCTCTGAACGCAAAGTGCTGCTGTTGGAAAAAACCTTGTATCTCCTTTCTTGTCATTTTTCAGTTTCTGACATAGTTTAAAAATGACAGTTGTCCTTTACATTGTGTGTAAATTTCATGATGAATGAACCAAAAGAAACATCAAAAAAGTCTGGTTACACTGACTTACATTAAAAAAGTACAGTCTGTTTTTTCCTTCTCCTGTAAAGTTAACATTTTGGAGATACAAGATTTTTTTTCTGACAGCAGCGAAAAACAAACTTTCAAACCAGCATCCTCACAAAACCTGAGAACAATGAGGCCAAACGTTAATAAGTAAAAAGTTTGAAATTTTATTTGCATATAAAGGCAGCTAAATATATCACAATGAAAATGGGAGAAAAAAGCAGATCTAATCTTTTCCAAGAGCAACAGAAAAAGGCCGAGAGGTGTTTACAGTGACGGAGTTTAAACAGCTATTGGCAACATGACAACTTTTTTTTTGTGCTAGCAAGATTGCATTTACACACAGTGCAGGAAATAAAACACAAAACTACATAATCAACAAATCCAACGACAACTAAACCTTATTCAGGCAGGTCTGTGGAGGAAAACAATCTTTTAGATCGTACAAAATATATTTCTGGGGAATATTCAAAATAAAATTAAATACAAAACAAACTAATACGTGTGCACTATGCACGTCTTCCTTTACAAGCAAAGCAGTTCTCTCTTTTAAGATACATACAGATAAACTCCTGTTTAAGACATTTACCCACTTACAGTGGCAAAAGTTTGGGCACCCCTGTCAAGAGAGTAGAACATTACAGATGTTTTTTTCAATGTCTTAAGCAAGATCAGTGTTTTATTTCTGTTTTGTATGATTTTAGAGTAAAAAAAACTAAAAGAGCCCTGTGAGATTTGAGCTCTCATAACTTTTACCATGATCTCAGACCTTAATTAGCTCGATAGGGCTGTGGCTTGTTCACAGTCATTGTTAGGAAAGACCAGGTGATGCAAATTTCAACGCTTTATAAACACTGTGACTCCTCAAACTCCCAACACTCAGCTGCTCAGCACTCTGAACATTAAAATAACTGATGAGTACTAAGTAGGAAAAGAAGATGGCAAAGCGTTTTCAGGCAGCCGTTTCCTCAGTTTGTAAGATAATTAAGAAATGGTAGTTAGTAGGAACAGTGGAGGTTAAGCTGTCGTCTGGAAAACCAAGAAAACTTTCCAAGATAACTGCTCGTAGAATTGCTAAAAAGGCAAATCAAAAACCTCATTTGACTGTAGACCTTCAGGAAGATTCTGTAGTGGTGGTGCACTGTTCTACTGAACTACTGTTCTTCTTCTGAAGTTAAAGTTCTCAGCTGCAATGAGCAAAGCTACGTTTGGAGAAAAAAAGAATTTCATGAAGAGAACATCTCTCCAATTGTAATAACGGGGGCGGGTCAGTCATGCTTTGGGCTTGCATTGCAGCCAGTGACACAGGGAACATTTCACTGGTAAAGAAAAGAATGGATTCAATTAAATACCAGCAAATTCTGGAAGCAAACATCACACCATCTGTAAAAAAGCTGAAGATGAAAAGAGGATGACGGAAAAATGAACCTAAACACATCTCAAAATCCACAAATAATGATCTCAAGAGGCGTAGGCTGAAGGTTTAGTCCTCAGAGTCCCCTCGACCTAAACACCATCCGAAACCTGTGGATAGACCTCAGAAGAGCAGCGCCTACAAGACTACAGTTGGGTGATGTCTACCTAATGGGCAGATAGGAAACATTGCAATAGATGATGACATCGGTGGGAGGTGGGGGGGCATATGGGTTGGGGGATCATTCAGTCTTAAGCCCATTCACAGCCTATTCTCCCCTCCTCACCCAGCCTTTCCTTACTTTTCCTCTGCCTTTCCTCTGTATCCTTATTTTTCACATGATCACTGTGCTTTGCAATTATGGCTGAAACATTTGGTTGGGTAAGTCAAAGAAACTGTGCTCACTGTTTAAATTATTGTTTTGTCTAAATAAACATCTCTAATGCATTTCTGGGACAGTGTACAGTTTCTGATGGCAGTCCAGGTGAGTGAAGATAAATCCTGGCAAGAACAGCAGCGCTATAAGAATAAACAGCGCAGAGCTTCAGCGGACATGAGACTGAGGCTTTGTAATGACTCAGTGAAAAAGCTCAGCTGTTAGCAATGAAATCTGTGTCTACTAAATGCATCCAGATGATAAACTGTGAAATAAACATCACTGTTTGCTTCTAACAGACTCGTTTTAATTTTTTTACATGTTATATTCTCTTTATAATTGGAATTTGCCCTCACTAGCAGGCTGAGCAGGTAGCAGAAAGCTAACAGGCTAATGCTACAATAATAAAAGACAGACTTCAAGTTTAAGCCCTTAAATAAAATGTTACTTAAAAATAGACATACCAAGTAAAGAAAGCTACTTACATGCCTGTTACGAGCTTAGAGCGTCCTTATTTAAAATTGAGCTGACTTCGATAAAAATCCCATATAGTGCTGAGCTAACCCTGCTAGCCTGATGCTAAAATACAAATAGTAAAAATACAAAGAGCATTATTAAAATGCTGGTTTAAAAACAGATTTCTAGATTAGACATTGCAGTGAAAGGAAGTATTACATGGTTCTCTGACCGTGACTCTCAGTGTAAACACAGTTACAATGAAACATTTTATAACACTTCAAATGAAATGATGCATGAATAATTGGTGTGACGTTAGACTGTAAACAGGATCCTCTGACTAAAGCATCCCTGCTGTCAGTGTGGACTGTTGGAGAGGGTGTGGCATTGGCCCGCTATGCAAGACGGCCCAAGAATCTCACAGAACTAGAAGCCTTTTGCAAGGAAGAATGGGCAAAAATCCTCCAAACAGGAACTAAAAGATTCTTAGCTGCTACAAAAAGCATTTACAGGTTGTGATAGTTGCCAAAAGAGGTGTTACTAGCTACTGGCCATACAGGGTGCTCAAACTTTTGCTTGAGGCCGTTTTCCTTTTTTTGTTATTTTGAAACTGTAAAGGATGGACATTCAAAAATATTTCATCCTTATCTTTTCTATCCACAGTAACAGAAATTCCGACTAGGGTGCCAAAACTTTTGCACACCACCGTGTAGGCAGATGCTCCAGTAAACAGTTTCGAATGTTGTAGCTGCTCTCATACAAAAGCATCCTCTGAACACATAAAAGAAACTTTCAGCTCGAAGCAGATAATATATACAAGCCCTTCTCTTCGCTAGCAGATAGGAGGGTCCTAGCCGGGGGGCTCAAAGTTAGTTAAGGCAGTTTTCCCGTCAGCCAAAAGAAAGCTTAATTGCCCTCAGTAGAATATACAGAATGAATGATGGCATCTGATATCAATGCATTCTGAGAGCTGCAAAAAAGAGAGATTTTTACAAATTCGCAAACTGTATGTTACAGACTTCATTTTTTTTTTTTTGTTTAACGATCTTCATCCCACCCAACACTTTTCACCCACTGAATTTTTTCCACTTCCACTGAACAGTTTACAAAAATTTCATTTGTAAAGAAACACTCAACATAATTACTATTATTATAATATCACTGTGAAATAAACATCTCAGGAGCTGGGGGGGTTCGGCAGGTCGAAGACGATGGGGGGGTTCGTGGGCTGAAAGCTGACCGTGCAGGTCGAGGCGTTGATGAATGTCGTGTACCCATCTGTCATAATGCCGTAGCCTATGGGAGAAGAGCAGAGGCGGGGCCAACATTAATGCCACACCCACCACTCAGTATGAGTGACAGTTACATTTGATTTACATTCTGAAGCAGCAGCTTCACTGTAGAGAGAAAAAACATATTAAACCGCTTAGTGACTGTAACAGCTGACAGGCACAACAGCTACACCAGGACCCACAACCCAAACGTTAAGAAGAGCCATTTTGTCACTCCAGCAAAAATCAAACCACCTTGGGAGCCACAACATTTTATGTCCATTATACCATCTTGGCTGTAAATATGTCTCAATATAATATGAACAAAGACGCACACTCACTTTGCTCTGCTTTAAGCTTTAGCTCAGCTATAGCCACTTTTCTCGCATCTCCGGCAGGAAACTTTTCATCAAAAGTAGAACAGTTTCTTGTAAAATGTCTCTTTACGTCCGATTTTTTATGAGGCTGAAGTCAGCTTCTCATTCACCAGCTTCTTGTTTGAATTTTTCCATTCCACCTTAAATGGTGGCTGAGGCGCCAGAATGTAAATGCTTTATCATTCAAGGTGGCACAGGAGAATTCAAACAAGAAGCTGGAGAATGAGAAACTGACTTCAGCTTCACGACTTTTAATGTTTGACAATTTCTGGTTGCTGATTAAACATATCAGAAGCTGGAGTGATTATAAATGCTAATAATTTGTCTCCGATTCCATTCGTCTCCAAATTATCGATGTTCGTCTTAAATCTTTCTCTTTTCGTTAGCTACTAGCTAAGTGAGATTGTTGTCTGTGTTGCTATGGTGACCAGCAGTCTGCACTGATCTTCAGGGTTAAAGGGTGAATTAGCAGTTAGACATTAAGTCCAGCGTTTAAGATCATTTATTGTTAAACTGTGTTGAACGATCAGCAGAGCTTTATTTTACTGCGAAGAAGGATTATTTTATTTTTACCCAGAAATCTAATTCTGCTGTGGAGTAAAAGAGCTGCATGTTGCCGACCCCTGAGCTACATGCTAATTTAAGGGCACATGTCCTACTTTTTTATGTGTTTCATTTTTTCCCCACTTATAACATGTGTGAGGATTTAAGTAAGAAAAACAACCATGATTCTCCATGATCATTTTCCAGCCTCTCTTTATTCTTCACATTTTAACAGGCTGTTTCTGTTACTGTGCCTTTAATCCAGATAGAAATGTTTTGTTCTAAAAATGTTCTGAGAACCTTACGCACATGTTCTATTAATGTTTTCAGCAGGAAGTTTTTTTGTTCTTCTTAAAGGAAGGAAAAACATCATTTAATCTCCTCACAAACATCTGCAAAATCAGTAACTTGTATGTAATGGCTGTTTTTATTATAAATTAATACGTGACTGTTGCTCAGTACTGTATTTATTAGCTACACCTTCCACCATCTGTTCTGCACTTAAAGAGTCTCATCTTCACAGTATATGCAGCTGTTCACAGCTGGAGGAGTGTGTCAGACCTGCATGTGTACGTACCTTCGTGAATTCCTCCGAAGGCGTGTAGTTTTGGCCGTACTCGTCTCTGCACTGTGTTCAGCAGCTCCACACAGCCCACACGCTGCAGCTCTTTAGGAACCCAGTCACGGAAGCCTGCACACATCAGAACATCAACAGCTCTGAATCAGCGCTGAGCGCCGTCTGCAGGTTCTGTCAGATATATACAATAAATATTTGGAGACACAGAGCTTTGATTTCTCCTATTCTCAGCTCTTCAGACAAAATGTCTTCAAGTGTTCTTTTTAGGTTCTATTTAGAACCATGAGTTCTATCATCACTGTCCAAGAAAGGGCAAAAACTTTCTTTACTTTCAATGTAAGTTAATGTGAAATGATTTTACTGAAAGCAGTTTTGGTTCTTTTCTATTGATCTGTTCATTATGGAACTTTCACACAGTGTAAAGAGCAGCTGGTGAGCACAAATTGTGCTGAAAACCTAAAATTGCAAAAATGGACAGCAATGCTATATAAAACTGTTTCATGCTTAAAAGGTTCTTTGCATGGGGAAATTGTTTTTCAGACCGATTGTGTCGTGGTTCTATACAGAAGTTTTTAAAAATGGTTCTATATATCACCAAAAATGGTTCTGCAATTGTTACAGTGTGTGTGTGTGTGTGTGTATATATATATGTATGTATATATATATATATATATATATATATATACACACACACACACACTTTTTTTTTTACTGTAATTAACACTTTCCTGTCCAGAAAACAAATAGTTTTTGGTTTTTATATGGATTTTTTCTTGGCTGTATTGAAAATGTCTATACCTCTTCATTGGTTTTCCTGAGTTTAAAACAAAAAGTTTAATTAAAATGTGAAACACAGAAAAACTGACAAAGTGAGACATACAGTTGTGTCTAGAAGTTTGTGTGCCCCTGGCCAAACTCCATGTATGAGTTGATTTTCTGAGTGTAAATAAGTTACACATCCTTTACAGAGACATACTACTGCACATTTAAATACAACAATTACTGTTTATTTACTGAATTTAACTCACTGCGGAAAAAAACTAAACAAAAAATGTGGCCTGTGCAAAAGTTATGGGACATTTTATATTTTATTTTTTTTTCCTGTATGTTAAATTCCGTTCATTAAAGTGTGCAGTAGTGTGTCTCTGTAGAGGACGTGAGACTTATTTACACTCAGAAAATCAACAAATATACAAAATCTAACTGTGCAATGTTTAAAATCTCTAGTGTTAGTTCTCTATACACGACTACAGACAGACTCTGAACAACACATTTTCTAATGTACTGTTTAATCTATTTTTTTCTATTTCTTTTTGTCCAGTAGGGCTTTTTCTCCCTGATGGACAAACATTCTGCTCTCTTTATGCCCAAAACATCTACAGCACAGGATATGAAGACGTGGCACCACAAAAAATATTTAAATAATCTTAAAATAAGACTGAGTTTTTCTGACTGACAGTAAACGTATTAAAATCTGCCGAATGGTTTAACTGACGCTCCACATGCTGACCTTTCCTGAAGGACATTAATGTATTCGTGAATATATGCATATTTGTAAAGGTCCGTTAGGATTTGTTAATTGTGCTCACCAAGGGGGGGTCCGTGGGTCATGAGGATGTCGATGCCCTCAGGAATCAAGTTCCACTTATCCAGCAGAGACTGACCGCGGGGCAGATTAAAACCCCACCCATTAAACCAAGGGGTCCTGAAAACACAGAAAAACAAACTGTGTTAAACCACCGTTTACTGACCTGCAGGACCTTGAGTGCACTCAAAAAATATAATCTGCTGTATCAGATTCATATAATCTAATTTAGTATTAATAAATTAATTACTTTAATTATTATGTATATGACCTGAATGTAAAAAAATAACAAAAGATGGTTCTTCAAGGGTTCTTAAGTGAAGACAGTGGTTTATATAGAATCTTGAACCCTCAAAGAACCCTTTGTAAGCTTAAATGGTTCTTTGCATGGTGAAATCGTTCTTCAGATTGCACCAAAAAGCATCATACAAATAGCAGAACCCTTTTTGGTGTTATATAAAACCATTTTCAAAAAGGCTCTATATAGAACTATACACAACACTTTCAACATCAATCTGAAGAACTATTTCACCAAGCAGAGAACCATTTAAGCATGCAAAGATTTCTTTTAGTGTTCATGGTTCTATAGAACCCTTGAAGAACCATCATTTTATAGAGTGTAACAGTTCACTCAACAGCAGCTGTCATAAGGCTTTATAACACCTTCATAAGCCTTTCATTACAACACCTGCTGGAATAAACCTTTATAGAATCTATATAGATGATTCTACTGAACTGGTTCAGAGTCAGAGCTGAAACACATTTAGGACTTTTAACTGATTTTGGACTTTAGACTAAAATCCTTTTGTTCTGAGTGACTCTAAACCTTAATTATGTTTATTTTATTAAAACTAATGATTGAACATTCCATTTTGTCACCACCAAAACAATCATAACACTACCAAAACTTTACCAAATGTTTCAGTAGTGACTATTTCAGTAGTGACAATTTTAGCTCATTTTGAGCCCAGCCAGTACATGACCAGCAAACACAGCTTTGAACAGTTGTACACACAGAAAATCATCATATTTTCATTACAACACTAAAAAGTGCTGAACTAGGAAGATGGTGGAAAATACGTCAATTCTTAATGTTCCACACTGATTTTTAGACTTTGGGACACATTTACCCAAAACAATGGGATCTAACTGCTCACCATGTGGCCATGAGAGATAGGGATGCAGCCTCACTTCCTACTCTAAACTGCAGGGGCGTGGCAAAATAAGGCTCCGCCTACAGACTAAAACTCTGTGTTTGGTAATGATGAGCATTTGTTGAATAAAGACTTTTCATTTTAAATAAAACTTGATAAATCTAGATATTTTAACTTTGAATGAAAATCTTTAAAAAAACAAAAAAAAAACTGAAAAAAGCAACGTATTATTTTAAGTAGTGTACATTTAGAGGTCAGGGTTTGGGACAGACTCCTCCCAACAGAAAGAACCCTATTAATGATGATTTTGTATATATTCAGCTTATTACTAATCACCTGAGTTTAAACAGATCAGAACATAATTACAGTAAATAAGATCTTAATACTTTATTATTTTTAAATTTTTTTTACTGTAAGAGACAGTGTGAACTGATTTAGATTTAAGTCAGCTGTTCTTATGGCGTATGCAGGTGTTGTGTAGCTTTATGAACGCTGCCCTTCAGGAATGTTAACAAATACCACCACGATTAATGTCCACATTTTCAGTTAATAATGATAACCTTATTTATAGAGCAGTTTTCATCCATGCAGCACATACACTAAAATAATAATAATTTAAAAAAACAAAACACAAAATAACAAAATAAAGTAAATGAAGAAATTAGCATGAGGGCATTATAACTGTAAACACACAATCAGTTCAGGCTCTGAGAGTTTAAAGCTGAAAAGCTGAAAGCTGAATAATGAAGGGATGTTTTAAATAAACCATGGCTCCGTGTTCAGAGAGAAGCCCCGAGAACTGCCGCAAGGCATTGTGGGAAGTCAGGAGCTGCACAATGGCTCCATTGTTGGTGCCGGTGTATGAATTATACCTCCATACAAGAGCATTAGTTAACCTCCATGAAGATTAATGACATCTCTGAGGTATAAAGGAAGCTCTGTTTCCTCCACACACACTCAAACAGCTCTGATTATACTGTACTGAGGGCACGGTGGGTGGGCGTAAACGGGCCGACCCGGCTGGTCAGATTGGATAACTACAGTGCCATCTGGAGAACGTCATACAGACTAAGAGAGACACATCAGAGCTGAGCGGAGACGCACCGGAGACAGAAATGAAAAAAAACTGAACATCTGACGGATTTAAAGCTGAATACGGTTAGTTCGTCCACACCTCCTATAATGACCACTGCACTACCGTCATTAACACACAGTGATTTAACTTATTAAGACCAACAAAGACCAGAAAATCAGCTATTTCTGCAGTTTAACATCGAATTCAGTTTTTTCATACATTTAAATATATAAATAACACCAATCCTACCACACAACAACGTACACAAACTCAAATACAGCATTAGTTAACATTAGAGGTAAGTGATATGGCAAAAAATACAATATCACGATACTTCAAGAAATTTTCACAATACACGATTTATCATTATATTTATTTTTTCAGACATCTGATCAGTTGGAACAGAGAAAAAAGAACCAGTCATGCTACATTAAAAAAAAATACCAAAAACTGTGAACATGGTTAAACGGAACTAATTTTGCTCTCTTTATAATGAAACATGCAGTTGGTCAGTGTCTACAAGTACTGAAGATATAAATGATATGATCAGAAAAGAATATTGTGAGATAACTTATCACAGTAATGATAGACATTGTCATATTTGCCAGCCCTAATTAATATATTTTTTTTATTAATAATGGGTGACATCAGAAAATGGACAGTCACCGTGTGTCAACACTAAAAGTCAGCTCTAGGATGCGCACCTTCATAAAAACAAAGGTTTGGAATTTTCAGACTCTATCCACCTTATTTTCCACGTGAACGCTGGACCGAAGTGTCACTTGCTTTTTAAAGGACGCATATTCTACATTTTTCTTGTACTTTATATTTTTCTCTGTGAACATTTGTGTAGTTTTATGTACCAACAATGGGCATAATTAATTTTAACATTGCCATTTACCAACCAACCTATTAAACAGGCTGCGCTTTTAAGAGTGGTCTATGCAAACGAGCTCTGCTCTGATTGGCTGCCTTCTTTCAAAAAGCATTCAGAGCTGAAACACACCTTTGAATTTCAGTGTGAGTGGGCGGAGCTAAACTGCTGTGGGCTGATGTGTAAATGTGTTGGTTCTTGTGACATCACAGAAACAATAAACTCAAAACAGGCTGTTGTACATATTTATATATATAGTTGCATATATAGTTATACATACAGTTTCCATATATGGACTGTATGAGAACTGTACGTTTTCAAAAAAGCTTAAATTTTACATCAAACTCTATTTGGGAAAAAAAAGCGAGGGAAATCTGTTTTTTCATGATATGGGTCCATCAAATGTACAATTCAAATGAAATTATACAATTATGTAGTTGATAGTAAATGACAGAAACAGGAAAAATGCAGGATTTTTCTTCTTTCTGCAAAACAGGACTGCACTTTTCATCAAATCAAGATGATAATAAAATTTCTCCTCTTCTATTTACAGACACTGATGAGTTCTGGACTGAGTGTTTAGAATTTACACTTTACACAGTATCTCCTCTCGTTTAGTCAGAAATCATTCATATAAATCTATATAGTACATAAACATAGATTTATTTATCTTATAATGCAAAGTGTATTTAGTGAAGATATTTTGCAGTGTATGAAAATGAAAATGTATATCAATATATATATATATCAAACTGTTTGATATATCTGATATAAATCCCTCTGATGTTCTCTGGCGTGTGTCTCTCTCAGAGTTAAGTGAGTGTGTGAGAGGAGGAGAGTGTGAGATATTGTGAGATGGAAGCTGAAGCTCGGCGCTGTGAGAGATTCTCTGTAGGAGCTGTGGAGCAAGGCGAGGCAGCAGGCACGTTAGCGAGTGTCCAGCGTCTGCATGTTTGACAGAAGCTCATTTAGTCTCGAGTGCAGAATGTCAATATTCAATTAGCCTGCGAATATTCTCCCACAGACATATCCCAGCAACCCCCGCTGCCCCCCCCATCACTAATGATGTAGGGAAGCTTCATCATTAGGGAGGAAAAGGCCAGCCGGTCGAACACGAGGACACGACACCATCACTTAACACACACTGTTGAGGAAGCGCATTAACTCTCAGAGCAGCGATTAATTCAGCAATTAAACCCCCTCCTGGATCAATATCTCACTTTCTCTTAACCCCATCAGCTGATATTAGTGCAGATCTGAAAGCTCATTTTTCGTCCTCAAAATGTGTGTATGAGCTGCGCACGGCAAATGCCAGAGAGTCAGAGTCCGAGTCGAGTCTCTGAGGTGCTGAAACGTAAGGAGGGGTGCTATGCCTAGACACTTAAAGAAGATGGTTCTTCAAGGGTTCTTCAGTAAAGGAAACGGACAAATGAACACTCAAAGATCCCTTTGCATGCTTAAATCGTTCTTTGCATGGTGAAACAGTTCTTCAGATTGATGGAGAATGTGTTGTATATGGTTCTATATGGTCCTGAATATGGCTCTAAACAGCATTCTTCTGTTAGAAGCTTGGCATCATAACAATAGCAGAACCCATTTTGGTGCTATACAGAACACATTCTCCATCAACCTGAAGAAGCATTTCACCATGAAAAGAACCATTTAATCATGCATATGGTTCTTTGAGTGTTTGTGGGTCTATATGGAACCATTTTCTTTACTAAAAAACCCTTGAAGGAAGTCACAAAGAGTGGGAGGGAACCGAAGCAACTGGAGGAAACCCACACAGACACAGGGAGAACATGCAAACTCCACAAAGAAAGAACTTTGGTCACCCGGCTGGGGAATTGAACCCAGGTGTGACAACGCAACAGAATCCAGACGCTCGCGGTGTAAAAGGGCTTTCGCAGTAGTAGTTTAATGGAGTTAAGCAAAAGCGGAGTCAAAAAACAAGCATGGGTCAAAACCAAACAGCACATACAAAACACAACGATGATCATATCACCGTGTGAACAAAACCAAGGGGCAAGACAAAAGGGCAGGTCGAAAAACAGTCCAGAAGGTCAAAGGGATATGGATGAAGTGATTAAACAAGAATGGGCACAACAGTCCGACCATTTGGTAATGGTGTGTTCGGGCCAAGAAATTACAGGATTATGTTTTTCTGACCACGGAAGTCCTAAAATAATTTCAAATTCTGATTGGTCTTGAACTAAAAAGGACAGAGTCTCCTTGTGACAGGCACTGATCTGTAGAGCCACCAGGTGCGTGACTCGGGAGATGGTACCCAAACCCACTGGTCCTCCATCCAACGCTACCACTTTTGGTTGAGTCTCGAGTGACTTCACTAGTATCTGCAGCTGCTCCACGAGTTTGGCGTGAATGAAGTTCCCCTCTACTCCCGAGTCGATTAGAGCTGAAACGATAAGAGAATGGGGATGACAGTATACAATGGCGGTCAACATTGCAGATTTAGACACCAACTCCTTTGTGGGAACACTCACCACATTAGCACGTGGAGTGAGCTCCATGTGCTGTGCAGGGGTCGGCGCCTTTGTTTTCTGTGGGCAGGTTCGGCATTCACGAACTTGGTATCTCAGGGAATTTTCAAAAAACATAGAGCATTGTAGTAAAAAAACCCTACATTTGTCTGGATCCCCTCAAACTTATCCGGTTTACTCACTGGGAAAGCTGCCCCTGCATGATCTGCTGCCATGGTGGTAGGCATTGGATTAACTGCGGAATCTATGAGACTCATATTTTGTAGTTGTCCCGTCAAACCCTTAACACTCGTGACCAACTGGGCCAACTGAGCTTGTTGTTCCGCCTGTTGTTGAGCTAGGGATTCGAGGGAATGAGTAACTCCGGACAGTACCTGTTGGTGACGACCCAAAAGCTGCCCTTGTTCAGTGAGAGCCTTATGAAAGGCTTCCTGTTCCGCCGTCTGCATAGTTGGCGAGGTATTCTGTGACAACGCAACAGAATCCAGACGCTCGCGGTGTAAAAGGGCGAAAGGTAGTTTAATGGAGTTAAGCAAAAGCGGAGTCAAAAAACAAGCATGGGTCAAAACCAAACAGCATATACGAAACACAACGATGATCATATCACCGTGTGAATGAAACCAAGGGGCAAGACAAAAGGGCAGGTCGAAAAACAGTCCAGAAGGTCAAAAACACAGAACAGCAAAATAACCGGCAACAGTATCCAAAAAAGGGGTAAGGCAAAAGGCAGAGTCAAGAAAGCAAAACAAAAGGTCAAACACACAGCAGACAAAAGATCAGAAATAACACTGAGTAAGTTCGTAAAGAAGCAATACCTCGCACTGAACTTCACTAAAGCCTGGGCTTATAAACTATGCTGTCCTGATCATATGATCTAAAACACAGGTGCACGTAGTTAATACTCAGGAGAACGAGAGTGCTGATAGGAGCGTGAGATATGGTCAGAAGTCATGTGATCCCCCTGAGGATTGTGGGTATTGGAGTCCGTAGCATTCTCCAAGTCAGAGGGAAGTGGCCCAGTCGCGTGATCCTCCTGAGAGTTCTGGGTAATGAAGTCCATATCATGCTGTGATATTGGCAAATGCGTGACACCAGGAAGTAAACATCAAAATATAACATCTTTGGTCAGCACAGTGGACTAAACGCAGGTGGATGACACTACTGTCCACAGCGCTGACTGAGCTGGATAATATCCAGCCGGTTTCGGTCTGAACTGCTGACCCTGCTGTTTTTTTTTTCTCCCCAATTTAGTCGTCGCCAATTCCACCTGCTAGTTAGGACTCCCCCAATCACACGATACCATCAACGCTAGGAGGGTGAAGGCTAACACAGGCTTCCTCCGAGACCTGTGAAGCCAGCCACCGCTTCTTTTCGAACTGCCGCTCACGCAGCGTCATTGGACAGCCGAACACGCTCGGAGGAAAGCGCCAACCGCCAAATCTGGTACGTCAGCTAACAGCTGACTAGCATCGCGTTGAGTGATGGGGGGAGAAGGAGGGGCCATCCTACCCACCCAGGGAGTGATTGACCCAGGCCAATTGTGCTCTCTTGGACTCCCGGCTACGGATGGCTGTAGCATCACCAGGGATTGAACTCGCGATCTCCTGATGATAGGGCCAACGTTTAGACGGTTGCGCCACTCGGGAGCCCCTGACCCTGCTGTTTAACGAAGTGAGTGTGAGTGACATCACTGACCTCCTCTCCCCCGGAGAGGACCACAGTCTCCATGAGGACGCTCTTATTGTAGTGTGATCTTTATGGAAGTTCTGACCCGGATTAGATCTTCACACCAAACTCCTCTAACAGCTTGAGCATAGAGAACCTGCAGCTCACAGACACTAACTCTCCGCAGGGCAGCCGGCCTGGACCAGACGCTCTGTTAACAAGCCGGAGTTCAGAGGTTCTGACCAGAACGTCCTCTACAGCAGCTCAGTTAACAGTGCAGCATTTATCAGCACTGAGCCGTCAGACCTTCAGCCTGGACTTCAGACATGATATTTACACTTCATGTGTCTGAAATCGAATTTTAATGTCAGATCACTACCTCCCACCTTGACCTGACCTTTGACCTTTTTCTCCTTGGTAAGCAGAGTTAGCAAGCGTTAGCTGCCTATAGTGTTATATCATTCATTACAGAGGTCAAAGTTTACATTCAAGTGTGAATTTTTTATGTAAGTTAGCAGAGTTAGTTAGCATTAGTTACTATGGTGTGGTATTGCACATTACAGAGGTTAAAGGTCACATTAAAGTGGGATTTTTTCCCCCTCAGTTAGCAGAGTTAGATAGCCTTAGCTACCCACAATGTGTTGCTGAACATTACCGAGGTCAAAGATCACATCAAAGTGGGATTTTTTTCTCTCAGGTAGCAGATTTAGCTAGCATTAGCTACATATGGTGTGTTACTGCACAATACAGAGGTCATAGGTCAGATCAAAGTGGAATTGTTTCCCCTCAGTTAGCAAAGTTAACTAGCGTTAGTTACCTAGAGTAACTTATTGCACTTTTAAGAGGTCAAAGGTCACATCAAAGTGGGATTTTTTTTTCCCTCGGATAGCAGAATTAGCTAGCATTTGCAGCTAGAGTGTGTAATTGCATATTACAGAGGTCAAAGTGAATTTTTTCTTGTTAGCTGGCATAATGTTATCTACCCACTGCAAATCCCACAATATGATTAATAATACCTAAACCACAATTCAATTCCATTGCAATATTTAAAGATTTGTGACATGCTAATCTTAGCAATATGACTTACTGTGAATTGACCGTAAGTTATTCCTCCAAAACAAAACTTTTTATTTTATCTGATGAAGTTTACACTTCATTCATCTCAGTGTTTTTACTGAACGAAACAGAACTGCAACATAAACAAAACATTCTAAAATTCTTAGTCCTTACATTTAGCAGATGCTTTTTTTTGTAACATTTACAAAAAAATTTAAATGCAACGTTAATGTTTCTGACCATGTTTAGTCCACTACACTGCCCAACTGTTCCTAAAAAACTGGGGTGACATCCAGTGCATTTTGGTAATATATTAGTCCAACTAGAGGTGTAATATATTCATATTATGTTGATATATGGATGTTTGTGCATTGATACCATTTTTAAAGCCCAAATATCGTGATTATATACTGTATTGATTTTTTCTCCCACCCCTATTAGATCTCTTCAGTGTGTTATCGTACATTACACAGGTCAAAGGTCAGGACACAGTGGGACTATTTTCTCCTGTGGAGGTGACGCTGGTGATCTGATATTAGATTTCTGAGTTCCAGAACATCTGAAACGTACAGAAAATCCCTCCATCTGACTCACACAGAGTGCTGAGATAAGAGTTCTGAGAGCTGAAACTGAAGAGTGACCGTATCTAAACATCTACGAGAATGAGGACATACACAAAACACAGACGTACACCACTCATCAAGAGTTTGGAGACACCTCATCTTCTTCTGGAATGTTCATCATTTAGGAATGAAGTAGTTAAGAACCCTGTGCAGGTTCAGTTGTTTATATTCATCGTTAATACGCAGCTTCATCAAAGTGTCTTCCTTGTAGTGATGTTACGTTCACCAATGATCCAGTTCTTTTGAACGGCTCTTTGCTAAGAACATTGGGAACCGTGTCGTACTTGAGAGCCTTCTGAGAGTCATTCTTAACACAAAAGTTATGATAAATTGTTATTCTTCAAATAACTTCTTAAGAATTCTCTTTTGTTTTTCTTAACTATTTTCTTAAGAATAATTCTAAAAACAAGTTTTATTCTTGAAAATATTCTGTTCCTAAATGTTTCTTAATCTTATGACAGTCTCTCACTCGTCTCAGGCTGTATTGACAAGTTGATCATCTAAATTGATCAAACTCAGCACTGCCTCTGCTGCTCCTCATCCTTGTCTCTCTTTCCACCGTCACTCCACAATTATCATATCCTGTTGGCTGTTTCTTCCTCCATCAGCTCTAGATCTTGTTTGCTAAAATTATTTAAAGACTTGGTTTGATGTTTTTCCTTCATTGTGCTCCTCTGAGTGGATTAAACTAAATAACAGTTAACACAAATTTAAAATGTGTCTTGCATTGTTTATGGTATGAGGTAAAATGCAACACAGCCAACACAAGATACATCAAAGACTTTTTTTTACGCAAATCTTAAGGAACTTATTAAGATTATCTTGAGAGAATATTTGAGAACTTCTGAATTTCTGAGAACTGCATTTAAGAACATTCTTACAAACTTCTTCTTGTTCGTCTTAAGAACTTTCGCAAGTTTTTTCTTAAGGATGCTTTCGTGAATTTGACCCCTGATTCTTTTAGTTGTGCTGACATCACAATAAGGGGATAAAGTGGGTGTGGCCTTTTCTTTATTCCCAAACTAGCAATGACACTTACATTGGCACAAATATTTACAGGTGTGATGTTGTTTTCCTCTAAATAAACCTGATTAGACTTTAATACTGGCCTTTATTGAAAACCACCAACGAACACGACCATTTATTTTAAACACATGCTATAAAAAGCGATATGTCGCCACACTGAGGGAGTTTGTATATATGAATATACCATGCAGGTCCAAGGCTGTCCCTGAGGACTGAACTACCCATGTCCCCGCTCTGACAGCTTGATCCATTGGACCTTCTTTAGGTGACCCTGCTGCTGCTCTAAATGCAGAGTGAGGGAACAAGGGAGGAGAACCGACAGCACTGAGGAACTTCAGCATATTCTGCTCTCTGTACTCTCACTGTACACCTGCACTCTAAAGACCAAGAGAAAACCAGGAGGAGACGCATGTACTGTCATGTACACTGAGCTTTTCAAGCCTTTGGTACACGTTTTCACCAAGCTACCCAATCAATTAATCAATCAACCTTTATTTCGACTCAGAAGTCCATTGAGACTAACCCTCATTTACAATATAGCTGAGCAAGATAAACAGGGACTAAATAAGTTAAAATAGCCTATCAATTACATTTTAAGTTGAAAAGTGATAGACATTACATAAAACAAAAAAATAATTAATACAGAAAAATTGTAATAAATAGTTACCCATTAAAAATAATAATAATGATCCAACGTTGCTGGCAACTTAATTAATTTTATTACTCACAAATTATTAATTGTGATCGCAATTGCAACCATTTTAGTTGCAGTCTGGAGCCATGAAAGGGCTAATACAAATGATCATGGTTTGTCTTTTTTGTTTGCAAAAAATAATAAAATGAAATAAAATAAAAATCTGTCTACTAAAGCTGTGTGTAGGTGTGTGAGGTCTGGCTGTGTGCTCAGTGTACTTTTCTCTCCATGCGGTCGTGCAGACGGTCACTCCTGCTTTATTAACAGTTCAGGATGTTGCTACAGCGGTGACCCTGACACTGATGCTCAGCTCAAGGCCACCGCACACGGCACAGGAGTGTGTGTGTGTGTGTGTGTGTGTGTGGGGGTGTAATGGGGCAGTTTGTCTCTGTCTGGACAGCTGTAATGACCCGCGGAGGCCTTGTGAGGGCAGCGGGGTGAAGCAGTATTTAAACCAGCTGGCTTCAGTGCTGCCCACAGGGAGAATAAAGTCCGATTCAGAAAAAGCAGCACTGATCCAGAGCTGTAACCTCATATCTCCAAAATAGTAACTTGACAGGAGAAGAAAAAACATTCTTAACTTTTAATGGAACTTAATGGAGAATTATTATTATTATTATTAATTATTATTATTTATTCCATTTTTGTTGGTCTATTCATTACGTATTTTTCAGAAAAAGTACAAAGGGCAGCAGACTTCAAATTATGTTAAAAAATGAAAAACAACAGCTACAGTTTACAGCTCTTATACAACATTCACTCCTGAAGTGTTGCACAGTCCTCGGTTCTACAGAAGTTGGAGTGACAAAGATAAATAAAAGTTCTCCAAAACAACTCTAACAAATAAATGTGATAAAATATCACAACATCTAGAGTTTATGAGGTCCTCAGATAAAAAGGCCCAGTTATGTGAGTGTGAGTGTGTCACTCACGTTACTCTGATAGGCTGCACACAAATGTCTAGTTCTAATCACTGAGATCATGTTGGCAAGACCAGATGAGACTGGACTTTGTTAGCCAGTCTTATTTTTTACAGTGGAACTTCAACCTCATTATTTTGTGGAAATTAAATGGTTAAGACGTTAACAGAGTCATTCAGAGTGGTTTGGTGTGAAACGCTCCATTCTAGAGAAACTTACTGAGTCAGAATTGTTCACAGTGGTGGTGATAGGAACCAGATGTCCAGCTCTAAAAACTCCCTCACAGAATGAAATGGTTATGAATTCACTGTCTGATGACTGAGATACTGTTTTATGATAGTTTTGAGAACTTAAAATCCATTCATGGTGGGGGGATACATAACATGCAGGGTGCTATAAGGCAAAATAGTCCCTAAAGAAAACTTATTTCAGATTTTCCACTATTTTTCCATCATCAACAATCCATATAAAACTCAGAAGACACATGTAGGTTCACAGGTGGTTTTGAATAGTAAACAAAATGTCTATATTTGAGTTGTAGTCATGGCTCAACCCCTGGTTCCTATTACCACCATTGTAAAGACATCTGAATCACTTCACACCAAACCACTCTGCATGACTGTATAATATACTTAGTGTTTCTATTCACTCTGGAGCTCTTTATATCTGTGTTCACTGTGTTCATCTGTAAACTGAAACTACAAAAACAATTTCACACTGTGTTTTCTCTGTAGATGACAGAATTGCTCCAATATCAAACTGTAATATACACAGGAGACAGGGGCAAGTTAATAAAACACAGAGAGAGAGAGAGAGAGAGAGAGACAGAGAGAGAGAGACAGACAGAGAGAGAGAGAGAGAGAAGAGAGAGAGAGAGAGAAAGAGGAGCGAGAGAGAGGGAGAGGGAGAGAGAGAGAGACTTTTACTTTGCTTTTAATGTCAACAGTGTGCAAGATTACACCTCACAATCAGACAAATCCCACTCAGCCCCACACATCCGCCCCGCCGCCTGTACCCCCACCCGTTACACTTCACACAAGACAACGCATCACGTACACATTGTGAGTTCCCCATTCTCTACACAACACAGTGCTTCATCAACACACCATGCTTCCTGAAACGTCAACAAATCATTCATCGCCTTATAGTAAGTGAAGTCCACTTTCACGCGTGCTCTGATAAAACTCTTTAGCATCACGTCAGGGTCTGTAAGCCCTTGTCCTCTCAGTTTATTTCTCCTGGTGAGCCATATGGCCAGTTTGCCTTGACCGAACACAAAGTTTAAAAGGCAGCATTTGGTCCACTGTGAACGAGTGTATTTTGGGCCCAATATGAACAGGCCGTAAGTGAAAGTCATGTCAAGATTCATACACAGTCTGTGTAAAGAACCAAACAAGACGTTCAGCCGTGAGCAGTGTACAAACAGATGATCCACAGACTCAGGTTTGGAGCAGAAGGGACAGTTCCTATCCACTCCCTGAACAAAGTGTGCGGTGTGCTGGTTTGTGGCTATTGCCCCATGTATTATTCGCCACTGCAGGTCTCCCGACCTCTTGGGGACCGGGAGTTTATACAGCACCCTCCATCTGAATCCAGCCATGCTCTGACCTCTTAGCAGACCTTGCCAAGAGTGCTCTTTTACCTCTGCCAAGGCCCTCAGGTTCCTCACCTTCACACACACTGTGTACAGTGCCTTTCCATCTGCGTCCTTGAATATCCATAGACTCGGAGAGGAGAAGGTCAGCAAGGTGCCCCTGTTCTCCTGCCAACCTCCATCGGCAGCGGTCACTCTCAGTGAGGGGAAATCTGGAGCAGCATCCCTTTGTGGCAGGTCTAGGAGCTCCTGCACCTGCTGGGACAGAGCTTGCCGCACTTCACTCAAGAACTGTCCAAGCAGTCTGTGTGTGTTGATGCCTGTTTGCTGAGCCAAAAGCTGTGCTGTTTTCCAATCTGTGCCATCTGAGTTTCGCAAATGGCCTATTTTACAGATGCCGGCATTCAGGAAACTCCTCATCAATGCGGTGGAGCGTACAGAGCGAAGAGGAATCAGCTGGTTGTGGAAAATCGGCTCTTCCCAAACCCATGCTGTCGGTTCTATGCCCTCCTCACGTGTAGCCTGCAGCAACTTCCATGCTTTCAGTACTGCTGCGTAGAAGTCCTCCAAGCCTGAGAGATCCAGCTCATCAGCATTGAGGAGGAAGAGGTGCCGGTCAAGTCCCATGCTTCCAGCTTTCCTGAGCAGTGTGTGCGCAGTTTCCTTCCAGCACAGGTCCGAGTGGTAGAGCAGCCGCTGTGCAGCCTTGAGCCTAAAGGCTGCCACTCTGCTCTCCAGATCGATGAGGCCTTGCCCTCCCTCATGGGTAGGCAAGTACAGAACTGCTGCCTTTAGCCAGTGCTGACCTGACCAGAAAAAGGCCACCAGCCTCCTCTGGATCTCAGCTAACAGGCCAGCAGGTGCGTTGAGCACGGCCAGTCTGTGCCACAGGGTGGATGCCGCCAAGTTGTTGATTATTAGAACCCGTCCTCTGTAAGACACCTGTGACAGCAGCCACTTCCATCTCGCCAGCCTCTCCGATATTCGTGTCAAGGCACAGTCCCAGTTTGTCCTCACCACTTCTGCAGAGCCTAGATGAATTCCCAGCACTTTGAGACCTGTTTTGCTCCACTGTAAACCCCCCGGCAGCTCTGGGGGCTCAGTGCTACTCCAGGGTCCACAAAGCAGGGCTCCACTTTTACCCCAGTTCACCTTGGCTGACGAGGCGGCGCTGTATGTGTGTAGACAGTCCTCCAGCTCTTGAACATCCACTCTGTTGCTCACAAACACAGAGACGTCATCTGCATAGGCTGATACAGAGATGTTTGTTATCCCCTGCATGCCTACCCCCTTCACTTTTTTCCGTATTAAAGCCAGCAAAGGCTCAATGGCAAGGGAAAAGAGTTGGCCCGACATTGCACATCCTTGTCGAACCCCTCTCCCCAGCGTGATTGGTCTGGCCAGTCCCCCTCCAACTTTCACTAGGCACGAGGCATCTGTGTACAGCAGTTTGACATAATTAATAAAATTCTCTCCAAAACCAAACCTCAATAAAGTATTAAAAAGATAAGCGTGGTCAACACGATCAAAGGCTTTTTCCTGGTCCAAAGAGATCAGGCCAAAGTCAACTGGCAGGCTGTTTGACAATGCCATCATGTCTCTTATTAAAAAAATATTATCCAGTATTGAGCGACCAGGAATGCAATAGGCTTGGTCTCTGTGTATAATAGTGTCCAGCACGCCTTTCAGCCTATTGGCCAAAGTTTTTGAGAGAATTTTGTAATCAGTGCATAGCAGTGCCAAGGGACGCCAATTTTTCAAGTCACACAAGTCCCCTTTTTTGGGTAGGAGAGTTAGCACTGCTCTCCTGCAGCTAAGTGGCAATTCACCATTTTTTATACACTCGTTATACACTAAAAGTAAATCCTAAAAGTAAATCCTGACCAACATGGTCCCAAAATGTCTTATAAAATTCTACTGGCAGACCGTCTATTCCTGGGGCACGGCCTAATGACATCTGAAAAGCAGCAATTTTCAGCTCCTCTAATATCAAAGGGAGGTCCAACATGTCCTTGTCATTCAGAGCCAATTTAGGCAAATCTGCCAGTAGAGTGTCCACATAGTCATTATCACACTTATCCGCTTTATACAATTCAGAATAAAATTCTACTGTCCTCTCCTGTATTTCTCTGATATCAGAGGACAGGCGACCATCCGACATGTACAGGGCATATATTTGTTTCCTCTCATTATACTGTTTTTCAAGATTAAAGAAGAATGAACTAGGGGCATCCATCTCTCTTAGCAACTGGAACCTGGCTCTCACAAGCGCACCTTTTGCTCTGTCTAGAAGGAAGGCACCCATATCCCGGCGCAATTCCAATTCCAACTCTGCCTGTATGCCTTCACTATCTTGACCCCCAATATAGCCGTGCTATATCACGTTCAAGAGCTGCTAGTAGGCGTTGTTTTTCTTCTGTGGCATAAGAGGTGTACTGCTGACAAAAAAGTCTGATTTGGGCCTTACCAACATCCCACCACTGCCGCAAGGAGTCAAAATCAGCTTTTCTTCCTGACCACCTTGCCCAGAAAGCACGAAAACTAGAGCAAAAGGCAGCATCTTGTAACAGCCTCACATTAAATTTCCAGTATGCTGCTTTTCTGTGACTTGGTGGAAGAGCCAGGTGTACTACAACCGCACTGTGGTCAGAAAACCCAACAGGAACAATATAAGCACCAACAAGTCTGTTACAGTAAGAATTTGAAAGATAAAAACGATCCAAGCGTGCTGCGCTTGTTCTACCCTCCACCGTTTTCACCCAGGTGAACTGTTTGGCAGTGGGGTGTACAAGTCTCCAACAGTCAACCAAGTTAAAATCTTTAACTATGCTCTTTAAAACAGTTGCAGATAACAAGTGTGGCTCTTCCCCAGTTCTGTCCACTGTACAATCCAAAGTACAATTCCAGTCACCTCCCAAAACAAAGATGGCTTCCTTGTTACACAAAGCTAGTTCATGCTTAAGTGTGCTGAAGAATAGTCCTCTATCTCTGCCTACATTTGGTGCATAAACATTTACAAAGATGTACTCCTGCTGATGAATTTTACAGTGTGTTATTAACATGCGACCTTTACAGACTTCTTTGCTTGATATTAAACATAAAGACAGCCCAGGTGAAAATAAGACAGCCACTCCTGCACTTACATTAGATCCATGACTTAAAAACAAAGACCCCTCCCACCACATTTTCCACTGGACTTCTTCATCCTCATCACTGTGAGTTTCTTGCAAAAGCAGCACATCCAGCTTTTTATGCTGCATTTGCTGCTTAAGCATTTCACGCTTATAAACATCTCTAGCACCATTTATATTTAAAGATCCCACACGTAAGGTATCCATGAGGAGAACAGAGGAACCCAACAGCAGGAAACACCAAAAGCATTTCACCCAAAGATGTGCAAGAGAAGACCTGTCATAGCTGGCTAGTTCAAGCTTTTGCGCACTACTGTGGTCCACTTCTTCAGTCTGAACCTGCTCTTAGGCGACAGCACTTTACTAGTTTCATTTTTAGCAGCGTACTGCACTGATCTGAGGAACTTTTGGGAGTCTGGAAAGAAGCTGTTCAGAGATACATTTCATTTACCTTTGGTTGCTCGTAAAAAGCTGTTTATATATGCTATGGAGTACACATCACTGGCCTGCCCAGGCAATCCAGCAGGCACACCAGGCTCATCGGCCTGCGTTGGCGGTTCTGGCTGGCTAGACATCCCGGTATCTCAGACATCCCTGAACAGTCTGACAGCAAACTCTCAACCTCAGAATCAGAGTCACCCCCCTCCAACTCACCTACATGCTCTCCATGAACACTGCTGTCTGTGATTCTATGATGTTCTATGATTGGCTCATCGTCCTCCCTCACTGGTCTGTCTGTCTTGGCTTTGGCTTTTTTAAAACTGCTGGTGCTGGCTTTAGCAGCATCACTGGGAGCAGGCTCCTTGGGCACTTCTTTGCTGTCACTAACGGCAGCACTGGCATCACCCCCGGGGCTCCCGCTAGTGAGTCCTGCAGCATGAGCGCCGACTGTGGCCTCTTCCTCAGCGGCAGCGCTCATAGATGCAGGCCCACCATCGACTCCCCCCGAGGTCGCGGCAACTTCCCCCCTACTACTCCCCCCCCAGCTGCCCCTCTTGTGTGTTGGCCTGGTCAGTGTCTAAGCGCACCTGCCGCGCTGCTCTGTGCGGGCAGCCAAACTGTTTATGGCCGATATCTCTGTACTCAAAGCAGCGGAGTCTCTCCGTGCTCGCAAACACGATCTCCATGTTCACATCTGAAACTGGCGTCTAATGACTGATTACGGTTGTTTAGAAACATGAAAATCTGCCTGCGGAATGACAGAACATGTTTGACCGCAGAGTTTTTGCACCCCAGAGGAATCATTTTCATGTCGCTAGCGAATTTGCCAAACTGGGCTAACTCTTTCAGTATCACCTCGTTTTTAATGAACGGAGGAACATTGGAGACGATGACACGGGTCGCAGGTGCACTTAGCGGGCTGACCTGTACCATGTTTCCCTTCACCCATATCCCTGACTCGATCAGCCTGCTCACACAGCTCTCTGTCACCAAGAACACCACCACTGCTTTATTCATACGGGAGGCTGAGTAAATGTTCTCACACCCTACCTGCTCTCCCACCGCTAACAGCACGTCCTCCACCGTCGTGCCGCTCTCCGGTACACACCTGACACCATGCCGGAGGGACAGCGTTTGCACGCCGGCCTCCGAGGCCATGGCGGCCGACTCGCTCCAATCTTTCTCTCACCGGTCAAAGACGACACTACGCCCTACTACACTAACTTATCTTCAATCCTTGAAAGAAAAAGCAATGAAAAGTGAAAGGGAAAAGTTAGAAAAGTTGGCTAGAAGCCAGAAGAGCTCTGCCTGCCGCCACGGAAACGCCGCGCGTGTGCAGAGAGATAGAGAGAGAGAGAGAGGGGCTCATAGAACCCAGGCTGTATAAAAACTCTGAGCTGACAATTTTTAATGTGAAACTGGAGAATTAATTCTGCTTTTGGTCGAGTGGAGATTAAAACGGACTGTGTGTGAAACACGCAGACAGATCAGGTCATTAGATGGGGGTCGCTGACCCGTCCGGTCTTTATGGTTTTGTGGTCGTATTTAACGCAGGTGCAGCAGCTGCTCTTTTCTCTCAGGTTTTAATCGCGCTGTTTTTGCTAACGCTGATTTAAAGCCAGACGCCGGTTAAGCCGAATGCTTCCACCACAGTTTTGATTTTAACTGGTCGTGAGTGATCTTGTGTTCCGGGGTCACATTCTTCTGTAAGTTTCAGACAGTCCACTGAAAGTGTAACTCCCTCACGTTCTACACACCAGAATTAATACCAGGGGCGCCAGAACTTTTTTGTCTTTGCTGACCAAACGTTTTTGGTGGGCCGAGAAACAAAAAGACAAAACAACGTAACAATTCCTGAGGAAATTTTTTCATTTACAGGTGCTACTCAACGATTTCATTTTTAGCTACTTAACAGTTTCATTTTTAGCTACTAAACAATTTTGCAGATTATTTCATTTTTAGCCATTACTTAATGATTTCAATTTTAGCTGCTACTTAACAATTTCTCACAGATTAATTCATTTTTAGCTACTATGTAACAATTTCTCACAGATTATTTCATTTTTAGCTGCTATGTAACAATTTCTCACAGATTATTTCATTTTTAGCTGCTATGTAACAATTTCTCATGGATTATTTCATTTTTAGCTACTACATAACAATTTCTCGTGGGTTAATGATTTTATTTTTAGCTACTACTTAATTTTTTGTGGGTTAATTATTTAATTTTTAGCTACTCCTTAACAATTAATAGTGGGTTAATTATTTTATTTTTAGCTGCTATGTAACAATTTCTCATGGATTATTTCATTTTTAGCTACTACATAATTTCTCGCGGGTTAATGATTTTATTTTTAGCTACTACTTAATTTTTTGTGGGTTAATTATTTAATTTTTAGCTATTCCTTAACAATTAATAGTGGGTTAATTATTTTATTTTTAGCTATTATTTAACAATTTCTCGCAGGTTAATGATTTTATTTTAAGCTACTACGTAACAATTTCTCGCAGGTTAACGATTTTTTCAGCTACTACTTAATGATTTCATTTTTTGGTGCTTTCCTCCCCTGAGCAAATTCCAGATTAAATTATTTATCAAGTTTTTATCAAACTGTAATCATTTTATTTCTGTCCTCTGTGATTTCCAGGTAGACATTGCCTGCTGTTGGAAAGCTGTCACTTGCCGCATTTAGTCTCCTAGCATGTGTATTCTAATAAAACACTTCCTGAATCAACACGACAGAAGCTTTGGAAGAGCCTCTGACTATTTACTTGGTCTGTGTCGTCTCCGTCTGTTCTACACTGGAAAGTAAAACAAAAAATAAAGTCTGATCAAGTACAAGTATTGATCAATAGAACTGACTGAAGTAATATTGAATTAATAATAATAAAGTAATAATGTTGAACTGTCTATGGAGCCAACAGCTCTCCACATCTCTGAGGAAAAGAAAGAGGACATCTTTAGCTCTAGAACCACGCACAGGATGGTAGAACAAGGCCTGTATGTTCTCCCTGACCCTGTACACCCCCCACACCCTTTATGAACACTCAGAGGGGCTTCCTGAGAGACAACATGCACATTCACACATCAGCAGGAGGCAGCGTGGCTCAGATCCTTTCAGGAAGGCTGGAGAAACCTGAGCACTCCTAACAGACAGCTGCTCTATTCACCCTCAGATCAGCTCCATTCACAACCTGGAGGTCTTTTACACAGCGCCTCTATTCAGCAGAGCGCACAGGTGGGCTTGGGTTACCTGGGACATCGGCCTCACCCCTGCCCTTCCCCTGTGAACCTGACCGACTCCAACAATGGAAAGCTGAGGTGTTGAGGTCCGGGGGGTGGAGGAGGCGGGGTGGTGTCCAAACCTCTACACTTCAGCTCTGACCTTCAGTGAGGAGAAAAGTGTAGGAAGAAGCGAGACCTTGACTTTTCATAGCAAAGAGCAATGTGTGAAATCCCCCCCTGGTATTTTGGGTCCCATGTTGGCTGCTTACTCACTCACCATAGTGGTGCTGATGCTTTAATGGCAGTAAATGTTTGTTTAATCAACTGTTCTTCCGTAAAGTCTCTGTTCCGGTGTGGTGATGCGCTCTTCCTCACATTAACTGAGATCTTCCTCATCTCCTCTTCTGTCTTCAGTGTGAGAAATGAGGAACAGTCACTCTTTACTCCAAACTCTTGGATGAGTTTTCAGATTTACAGATCTGCTGCAGCACATTGTAAAGTTTTTCAGAGGAATCCGGGCAGAGTTAGTTTCTACACTATGAAGGAACAACTGGGTGAACGAGTCTGTTACAGCACTATCCTAAGGCAGAGCGGTGCTACAGCTCTAGTTAGTTAAGAACACCAGAGACAGAAGCTGATTGTGGGTGAAGCAGATAAACAATGAGCTTCACTGAGTCTGGATTTGAGAGTCTATTTTTCTCTAATAGACAGCATAAAGTCATAAAAGTTGATTATCAGCGACCCCCACAATTTTCATTGTGAGACATTCAGAGGGTCCAGGACGTTAATTATCAGGTCCCGGACCCCCAGGACCCCATGAAGATTTCATTAGAGAACCGTTCTAAACACAATGCTTGTAATTTTTGTCAATGAGATGTTGAAGAACCTTTTAAAAGTCTGACCTCCACATTAAGCTTCTTGTTTTAAAGTAAAGGTTTTTCTTGTTTTGATATTGATAATACTGACAATAATAATAGAAGTACTTACAATAAAATGATTGTGCCGTTTTCCAGGTTTAGCAGCAAAGGCCGTTTTCCAGGTTTAGCAGCCAGTTCCTTAGTTATGAGGTTTTGTTCCAACAGTAACAGTACTGTAAGATAAATACCTATTAAGTGATGTTTGAAGAATATTCTATGGAAAGAGAAAGATAATATTTCCTAATTTCTGTCAATTTCAGGTCACTGACTGACAAAGAAATGCTAATGTGACAAATTCCGGAGTTTAATTCTAAGTGATGAAGCTTAAACCAGAATAAATGAGCTCCTAGGCTGTCTTGGGTCAGAAATGTGAATTATGAGGCCATCTCAGAGACATTCCCTCTGCCAGAATGTGATGAATGTTTGGAGGACCTCAGGGTTTTGAGGTCAGAGAGGGTTTTATTTCAGTTCAGCTTCTGCTCTCATGTTCCTGCTGTTATTAATGGGAGCTGTACTGTTGGAGAGCTTGGAGAAAATCCAACAGAAACTCAGAGAACATCGCTCTCCTCCACAAGCTCCACGGATCAAATGGAGGAGACGAGATGGAGAGCGGCTCACACATACCGTACCAATTAGTGCTCTGGCACACGTTTGCCTTTCTCTCCACTTTCTCTCCTCGCCGGCTCGTCTATGCTCTCCCTCACGAAACCGAGTTACCATCCAGACTCGAAAGGTTCAAAAACCCCAACAAAAGGAAGCAGAGAAAAAGGAGCAGAGTGGTAAAGAAATGAGGTCAGAGACAGAAAGGCTGATATGGGGAAAGAGAAACGGCAGAGCAACGGTGAGAGATTTCTCTCTTTCATTCTCTGAAGCCGGACTTCACGGCCGGGCTGATATTGTTCTGGAGGAACGCTGAGGTCAGAAGGTCGGGAAGAGAAAGAGACGGAACAGCACGCCGCTCTCGGAAGGCTCAGAGAAGTAGACGTGGGCAGGATGGAGATTAAAATCTATTGAAGTTTATGAAAGCCAGTGACCTCGGGCAGATTCTACTACCAAAAACCTCCCTGCCCAGCAAACTGAAGCTGCAGTCAGCAGCAAAACAGCAAGGAGAATGGAGGGAGAACAAAAGAGGAAGGAGAGAAAGACAGGACTGTTTTAACCTTGAGGGTGGACGCTGGAGAGGACAGCGAGAACAGGTGTTGAGTGGATGCAGGATAAATGGTGTTTGTGACGAGGAGCACTGAGAACAACTCGCATTACACACACAAACAGGACACTCCGATCAGGATTCTGAGGGGGATGATTACTACTAGCTTCAGGTGTAGTTTTCAGGTGTAGTTTCAGGTGTAACTACTAGCTTCAGGTGTAGTTTCGGGTTAGCCAAAGGTGTGAATTGTAGGGGCTGGACTATCAGTCACAAGGCTGATAAATTGATAAGCTTGTCTGTAGCGGTCTGTAGCAGCTCCCATCCATCATCAACAGAGACGTAGCTGCTTAACTTTGGCTAAGTATCACTGTTATTCTTCACTACCTCTTTTTGTCCTGATTACTCTAGTGTTGTGTCCATCATGTGCTTTACATTCCCTGTTTACTCTTCCCACAGATCGCATAGAACCATCCATCGTCGCAGGACCCGTAATTCCATTAACCTCACCTATCCCCCATGATCGTCAGAATCTCAGACCAGGGTGGCAGGTGGGCTTTGGAATCCGCTGTGCAGAAGGCAGACTTCATTTGAGCCCTCGCATCCTTCCATTCACTGCACTTTCTGGCATTGACGGAAACCTGGATCACTCCCATGAATTCGGCGACTCCAGCAGCCCTGTCCTCTGCCTTTCACTTGTCCCATTCTCCGAGACAGTCTGGTAGGGGTGGTGGCACACTGATTCATTTTCTTCTCTCTCACTGGACACAGCTACAGATGCTTTCCTTTCTTCACTCTCATATGCAATTAACTTTCTGTGTCCTCTCTCCTCCAGGCCAGCAAGATCTTCTCCACCTGCTCCCTGGCTGACAGGTGTCCTGCGCAGCAACCGGCAAGAACTAAGGAAGGCTGAGAGAAGGTGGAGGAAATCCCAGCTCGACTTGGATCTTCACTCCTACCAATCTCTCCTTTCCAAGTTCTCACTCGAAGTTACTGCTGCAAAGTCATCTTTCTACAGAGGGAAACTGGAAGCATCATCATCTGATCCACGCAAGCTCTTCAGCATTTTCTCCTCTCTCCTCAACCCTCCTCCTCCCCCTCCACCCTCTTCTCTCACTCCTGAGGATTTTGTCACCTTCTTTGAGGAGAAGGTTTATAAAATCCGCCAGTCTTTTCCCTCTGTCCCCACTCCTTCCACTAGACCTCCTCCTCTCGTTCTCAATCCCTTAAACTGTTTTTCTTCTCTTTCCACAGATGCTGTCCTTCAACTGATCAAATCCAGTAACCCAACCACCTGCCCGCTGGATCCCATTCCATCTGCATTGTTCCAGTCAATCTCCAAGGATCTACTGCCCTTTATCACTTTTCTCATTAACAAGTCCTTGTCATCAGGTGAAGGTCCATCAACTTTGAAGACTGCAAGAGTACTTCCCATCCTGAAGAAGCCCATGCTTGACAGCTCTGATATCAACAACTACAGACCGGTATCACTCCTTTTTTTTTCTTTCAAAAATTCTTGAACGTGCAGTCTATAATCAACTCTCTCTCTTTCTCACACAGAACCAGCTCCAGGACCCCAACCAGTCTGGCTTCAAACCAGTGCACTCAACAGAAACTGCTCTTATAGCAGTGACCGAGAAGCTCCAGTCAGCAAGATCAGCCTGTCTGTCATCTGTCCTGATTCTTCTTGACCTCTTGGCAGCTTTTGACACGGTCAATCACACAGTCCTTCTGGATGTCCTCACCAACCTTGGAATCACTGGCTCTTGGAAGTGGTTCAAGTCCTATCTGGAAGATCGCTCATACCAGGTAACATGGAGAGGGTACACATCCTCTCCATGCAGGCTCTCCACTGGTGTCCCACAAGGCTCGGTGCTAGGTCCTCTTCTCTTTTCTCTTTACACTAGCTCTCTTGGCAATGTAATATCATCTCTTGGCTTCTCCTATCACTGTTATGCTGATGACACTCAACTAATGCTTTCTTTCTCACCCTCTGACACACAGGTTTCCAGTCGGATCTCGGCATGTCTGTCTGACATCTCTTCATGGATGACAGCTCACCACCTGAAGCTCAATCCTAGCAAGACTGAGCTGCTATTCATCCCTGCAACTACAGGTCCTCATCATGATCTTGCCATCTCATTCGAGAACTCTCTGATTGTCCCATCTGTAGAGGCAGTCTGGATGGCCAGTTATCGTTCTTGACTCACATTGCGAACCTAACTCGGTCATACAGATTTCTCCTGTACAACATCCGGAGGATCCGACCCTTTCTCACTCGAGAGACCACCCAGGTACTAGTGCAGTCTCTTGTCATCTCAAGGCTTGACTACTGCAACTCGCTCTTGGCTGGTCTTCCAATGCAGGCCATCAAGCCTCTGCAACTCATCCAGAATGCAGCAGTCACCCCACTGCTGCGCTCCCTTCACTGGCTTCCTATAGCTGCACACATCAGATTTAAAACCCTTATGCTCGCTTACAAAGCCAGAAATGGACCAGCCCCTCCCTACTTGATGGCACTGGTGAAATCTCGAACTGTACAATGAGCCCTTCGAGCTTCGAGGACAGCTCGACTTGACCTGCCATCCTTCAAGGCGCGCGGAAGGCAAGCATCAAGACTGTTCTCTGTGCTGGCACCCAGATGGTGGAACGAACTCCCACTGGCTGTCCGTACAGCAGAGTCTCTCGCTGTCTTCAAACGCAGACTGAAGACACATCTCTTTATACAGCACTTAAATGAGCACTGAATTAAGTATTGATTGTAAAGTATTGTACTGCACTTATGTATTGTATTGTATTGCACTGCTCTGTGTTTAACTCTGTTCCTTTTTCTCTAAGTGTCAATAATGACAAAGAGATTACAAAAGAGACAAAGAGATCTCATATCACTGAAGAATTCGGGGTGGGTGATAATAAATAATCGTCCCTCTTTGAAGTAAATATGATTTCCTAAATGTAACTAAAGCCCAGCAGTGAGGTTGCTGAATTTCACCCTCTTCTTCTATCACTGCAGACTGGCTGGGTTGCCTACAGAGGCTGTTAATGAAGTAATGTTCTTTTTATTTGAGGATCCCATTTTGTAGGGGAAGATTTCAACCACTACC
Source organism: Colossoma macropomum (assembly GCF_904425465.1). Lineage (NCBI taxonomy): Eukaryota > Metazoa > Chordata > Actinopteri > Characiformes > Serrasalmidae > Colossoma > Colossoma macropomum. The sequence goes on along the minus strand of NW_023494799.1, from coordinate 19,795,506 downwards.
CCTTTAGCTCAGTTCCAAGGGGCAACACTCAAAAACAAGGAGTAGGGGTAAAAATAAGAAATAGGATTGGGCCTTAATCTCCTGAAAATATTATTGGAATCCCAGCTGATCTTTTAGTGCCCAAAAAGCTGCTCCTTTTCAGAACATATAAAAGAATCCCCCCCACCCCCCACCGACACCCCCTCCTGTTTGTGTAGTCTCCAGTTCAGACGTTGCCTGCTCTGCTGAGTGATTGCAGGATGACCTTTGACCTGAGGGAGTGGAGGTTTGTCAGCATTAATTAGAGCCCAGTGTGTACGAACACTCCACAGAGCCAGCACCCCTGCCCCCCCACACTCTGGCGTGGAGGATGGGATGCTGCAGAACAGAGAAAGGTTTTAGACCTGCTTAATGGCTTCATCACCCAGACTGTAACACAGGGCTGCAACAAACATTCAATAAAATTCAATAAATTCAATATTTAAAATATTCAAAAAAACAAAAACGTAGTACTCAGAGACTCCAACATCTGCATTAGAGCTCTAGTCTGAGGAAACAGTGATGAGGCTGAAATCATTTTTCCTTCATATTTTATATTTTTGTTCCACCTTTTATGCTGGAGCACTTCATTCTGGTACCTGCAACATTTAAGGTGGAAGGAAAATCCGAACACTGTAACATGGCTGCAATTAAACAACTGTTACTGACCTCTGTGCTGGACAGATGGAGTTGTAACGAGGACGCGGTCAGTGTGTTAAAGCTAACGAGCTGTGAAACAGTTAGACACGCTCCTCAGTGAAGTTACAGCACGGACGCGTTTGTGACTCAATAAACATCTGCCTGTGCAGGAGTGATAAATGTGGTCTGCTGTAGCTGGGATCCGGTCGCTATGGTAACAATGCACGCCTAAGGATGAAAACAAGCTGAGTTTACTAACAGATACTAAACACACACACACACGTTCTGCTGCTCTTCTTTATAAGCTGTCGTCTGTTTTCACTACAGATCCATAAACAAACTGACATTTAGAGCCGAGATGGTTTTGAAGATGTGTTAAAGAAACGGTTCAGGCAAAAAAGCTAATGATGCTAACGCTAAAAAAAAACAAAGATCCGCAATTAATCATGGCAATTAATGTCTATCACTCTTAAAAAAGATTGGTCTTCAAGGGTTCTTTAGTAAAGAAATGGTTCTACATAGAACATACCTACTCTAACCACAGTACAGGAGTTACGTCAGATGTGCAACAGTCGACAGTCAACATCACAACATAAAAACTCTTTCCTGTATGTTTATATGTTTTAGTGTTCAGGGTTGTACTCATGAGCCCATCCAAATCGGCCCGATTTCTGCCACAGAGAACACAAATAAACACCACTTCAAACCTCCAGACTTACGAAACTGCTTCCATACTAAATATGATTTTACCTGACATTTATATAAATTAATATAATCTGGGATTATATCTACAGCTTGTTTTATAGCACTGGATAAGTATAATCTGGGATTATTTCTACAGCTTGTTTTATAGCACTATATTAATACAATCTAAGTTTATTTCTACTGCTTGTTGTATAGCACTAGATTAATATAATCTGGGGTTATTTCTACTGCTTGTTTTATAGTACTAGAATAATATAATCTGGGTTTATTTCTACTGCTTGTTTTATAGCACAAGATAAATATAATCTGGGATTATTTCTACTGCTTGTTTTATAGCACTAGACATCACCAACTACCAACAGATGAGCAGGGTGGTCACGACCAGCCACACTACACTACCTGATGAGCTGAATGAGTTCTATGCTCGTTTCGAGGCCCTCAACCCTGGCCGACTGAGAGACGTTGTGGCCAAGGAGAGCACACAGAACACATCGCTCACTGTGACATCAGTGGATGTGTGCAGGACCTTGAAGAGAATAAACCCACGGAGAGCAGCTGGCCCAGGCAACATCCTTGGGTGTGCACTCAGGGTTTGCTCATCAGAACTGGCTGACGTGTTTGTGGACATATTCAATCTGTCCCTCGCGCAAGCTTTTGTGCCATTCTGCTTCAAGACCACTGCCATCGTGCCCCTCCCAAAGAAAAGCGTTGTGACCTGCCTAAATGACTATCGCCCCGTTGCACTCACCCCAATCGTGATGAAGTGCTTCGAGAGAATAGTCATGACTCATATCCAGGAGACCATTCCGAACACTATAGATCCTCTCCAGTTTGCATGCCGTCGGAACCGGTCCACAGACGACGCAGTCAACACTGCCCTTCACACAGCCCTCACACTCCTGGAGGGCAAGGACACGTATATCAGAATGTTCTTCATTGACTACAACTCAGCATTTAATACGGTATCAGCCTATAAAATGCTATTAATCCCACGCAAACTCTCAGGAAGACGCTACAGGAGTGTGAAGTCCAGGACTACAAGACTGACGAACAGTTTCTATTCACAGGCCATCAGGCTTGTGAACACCTCACTCACTACCTCTTCCGCCCGCCCACTCTGAACTGGTTTAACTTTTGGCCGACTTTGCACTCAATAGCTTTATGGACCGCTGCTTTACATACTTGCACATGCGCACACGTAACTTTCATTTTTCTTTCAACTTTGCACATATAACTTTTTTACTATTGTTTTTTAGTGTATTTCTACTTATTCTGTGTATTTTCTACTTATTCTGTGTATTTAATATATTTTTCTATTTTTTTTTTTCTAAGATTATATTTGGTGAATGGAGGAACAGCAAAGTAAGAATTTCATTGTACAGTGTACAGCCTGTTTCTGCTGTGCATATGACAATAAAACTCTTGAATCTTGAATTTATATAATCTGTGGTTATTTCTACAGTTTATTTATAGCACTAGATTAATATAATCTGGGTTTATTTCTACTGCTTGTTGTACAGAACTAGATTAATATAATGTGGGTTTATTTCTACTGCTTATTTTATGGCACTAGACTTATATAATCTGGGGTTATTTCTACAGCTTGTTTAATAGCACTAGATTAATACAATCTATGTTTATTTCTACTGCTTGTTTTATAGCACTAGATTAATATAATCTCAGCACTAGGTATTGTAGGTATGGTGATATAAACTGAGTCTGTTCCACAGTTTCTCACTAGGTTGAATAATTAACTGGCTCTGAATGTAGTAATTGTGATATAAACTGAGTCTGTTCTACAGTTTCTCATTAGGTTGAACGAATAACTGACTCTAAATGTAGGTATTGTGATATAAACTGAGTCTGTTCTACAGTTTCTCAATAGGTTTAATGCATAACTGGCTCTAAATGTAAGTATGGTGATATAAACGGAGTCTGTTCTACTTAGCGTCGGGGGTGTGGTATGGTGGCGGGGGGTATTTGATACTCTCCAGCAGGGTGAATACAGTGGAGTGTGTTCTAGGTCTCAGGTCACCTCGACTGAACCCACACAGAGATACAAAGGCCCGCCGGTCTTGGGGAGATTAGAGCAAGCACGCAGCTTTAAAAACCCAGACAAGCCACACACACCCCTCAATATCTGCAGCATCTGAGTGTTAGTACAGTGTAGAGGGTAAGAGCATTATCCTCCCTGGGCACGATTACTAGACAACACTGCGCTACACCGATAACAGTCCTCAGGACTCCTAACGCTACGTCTGCCCATGTCTGTTACACGATTTAACTGTAAGTCACTCTGAATAAGAACATCTGCCAGATTCCATCATGTAAATGCACAATATCTGAATGCTGTAAATAATATATTTATTTATTTATTCATTTATTTAATGAACTGTGAAGAGGTGTGCTATGAGAGCTACTCGTCATGTCTTTTCATCAGCTTCTAAGTGTAAATACCATTTATACTGGTACAGATATGAAGTTAAAAGACTCCAGACTAGAAAGACTACAAGAGTAATCGTCTGCCAGGAGACTCCCAAGACCCCTGCCACAATTTAAACACAGTAATGAATACTAGGGCTGAGTAATTAAGTCTTTTTTACAATTAGGATTTTAGCTTCCAACGATAATGAAAACAAGATAATCAAAACAAAATGTTTTTTGTGCTGCATTCTGTTCCGCAGTGTTGCTCTAATTTTGTCTTGTGCTATAAATCCATTTTAGATTATTTAAAGGTGTATATATATATATATATATATATATATATATATATATATATATATATATAAGATTATTTATTTATCATTTTTAAATGTATTTATTTATTTGTTTTCCAGTTGATTTGATCTCAATGTTGACCAAAATAATCTTGAGTCTGATTTTTTTGCAGCCCTAATCAATACTGGACTTATTAAAAAGACTGGAGCCAGCTCTACTGCGCATCATTAAAACCACTAACCGTCGTCTCTCTACTGCAAACAGAATTAATATTTTGGAAAAAACACACAAAGACCTACAGCAGAGCCGACACACCGCTGTGAGCTGGACTGTCTGACCTGAGTGCTCACACTTGCTGACTAACACCTGGGAATCCATACGTTTGGCCCTGCAGTGAGAGCAAAGCCGTCTGCACTCATTCATCTCAGCCTGCTTCTCTCTGAGCTTTTCTGGAACACGTTTAGAAGAGCCCTGTGCTGTGTGTGAGTGGCCCTCGAGTGAGGCACTCCGGGTCAGGACCGGGTCGCTCCAACAAAAGCGGCAGGATGTTCCTGAATAAAAGGCCGCTTCCTGAAAGACAGATGTCTGGGAACGTAGCAGAAGGAAAACGCTCTCACTGCATTCTCTACACCTTCGGCCAATTCAATGACATGATTTGTACTATAACCGTAAATAAAACCTTAAGCACATAGCTTAATATTCGCTGGCTTCTTATCCTAACCGTCCTGTTCCAACTTAAAAGGTGCCACAGTTGCACTGCAACTCCTGCACCATTTAAGGTAGAACTGTTTGTCTGAAATTTGTTTGGTAACCAAGGGGGCACTTACTTTTTTCACACAGCCCCAGCTGGTCGCTGGATAACGTTTTATCTTTCAATAAATGGAGCGATCATTTAAGAGATGTGTTTAGCGTTTACTCAGGAACAAAACCTTGTATCTCCATTTTTGTCATTTTTCAGTTTTTGACCTAATTTGAAAATGTTTGTTGTCCTTTATATTCTGTGTAAATTTCACGATAAACCAAAGAAATGGAACAAAATTACTTGGAAAAAAAGTCTGATTACACTGACTTGCATTAAAAGTATGGTATGTTTTTCCTTCTGCTGTAAAGTTACCACTTTGGAGATATGAGGAGGTTTATTTATGACAGCAGCGATATACATGGGAGCATGGCAAAGGTTTTAGGTTAAAATGACTTAACTTGTAATGTTTTAAATGGAACTGCAATGGCTGTGTACATAAAAAAGGGCATATTCCTAAAAAAATTAGGGGGGCCACTGGTTAAACTGGATTTTTTGCAGAGCATTTCAGTACCAGTTTTAAGAAGCTCTTGTCTACTTGGACTCATCATTTCCCCTCAGGGAATGCCCGAGCGCAGTCTACAGCAGTTTAGCCCTGCCCTTTCAGCCTACAGCAGTTTAGCCACGCCCATTCAGCCTACAGCAGTTTAGGCCCACCCATTCAGCCTACAGCAGTTTAGCCCCACCCATTCAGCGTACAGCAGTTTGTGCTAGTTTTGTGATGTTGGGTAAATCTGTTTATAGAATCTGTAGTATAAACTGATGTAACTCCGCTGTTCAGTATAAATTATCACACATTATTTAGATTCATGTAACTAAAGTACAGTTTAAACTCAAATGTTCTTTTAAAAACACCATCTTCACCTCAAACACTGACTTCCTGCTTCCAGCGAGTCTCTGCTGCTGATCTCTGGACTCCGTTACACATTATTACATTTATTAATGTTAAATAATTATTGACCAGTGTTCTGATTCTGAAGAACCATATGTTGCATTAGGTTTACAGATGCGCACATTTCATAATTTTAGGAGAAAAATGAGAGAATTTTAACTGTGTGTGTGTGTTTTGAGCTGAATCACAGTAGAATTATTAAGGTCAATAGGTCAAAGGGTCAGCCACCTCCTCTGTTCACTCCAATAACATCTTTCTCTGTCTCTCTCTCTCTGCCATGGAAAGTCTGTGATCAGTAGGTCTCTGTCTGTGTTAAATAAAGAGAGACAGTAGGTCCATGATGAAGAGGTTTGTGGGGTAAAAGATTAACGGTTTTACCAGCTAACATTACCAAACTAACGCACCTCATTCACCTCATCACTGTTTATCTGGAACTGCAGAGCCAGAAAACTATAACGTAAGTTGAACACTAGCTGCATTCCAAAGTCTATGCTGCAGCCGAGATAGCTCAGGTCCTCGGTAGGACTGTCCTATGAAGACTCCTCCTTAGTAGGAGTGGAACAGTCCTAATGAGGCTGCATGGTGAAGTCACCACAGCAACGTGAAACTCGTGAAGGAACTGGTGAGAGAAAATGGAGCACACTGCGTTAAGTTTGTTGCGTTTTCATTTCTTCATGGAAATGGAGATGTTCTTATGTTTTACGACAAACTACAAATACACAAATACTACTAAATAGAATATGATATATGGATGATATACGACACATGGACGAACACTTTAATTAATCAGTGATTTTACACTTTATAAGGTAACAAAGACGAATTCAAGGACGTGAACAACTTATATTTTAAAACAAGCTCTGCTACAACAGCTTTGTTTTCCGCCATTTTTGTGGTGCCGCTTTTTTCTCCTTTGTGTTCTTCATGTGCAGAGAACTGTGGGTAACCGAAGGCCTGGAAGGATACATCTGATGTGTCCTTGAAATCACTCCAAACGTAGGCTGCATTTCTAGGCTGTATACGAAGGGTGCTTCAACTTGAAACAGCCTTCTATGATGTAGTGGCCGAGAAATGCAGCCTATCTCGGCTGCAGCCTAGGCTTTCGAATGCAGCTATAGACAGAATGAATTATCCTCTTTCTTACTTTTCTGATCTTTACTTTTAAATATTTCAAATTAATTTAATTGTCTGTTCATCTTCACTGAAACATGGTTCTCACAACTCAGCACTCCCAGTGTAGCTATGGAATTGGGTGTAGTGCAATTATGGAAATGTGTGTAGTGTAACTATTTGTTTTCTTAAAAAAAGGTTAAATGATATCACAGGAAATGATGATGATGTGTGTGACATCATCTGACTCCACTGTAATTTAATGTCACAAGGTGTGTGGAGTCTTCATATTAAGCTTCATATTAAACACAGTCACTCTTGATGTGTCTCACTGGCTTAAAAATCAGGAACATCAACTGCAGGGAAGGTATTTTCTGCCCTCATAATACACATTACCGCTCTGTATATTAGACCTTAATGAGTGGAGGAACTGTGGAAAGCAGATTGTTGACTTGCTGACAATTATATGTTAATGTTAGTATTTTAATGTTTCCATTTTAAGGTTATTAGAGTACTCAATATTAGGGCTGTGCAATATGACAATATATATCATTATTGTGATAAATTATGTCACAATACAATACAATCTGCTTCTCTGATCCTATCGTGTATATCATCAGTACTTGTAGACACTGAGCAACTGCATGATACATTATAAAGTGAGCAAAATTAGTCCTGTGTAACTGGATTTAGTGCCAAATACTGAATAATAATCTGTTCAGTTTTTGATAGTATTTTTTAAAATGTAGCACTGTTGGCTCTTTTTTCTCTGTGCCAGCTGATTATTACATGTCTGAAAAAATAAACATCATGATATATTGTGTATTGTAAAAATTTCCTGAAGAATCGCAATATCATATTTTTGCCATCACCCACCTCTATTCAACATTAAAAAGAACATTATTTTATGATAATGCAGCATCAGAGATAATATTAAATGCTAATGAGAAGTTTATGCTGCCAGTAGTGAATTGAAAGCAAAAATCTCTGAATTTGTCGTTACATTTCGAAATAAAAGCGACAGCCACTCTAAGAAATCACCTCTTTAACTGAGGAGAGGAGATTAAAGGGCAGATAAAGAGGCCTACTCTGTAGGCATTAAAGGGTTAAACAGGGTTAAACGTCCTTGCTCTCTCGGTCACGCCTCAGTCTGAGTGCTGACGCGTTCAGTTGGCGGGTCAGAAGGGTGTTATCGAGTGTCCACAGCTTGCTCTCTCGCCCACCCACACTGCGGACAGACTGTCCAGTACGAGGGGCCATCTGTCTGTGCGTGTTATCAGTACCTCCAAAGCGTCCCCCTGGACCCCGGCCTGTCACAACACACATTTAGCATCTTTCACACTAAAGAGTAGCGGGAGACTTCCTTCCTTTAGGCCCAAATAAAAGAAACACCGATCCACTTCCTGTTCGCCTGAGGAAGACCCTGACTGGCTATTTCGACCCATCCACTTCGCTAACTATAGACCCAAACAGCGAAGCAGCCTGACCCACATCCCTATTTAAAGACCCTCTGAGGAAGGACAGGAAACATAACGAGTCTCAGACTGTTTATACAGGATCTCTCAGAGTAGCACTACTGAGCTCTGCATTAAAGGGCCCGTACCATGGAAAACTGAGTTGTTCTCTCTTTATTGATGGAACAGAGTTTAATGTAGTATGGTATTTTGCAATGCTTCAAGAAGTTTTGTATAATACACAAAAAGTCACAGTATTGTTTTTCCTGACATCTGATATGTTACAATAGACAAAGTAAGTGCACATTTAAAAAAATATTATCAAAAACTATAAATTAATTAAATACAAGTAATTTGTATTTAACATTTCACACACTGTGCCGCATTAAATCCAATAAAACATGACTAATTATGCTCTCTGTAATCAAGCATGCCGATGGTTTTGGTTTTTAACTGATGACATTCACAATACGCTCAGAAAAGCACGTTGTGATGTAATTTAACACCTTAACACTGGATATTGTCATACTGCCCAGCTCAAACATAAACCCTGTTAGAACTTCAAAACATATAATTCACTCCACCAGAACATATAGTCCATATGTGGAAAAAAATCACCTGTTTTGAATTCTTTGTTTTTGTGATGTCACAAAAGCTAAGGCATTTACACACATCTGTCCAACACAGTAGCTAATCAGAACACAGCTAATTTACATATATCAGTCTTAACGGCACAGTTACAAAGAGGTTGGAAAATTGGCATATCTGTTAAATACCCAGCATGTGGATATGTATTAAGTTAGTTTATATTTGTATATGTAAATGCTTTGTATTTGTTTATATAAATATTTGTTGTGAGATCACAGAAACAAAGAATTCCAAAACAGGCAATTTTTGCAGTTTAGTTTTCATGTCACTGTTCTTAGAACAAAAACTCATATTTACATATTGGTAACTTTACAGGAGAAGGAAAAAACATTCTTTACTTTAGTATAAGTAAATGGAACCAGACGTTTTCCCAAGTTGTTTTATTCCGTTTCTTTTGGTCCATTCATCATGAAATTTACACACAATGTAAAGGATAACAGGCATTTTCAAATTATGTCAAAAACAGAAAAACAACAAAAACGGAGATTTAAGGTTTTGTTCTGACAGCCGATATACGAACTATATGTACTCAGGGAGAACGGGACATTTTCAAATTTTATCTATGTTTATATACCATATAAAACTTGTATTAAAAAAAGAAGGAAAATGTAGTCCTCCATGATATGGGCCCTTTAAACAAATGACAAAACATCCAAAACCACAAAAGCACAATTCACTACCGTGCAAAACACAAAATATTTTTTGTGCACTTCCTCAACAACCTTTTCTACACAGCTCTACAGACACAAAGAAGTCCTCCGAGATATCCGACTGTGCGGTGCAGATTCAGCAGACGGAGATCAGAAGGAATTCCTTTAAACATTCACTCAGGAGGAGAGGGAGGAAGTAAATAAGGAGAGGAAAATGAAAAACAGAAAAAGCAGGAAACACAAACGCAGCCACGGCCGAACTATTCACAGATTCAAAGGGAAATTCTCTTTTAGAGATGCAGAGAACACAGGAAGTGCTGCAGAGGAGCGGCAGGTTTCCCGACAGAGAGACGAGATTCCCACAGACACACTGAAAAAAACTACTGTCAGGAAAAACATGGAGCGCACATGCCTCAATGAGCCCACCGCTCCTCAGCCCAGACCTACACACAACAGACCACTCATTTCAGCCCATCACAGATCAATAAACATGCACACCAGGAGCAAATTCATCCAATAAATCCAATATATAACAACCACAGAAAGGGGAATTACACCAAGTTTTTAAAATTCTTTGCACAATTCAATGGTTTGGAGTGAAACGCTGTGTTCTGAATTGTTCACAGTGGTGGCAGACGTCCACCTCTACAAGCTCCCTCACAGAAGGTTATTAATGAAATGGTTATGAATAGGCTGCCTGACGTCTGAGACACTGTTTTACGATAGTTTTGAGAAGATTTTGGCCAAAAAAGGTATTTATTTATAAATATATTCATGCTGGAGAGGTACATGCAGGGCATTGTACAAAAATATGATTATTTTTATTATTATTATATTGTAATATTATTATTTCAGACTTTCCACTATTTTCCCATCATCATCATTCCATATAAACTCAGAAGACTCGTATAGGTTCACTGGTGGTTTTGGATAGTAAATGTCTATATTTGTGTTGTAGTCATGGCAACCCCTGGTTCCTATCACCACCACTGTAAAGAAATCTGTTTACATCTCACACAATGAATTATGGGGGAATTTTGGGTGGAATTCCCCTTTGAAGGAATACTGGAGCTACAAGGCTAATATGGCTAACGTGGCTAAATTTGTTAAAACTTGGGAATTTGGGATGGCTGCTTCTACTGTTTTAAAACTATGTCCTGTACTTATGCTAATTGGTGGGGTATACGCTTCCATTAATTGTTAGCTACATTAGCCTTGTAGTGCTAAAACTAAAGAAGCAAACTTCAGACACCAAACACGTCTCAATTGAGTAGCTACATCTGGGTTGGGGAGAGAGGGGGAAATTGGACTTTTTAGCCGAACTATCACTTTAAGTGTTAACTGTACAGAACAAATTTCAGCTGCACTGAGGATGTGAATATCTGAAGGTGCTGATGATCTAAAACCGCAAAGGGGAGGCCCAAAGTTCTCCAAGCAGTAAACAAAGAGGCGCAGGGTGAACTCACCACGGCGTGCCGTATATCTGAAAGCCCTTGACGGTGACGTCCGAGTCCTGCAGGTAAATACAGTTCGTGAGGAGAGACTGAACATTGTCAAAGTCCTCGGGTTTGAGTTTGGAGACGGAGGGGAAGCGGTAATAATCCTGCTTCACCAGCTCAGACATGAAGTCCTTATCGAAGGTCAGCTCGTGGTTTCCCGCGATGACCACCTTAAACTCGTACGGCAAACTCCCTGCAGGAACACAAACACACACACAGTCAAATATAAACACACACAAGGACTTAAACACAGCACAGTCACACACATACAGTAACACACACATCACAAACACTCTAAGCCTGAACATTAAACTTGGCCAGAAAATAATTTCATATATTTATAGTTGTATGCAAAAGTTAAAATTACAAATTTTGTCAATTTTTGTGCTTATTTTCTATTTATCTCCTGAGTTTACTGTATTGGGGGAAAATAAATAATATGTGTCAAAACTTTTACACAGGCCACATTTTTTTTTTCCCCCCAAATAAACAGTAATTGTGTATTAAAATGTGCATAAGTGTCAATGAAAATGAGCTAACACAATTTAATAGTGTAAAATTTTCTATTTATTTAATCAAATTCAGTTAAATTTATTCAGTTAGATTCAGTAAACTAATAGTAATTGTGTATTAAAATGTGTGTGAAGTGTGTTTTCTGTAGAGAACTAACTTGTTAACTTACACAGAGAAAATCAACAAAATGTGTAATGTGAGCGGGGCGCAACTTTTGCAAATGACTCTATGCAAATAAGCTCTGTTCTGATTGGCTGCCCTGTATAGCTGCCTCATTTAAAAATCAGTCCAGGCTGAAACACTCCTTATAACGTCAGTGTGAGTTGGCGGGCCTGAAGTGCTGTAGGCTGAATGGGGGGGGGTATATCAAAATGGCTGATTTTGCATTTCATATAATAATTATATTCTACATCAAACTTATTTACAAATAATAAATTATCTATCTATCTGCCCATATATACATCATGTTTTATTTAAATAGAGGAAAGTCAATTTTCCAGTATATAAACCCTTTAAAGTGTATTTTGAGTCAATTAAGACTTTTTAAATATCTGTGCATTTTTTCTTCAAAATGTTTATTTTATTGCTGATCTGTGAAAATCAGGATGTATTAGCATTCTTAGTCAAATAAATACAAAATAAAACAAAACAGGCCTAATCATAATAATAATAATAATAAATATAGCCGCAAGCGGCAATGAGCGGGTTCAAGCACGCAACAGCAGTACGGGCCCTTCTGCAGGTTTAGCCCATTAGGCCTAAAAAGGCCTCAAGCTTCTGGTTTAGGCCATTAGGCCTAAAAAGGCCTCAAGCTTTTGGTTTCGCCCATTAGGCCTAAAAAGGCCTCAAGCCTTCTATTATATTAGGCTTAAACAGGCTTCAAGCCTTTGTATAGTAAGTCTTTGTATTGTGAAATCTTTGAAAGAATAATCCAAAATAAAAGACAAGCAGTGCAATTTTTGACATAACATGTAATTAGAAAGTTGTTCATCTTAGTGGACTGAGTCATATGACACCAATAGTTCATATGTGGACCTTGTAATAACACTGTAATAGCATTTTCATTGATTTTTCAGTGTTTTTGAGTGCTAAGGCACACCCAAAGGCCAATGTGGACAATTGGCAGACACCATTAGAGTCCAAATATGTATAAATCCTCAAAGTTTGGACATGATCTGACCAATGGCTGGTGAGTTATAGCTAATCAAGCTAACAATACCACGTATGCAGGAATTTAGTGATTAATCCACATGACCCTGAGAAGAAAAGTCAAAATGTTTTTGATAATTATGTACCTAGAGATGCCAAAGAATTGTTCTAGACCAACTTTGACAAGATTGGATCAAAATCCAGAGACTAGTTCAAAAAATAGGGTTTTGAAACATTTATCTATTACAAAAAAAGATACAGATTTTTAATAAACATGTATAGGCAAAATTGTTTGTCCCAATGTACTACAATAGGCTGTAGGCGAAAACTGTAATAATATTGTAATAACATGTAATAATATGTAATTTTTTGAAATAGCGCCCCCCAGTGGTCAAATCTTTTGAAACTCGACTGGTTGTTAGAAAGTGGCTACATATAGACACCAGTCAAGTTTCGTCATGATTGGTCAATGTTAAGCCTGTCAAATGGCCTGCTGAATGCTTATTGGCCGATGGCGGCCACAAATTTTGATGTATCCAAAAGTCCTTAAATGCACACATGTAGAATGGCCAGAGGATGCTGCATACCAAGTTTGAGCCTGATCAGATGTACGGCTGCAGAGAAAATGCCCTGTTTTTGTTGCTCCGCCCCCTAATTACTTATGCGCACAAAAATCGAATGGCTACCTCAGAATGGGCTACTGACATGCCATATGTAGTTTGAAATTTTTTGGCTGAAGGATTCTTGAGTTAGAGATTTTTCAATTAATTCTGAATTATTTTGAATTTATCCAGAAGGGTTCATTTGCATATGGCCGCCATGTTGTATGGAAAACTCAAAATATTTTTGATAATTATTGACCAGGACACTCTTCTGAATTTTTTGACACCAAAGACATGAGGATTGGGCAAAAATTGGAGGACTAGTTCGCAAAAGTAGGTTTTGCACATTTTGCAGTATTGCGAAAAATCTAAGTGGGCGGAGCTTAATAATCAAAATAGCCAAAAGGTTTATTTGGACCCATAGAATCAGGAAAAAAATATGGTTTGTCTGGCAAAAATCTGGTTTAGGAGATACAGACCCAAACGCGTTGGCCTGCGCTGTAGCGCCCCCTTGTGGCCAACTGGGCTAATTCCTTGCGCCTGAGTAGCGGGAGGGACTACTACCTATCGACCAAGTTTGGTGTCTCTAGGACTGACGGTTTGGGCTGTGCGTTCCGTTTCAGGGCAGAAAAATAATAATAATAATAAATATAGCCGCAAGCGGCAATGAGCGGGTCCAAGCACGCATAAGCCCAAGAAACTCTTTAGGCACTTTAAGCCTAATAGGCCTAATAAGGCCTAACGCACTTTGGGCCTTCGAGGCAGAGAGGCCGAAAAGAAATCAGAGTTTATCAACAGGCCTTCATTTGTCAAGAACAATGAGCATGGGCTTTAAAACCTAATAGATGTTTATATTTCAATTTACTGATCTAAAAAGGTTTGTAGAAATACATGAGTAATGGTAAAAATTTCTGACTTTGTTGTGTTTGCAAAGTATTTAGTTTCTCCATGTTAAAGGCTTTGACAAGCAGGACATAAACAGAACCAATGGACCCATAAGGGCCTTTTAAGCATAAAGGACCTCAGTGAAAGTGGGTGAAAATTGGTTCAAAGGTCTTCAAATGTTATGAATATTGATCAGGGACCTTTGTCAAAGATTGTCATTGAGTTTTGTTCAGATTGACCTTTTGACCTTGGTATTACAAGCTGTAGTCTTTACATGAATAATTCAAAATAGCAGAAAAGGAGCACAACTTATGATATAACATGTAATTACAAAGTCAATTAGATCAGTGAACTGAATCAAATGACACCTCTTATTTATCTGTAGACTTTGTAGTATTGTTGTAACAACATTTTTAAGGATTTTAGGTGTTTTTGAGTGCTAAAGCGCCCCCTATTGGCCAATTACAATAATACAATAGGCTGTAGGCGAAAATTGTAATAATATTGTAATAACATGTAATAATATGTAATTTTTTGAAATAGCGCCCCCCAGTGGTCAAATCTTTTGAAACTCGACTGGTTGTTAGAAAGTGGCTATATATAGACACCAGTCAAGTTTCGTCATGACTGGTCAATGTAAAGCCTGTCAAAAGGCCTGCTGAATGCTTATTGGCCGATGGCGACCACAAATTTCGATGTATCCAAACGTCCTTCAATACACACTTGTAGATTTGCGAGAGGATGCTGGATGCAAAGTTTCAGCTTGATAGGATGTTCAGAGGCAGAGAAAATGCCCTGTTTTTGTTGCTCCGCCCCCTAATTACTTATGCGCACAAAAATCGAATGGCTACCTCAGAATGGGCTACTGACATGCCATATGTAGTTTGAAATTTTTTGGCTGAAGGATTCTTGAGTTACAGATTTTTCAATTAATTCTGAATTATTTTGAATTTATCCAGAAGGGTTCATTTGCATATGGCCGCCGTGTTGTATGGAAAACTCAAAATATTTTTGATAATTATTGACCAGGACACTCTTCTGAATTTTTTGACACCAAAGACATGAGGATTGGGCAAAAATTGGAGGACTAGTTCGCAAAAGTAGGTTTTGCACATTTTGCAGTATTGCGAAAAATCTAAGTGGGCGGAGCTTAATAATCAAAATAGCCAAAAGGTTTATTTGGACCCATAGAATCAGGAAAAAAATATGGTTTGTCTGGCAAAAATCTGGTTTAGGAGATACAGACCCAAACGCGTTGGCCTGCGCTGTAGCGCCCCCTTGTGGCCAACTGGGCTAATTCCTTGCGCCTGAGTAGCGGGAGGGACTACTACCTATCGACCAAGTTTGGTGTCTCTAGGACTGACGGTTTGGGCTGTGCGTTCCGTTTCAGGGCAGAAAAATAATAATAATAATAAGAAGAAAAATCCTCACAATTCCAATAGGGTTCAATGCATTGCATGCTTGAACCCTAAATATAGCCGCAAGCGGCAATGAGCGGGTTCAAGCACGCAACAGCAGTACGGGCCCTTCTGCAGGTTTAGCCCATTAGGCCTAAAAAGGCCTCAAGCATCTGGTTTAGGCCATTAGGCCTAAAAAGGCCTCAAGCTTTTTGTTTCGCCCATTAGGCCTAAAAAGGCCTCAAGCCTTCTCTTATATTAGGCCTAGAAAGGCCTCAAGCCTTTGTATAGTAAGTCTTTGTATTGTGAAATCTTTGAATGAATAAGCCAAAATAAAAGACAAGCAGTGCAATTTTTGACATAACATGCAATTAGACAGTTGTTCCTCTTAGTGGACTGAGTCACATGGCACCAATTGTTTATATGTCGACCTTGTAATAACATTGTAATAGCATTTTTATTGATTTTTCAGTGTTTTTGAGTGCTGAAGCACCCCCAAAGGCCAATCTGGACCAAACTTGGCATACTCCATTAGAATCTCAATATCTACAAGTCCTCAAAGTTTGAACATGATCTGACCAATAACTGATGAGTTATAGCTAATCAAGCTAACAATGCCACGTATGCAGGAATGTAGTGATTAATCCACATGACCCTGAGTAGAAAACTCAAAATGTTTTTGATAATTATGTACCTAGAGATGCCAAAGAATTGTTCTAGACCAATTTTGAAAAGATTGGATCAAAATCCAGAGACTAGTTCAAAAAGTAGGGTTTTGAAACATTTATCTATTACAAAAAAACGATACAGATTTGTAATAAACATGTATTGGCAAAATTGTTTGTCACATGGTAATACAATAGGCTGTAGGCGAAAATTGTAATAATATTGTAATAACATGTAATAATATGTAATTTTTTGAAATAGCGCCACCCAGTGGTCAAATCTTTTGAAACTCGACTGGTTGTTAGAAAGTGGCTATATATAGACACCAGTCAAGTTTCGTCATGACTGGTCAATGTAAAGCCTGTCAAAAGGCCTGCTGAATGCTTATTGGCCGATGGCGACCACAAATTTCGATGTATCCAAACGTCCTTCAATACACACTTGTAGATTTGCGAGAGGATGCTGGATGCAAAGTTTCAGCTTGATAGGATGTTCAGAGGCAGAGAAAATGCCCTGTTTTTGTTGCTCCGCCCCCTAATTACTTATGCGCACAAAAATCGAATGGCTACCTCAGAATGGGCTACTGACATGCCATATGTAGTTTGAAATTTTTTGGCTGAAGGATTCTTGAGTTACAGATTTTTCAATTAATTCTGAATTATTTTGAATTTATCCAGAAGGGTTCATTTGCATATGGTCGCCATGTTGTATAGAAAACTCAAAATGTTTTTGATGATTATTGACTTTGAGGCTCTTCAGAATTTTTTGACACCAAATGAATGAGGATTGGGCAAAAATTGTAGGACTAGTTCGCAAAAGTAGGTTTCGCATATTTCGCAGTATTGCAAAAAATCTAAGTGGGCGGAGCTAAATAATCAAAATAGCCAAAAGGTTTATTCGGACCCATAGAACCAGGAAAAAAATATGGCTTGTCTGGCAAAAATCAGGTTTAGGAGATATAGAACCAAACGCGTTGGCCTGCGCTGTAGCGCCCCCTTGTGGCCGACAGGGCTGATTCTTTGCGCCTGAGTAGCGGGAGGGACTACTACCTATTGACCAAGTTTGGTGTCTCTAGGACTTACGGTTTGGGCTGTGCGTTCCGTTTCAGGGCGGAAAAAGAATAATAATAATAAGAAGAAGAAAAATCCGCACAATTCCAATAGGGTTCAATGCATTGCATGCTTGAACCCTAAATATAGCCGCAAGCGGCAATGAGCGGGTTCAAGCATGCAACAGCAGTACGGGCCCTCCTGCAGGTTGAGCTCATTAGGCCTAAAAAGGCCTCAAGCTGTTGGTTTAGGCCATTAGGCCTAAAAAGGCCTCAAGCTTCTGGTTTCGCCCATTAGGCCTAAAAAGGCCTCAAGCCTTTTATTATATTAGGCCTAAACAGGCCTCAAGCCTTTGTATAGTAAGTCTTTGTATAGTGAAATCTTTGAATGAATAAGCCAAAATAAAAGACAAGCAGTGCAATTTTTGACATAACATGTAATTAGAAAGTTGTTCATCTTAGTGGACTGAGTCACATGGCACCAATTGTTTATGTGCAGACCTTGTAATAACATTGTAATAGCTTTTTTATTGATTTTTCAGTGTTTTTGAGTGCTGAAGCACCCCCAAAGGCCAATCTGGACCAAACTTGGCATACTCCATTAGAATCTCAATATCTACAAATCCTCAAAGATTGAACATGATCTGACCAATAACTGATGAGTTATAGCTAATCAAGCTAACAGTGCCATGTACGCAGGAATGTAGTGATTAATCCACATGACCCTGAGTAGAAAACTCAAAATGTTCTTGATAATTATTTACCTAGAGATGCCAAAGAATTGTTCTAGACCAACGTTGACAAGATTGGATCAAAATCCAGAGGCTAGTTCGAAAAGTATGGTTTTCAAACATTTATAGATTACGAAAAAACTATGCAGATTTTTAATAAACATGTATAGGCACAATTGTTTGTCCCAATGTACTACAATTGGCTTTCGGCGAAAATTGTAATAATATAGTAATAACATGTAATAATATGTAAATTTTTGAAATAGCGCCCCCCAGTGGTCAAATCTTTTGAAACTCGACTGGTTGTTAGAAAGTGGCTACATATAGACATCAGTCAAGTTTCGTCATGATTGGTCAATGTTAAGCCTGTCAAATGGCCTACTGAATGCTTATTGGCCGATGGCGACCACAAATTTCAATGTATCCAAACGTCCTTCAATGCACACTTGTAGACTGGCGAGAGGATGCTGGATGCAAAGTTTCAGCTTGATAGGATGTTCAGAGGCAGAGAAAATGCCCTGTTTTTGTTGCTCCGCCCCCTAATTACTTATGCGCACAAAAATCGAATGGCTACCTCAGAATGGGCTACTGACATGCCATATGTAGTTTGAAATTTTTTGGCTGAAGGATTCTTGAGTTAGAGATTTTTCAATTAATTCTGAATTATTTTGAATTTATCCAGAAGGGTTCATTTGCATATGGCCGCCATGTTGTATAGAAAACTCAAAATGTTTTTGATGATTATTGACTTTGAGGCTCTTCAGAATTTTTTGACACCAAATGAATGAGGATTGGGCAAAAATTGTAGGACTAGTTCGCAAAAGTAGGTTTCGCATATTTCGCAGTATTGCAAAAAATCTAAGTGGGCGGAGCTAAATAATCAAAATAGCCAAAAGGTTTATTCGGACCCATAGAACCAGGAAAAAAATATGCCTTGTCTGGCAAAAATCAGGTTTAGGAGATATAGAACCAAACGCGTTGGCCTGCGCTGTAGCGCCCCCTTGTGGCCGACAGGGCTGATTCTTTGCGCCTGAGTAGCGGGAGGGACTACTACCTATTGACCAAGTTTGGTGTCTCTAGGACTTACGGTTTGGGCTGTGCGTTCCGTTTCAGGGCGGAAAAAGAATAATAATAATAAGAAGAAGAAAAATCCGCACAATTCCAATAGGGTTCAATGCATTGCATGCTTGAACCCTAAATATAGCCGCAAGCGGCAATGAGCGGGTTCAAGCATGCAACAGCAGTACGGGCCCTCCTGCAGGTTGAGCTCATTAGGCCTAAAAAGGCCTCAAGCTGTTGGTTTAGGCCATTAGGCCTAAAAAGGCCTCAAGCTTCTGGTTTAGGCCATTAGGCCTAAAAAGGCCTCAAGCTTTTGGTTTCGCCCATTAGGCCTAAAAAGGCCTCAAGCCTTTTATTATATTAGGCCTAGAAACAGGCCTCAAGCCTTTGTATAGTAAGTCTTTGTATAGTGAAATCTTTGAATGAATAAGCCAAAATAAAAGACAAGCAGTGCAATTTTTGACATAACATGTAATTAGAAAGTTGTTCATCTTAGTGGACTGAGTCACATGGCACCATTGTTTATGTGCAGACCTTGTAATAACATTGTAATAGCTTTTTTATTGATTTTTCAGTGTTTTTGAGTGCTGAAGCACCCCCAAAGGCCAATCTGGACCAAACTTGGCATACTCCATTAGAATCTCAATATCTACAAATCCTCAAAGATTGAACATGATCTGACCAATAACTGATGAGTTATAGCTAATCAAGCTAACAGTGCCATGTACGCAGGAATGTAGTGATTAATCCACATGACCCTGAGTAGAAAACTCAAAATGTTCTTGATAATTATTTACCTAGAGATGCCAAAGAATTGTTCTAGACCAACGTTGACAAGATTGGATCAAAATCCAGAGGCTAGTTCGAAAAGTATGGTTTTCAAACATTTATAGATTACGAAAAAACTATGCAGATTTTTAATAAACATGTATAGGCACAATTGTTTGTCCCAATGGTACTACAATTGGCTTTCGGCGAAAATTGTAATAATATAGTAATAACATGTAATAATATGTAAATTTTTGAAATAGCGCCCCCCCAGTGGTCAAATCTTTTGAAACTCGACTGGTTGTTAGAAAGTGGCTACATATAGACATCAGTCAAGTTTCGTCATGATTGGTCAATGTTAAGCCTGTCAAATGGCCTACTGAATGCTTATTGGCCGATGGCGACCACAAATTTCAATGTATCCAAACGTCCTTCAATGCACACTTGTAGACTGGCGAGAGGATGCTGGATGCAAAGTTTCAGCTTGATAGGATGTTCAGAGGCAGAGAAAATGCCCTGTTTTTGTTGCTCCGCCCCCTAATTACTTATGCGCACAAAAATCGAATGGCTACCTCAGAATGGGCTACTGACATGCCCTATGTAGTTTGAAATTTTTTGGCTGAAGGATTCTTGAGTTAGAGATTTTTCAATTAATTCTGAATTATTTTGAATTTATCCAGAAGGGTTCATTTGCATATGGCCGCCATGTTGTATAGAAAACTCAAAATGTTTTTGATGATTATTGACTTTGAGGCTCTTCAGAATTTTTTGACACCAAATGAATGAGGATTGGGCAAAAATTGTAGGACTAGTTCGCAAAAGTAGGTTTCGCATATTTCGCAGTATTGCAAAAAATCTAAGTGGGCGGAGCTAAATAATCAAAATAGCCAAAAGGTTTATTCGGACCCATAGAACCAGGAAAAAAATATGCCTTGTCTGGCAAAAATCAGGTTTAGGAGATATAGAACCAAACGCGTTGGCCTGCGCTGTAGCGCCCCCTTGTGGCCGACAGGGCTGATTCTTTGCGCCTGAGTAGCGGGAGGGACTACTACCTATTGACCAAGTTTGGTGTCTCTAGGACTTACGGTTTGGGCTGTGCGTTCCGTTTCAGGGAAGAAACAGAATAATAATAATAATAATAAGAAGAAGAAAAATCCGCACAATTCCAATAGGGTTCAATGCATTGCATGCTTGAACCCTAATAAGAAAAATCTTGACAATTTCAATAGGGTTCAATGCATTGCATGCTTGAACCCTAATAATAAATATAGCCGCAAGTGGCAATGAGCGGGTTCAAGCACGCAACAGCAGTACGGGCCCTCCTGCAGGTTTAGCCCATTAGGCCTAAAAAGGCCTCA
Organism: Colossoma macropomum; assembly: GCF_904425465.1. Taxonomy (NCBI): domain Eukaryota; kingdom Metazoa; phylum Chordata; class Actinopteri; order Characiformes; family Serrasalmidae; genus Colossoma; species Colossoma macropomum. The sequence continues at coordinate 19,774,198 of NW_023494799.1, read as the reverse complement.
AGCTGTTGGTTTAGGCCATTAGGCCTAAAAAGGCCTCAAGCTTTTGGTTTAGGCCATTAGGCCTAAAAAGGCCTCAAGCTGTTGGTTTAGCCCATTAGGCCTAAAAAGGCCTCAAGCCTTTTATTATATTAGGCCTAAACAGGCCTCAAGCCTTTGTATAGTAAGTCTTTGTATAGTGAAATCTTTGAATGAATACGTCAAAATAAAAAACAAGCAGTGCAATTTTTGACATAACATGTAATTAGAAAGTTGTTCAGGTTAGTGAACTGAGTTATATGGCACCATGCGTTTATATGTCGACCTTGTAATAACATTGTAATAGCAATTTAATTGATTTTTCAGTGTTTTTGAGTGCTGAAGCGCATCCAAAGGCCAATCTGGACCAAACTTGGCATACTCCATTAGAATCTCAATTTGTATAAATACTCAAAGTTTGGACATGATCTGACCAATGACTGATGAGTTATAGCTAATCAAGCTAACAATGCCACGTATGCAGGAATTTAGTGATTAATCCACATGACCCTGAGTAGAAAACTCAAAATGTTCTTGATAATTATTTACATAGAGAGGCCAAAGAATTGTTCTAGACCAATTTTGAAAAGATTGGTTCAAAATCCAGAGACTAGTTCAAAAAGTAGGGTTTTGAAACATTTATCTATTACAAAAAAACGATACAGATTTTTAATAAACATGTATAGGTAAAATTGTTTGTCCCAATGTACTACAATAGGCTGTAGGTGAAAATTGTAATAATATTGTAATAACATGTAATAATATGTAATTTTTTGAAATAGCGCCCCCCAGTGGTCAAATCTTTTGAAACTCGACTGGTTGTTAGAAAGTGGCTACATATAGACACCAGTCAAGTTTCGTCATGATTGGTCAATGTTAAGCCTGTCAAATGGCCTGCTGAATGCTTATTGGCCGATGGCGACCACAAATTTCAATGTATCCAAACGTCCTTCAATGCACACTTGTAGACTGGCGAGAGGATGCTGGATGCAAAGTTTCAGCTTGATCGGATGTTCAGAGGCAGAGAAAATGCCCTGTTTTTGTTGCTCCGCCCCCTAATTACTTATGCGCACAAAAATCGAATGGCTACCTCAGAATAGTCTACTGACCATTGAAGTCTGAAATTTTTTGGCTGAAGGATTCTTGAGTTACAGATTTTTCAATTAATTCTGAATTAATTTGAATTTATCCAGAAGGGTTCATTTGCATATGACAGCCATGTTGTATGGAAAACTTAAAATGTTTTTGATGATTATTGACCTTGAGGCTCTTCTGAATTTTTTGACACCAAATGAATGAGGATTGGGAAAAAACTGTGGGACTAGTTTGCAAAAGTAGGTTTTGCATATTTCGCAGTATTGCGAAAAATCTAAGTGGGCGGAGCTAAATAATCAAAATAGCCAAAAGGTTTATTTGGACCCATAGAACCAGGAAAAAAATATGGCTTGTCTGGCAAAAATCTGGTTTAGGAGATATAGACCCAAACGCGTTCACCTGCGCTATAGCGCCCCCTTGTGGCCGACTGGGCTGATTTCTTGCGCCTGAGTAGCGGGAGGGACTACTACCTATTGACCAAGTTTGGTGTCTCTAGGACTTACGGTTTGGGCTGTGCGTTCCGTTTCAGGGAAGAAACAGAATAATAATAATAATAATAAGAAGAAGAAAAATCCGCACAATTCCAATAGGGTTCTACGCACTTCGTGCTTGAACCCTAATAAGAAAAATCTTGACAATTTCAATAGGGTTCAATGCATTGCATGCTTGAACCCTAATAATAAATATAGCCGCAAGTGGCAATGAGCGGGTTCAAGCACGCAACAGCAGTACGGGCCCTCCTGCAGGTTTAGCCCATTAGGCCTAAAAAGGCCTCAAGCTGTTGGTTTAGGCCATTAGGCCTAAAAAGGCCTCAAGCTTTTGGTTTAGGCCATTAGGCCTAAAAAGGCCTCAAGCTGTTGGTTTAGCCCATTAGGCCTAAAAAGGCCTCAAGCCTTTTATTATATTAGGCCTAAACAGGCCTCAAGCCTTTGTATAGTAAGTCTTTGTATAGTGAAATCTTTGAATGAATACGTCAAAATAAAAAACAAGCAGTGCAATTTTTGACATAACATGTAATTAGAAAGTTGTTCAGGTTAGTGAACTGAGTTATATGGCACCATGCGTTTATATGTCGACCTTGTAATAACATTGTAATAGCAATTTAATTGATTTTTCAGTGTTTTTGAGTGCTGAAGCGCATCCAAAGGCCAATCTGGACCAAACTTGGCATACTCCATTAGAATCTCAATTTGTATAAATACTCAAAGTTTGGACATGATCTGACCAATGACTGATGAGTTATAGCTAATCAAGCTAACAATGCCACGTATGCAGGAATTTAGTGATTAATCCACATGACCCTGAGTAGAAAACTCAAAATGTTCTTGATAATTATTTACATAGAGAGGCCAAAGAATTGTTCTAGACCAATTTTGAAAAGATTGGTTCAAAATCCAGAGACTAGTTCAAAAAGTAGGGTTTTGAAACATTTATCTATTACAAAAAAACGATACAGATTTTTAATAAACATGTATAGGCAAAATTGTTTGTCCCAATGTACTACAATAGGCTGTAGGTGAAAATTGTAATAATATTGTAATAACATGTAATAATATGTAATTTTTTGAAATAGCGCCCCCCAGTGGTCAAATCTTTTGAAACTCGACTGGTTGTTAGAAAGTGGCTACATATAGACACCAGTCAAGTTTCGTCATGATTGGTCAATGTTAAGCCTGTCAAATGGCCTGCTGAATGCTTATTGGCCGATGGCGACCACAAATTTCAATGTATCCAAACGTCCTTCAATGCACACTTGTAGACTGGCGAGAGGATGCTGGATGCAAAGTTTCAGCTTGATCGGATGTTCAGAGGCAGAGAAAATGCCCTGTTTTTGTTGCTCCGCCCCCTAATTACTTATGCGCACAAAAATCGAATGGCTACCTCAGAATAGGCTACTGGCATGGCCTGTGAAGTTTGAAATTTTTTGGCTGAAGGATTCTTGAGTTACAGATTTTTCAATTAATTCTGAATTATTTTGAACTTATCCAGAAGGGTTCATTTGCATATGGCAGCCATGTTGTATGGAAAACTTAAAATGTTTTTGATAATTATTGACCTTGAGGCTCTTCTGAATTTTTTTACACCAAATGGATGAGGATCGGGCAAAAATTGGAGGACTAGTTCGCAAAAGTAGGTTTCGCACATTTTGCAGTATTGCGAAAAATCTAAGTGGGCGGAGCTAAATAATCAAAATAGCCAAAAGGTTTATTTGGACCCAGAGAATCAGGAAAAAAATATGGCTTGTCTGGCAAAAATCTGGTTTAGGAGATATAGACCCAAACGCGTTGACCTGCGCTATAGCGCCCCCTTGTGGCCGACAGGGCTGATTTCTTGCGCCTGAGTAGCGGGAGGGACTACTACCTATTGACCAAGTTTGGTGTCTCTAGGACTTACGGTTTGGGCTGTGCGTTCCGTTTCAGGGCAGAAAAAAAATTATAATAATAAATAAGAAAAATCTTGACAATTTCAATAGGGTTCAATGCATTGCATGCTTGAACCCTAAATATAGCCGCAAGCGGCAATGAGCGGGTCCAAGAAAGCCCAAGAAGCTCTCATGCACTTTGAGCCAAAAGGCCTAATATGGCCTAATGCAGTTTGGGACTTTGAGGCAGAGAGCCTGAAAAAAGGTCTGAGTTCCTCAACAGGCCTTCATTTGTCATGAATTAGGAGCAGGGGGCTTTAAACCTAATGTATGTTTATATTTCAAGTTACTGATCTAAAAAGGTTTGAAGAAATATTTGAGTAATGTTAAAAATTTCTGTCTTTGTTGTGTTTGCAAAGTATTTTGTTTCTCCATGTTAAAGGCTTTGATAAGCAGGACATAAACAGACCCAATGGACCCATAAGGGCCCTTTAAGCATAAAGGACCTCAGTGAAAGTGGGTCAAAATTGGTCCAAAGGTCTTCAAGTGTTATGAAAATTGATCAGGGACCTTTGTCAAAGATGTTCACCGAGTTTTGTTCAGCTTGACCTTTTGACCTTGGTATTACAAGCTGTAGTCTTTAAATGAATAATTCAAAGTACCAGAGAAGGAGTACAATTTATGACATAACATGTAAATACAAAGTGATTCAGACCAGTGAACTGAATCAAATGACACCTCTGATTTGTCTGCAGACTTTGTAGTATTGTTGTAACAACATTTTTAAAGATTTTAGGTGTTTTTGAGTGCTAAAGCGCCCCCTATTGGCCAATCAGGATCAAATTTTGCAAGCCACATCAGAGTCTCAATTTATAAAAATACTTACAATTTTGAGATGATCGGACCAAGGACTGATGAGCTATAGCAATTAAAGCTAGCAATGCTATAGCTGCAATGATTTAGTGATGGAGGGAGACCACAATGAGCAAAAAATGGAAAATGTGCTGGATAATTATTTACCTAGAGAGGCTACAGAGTATTTCTAGACCAGTTTTGAGAAGTTAGCTTCAAATTCCACGGACTAGTTCAAAGAGTGCTAATTTCAAACAATTAATGATTGAAAAAAGTAAGCACATTTTTAATAGACTTGTAATGACAAAAGTGTTTGGAGCACTGCACTGCATGAGGTCATCTAAGTTATTTGACCAAAAATGACAATCTGTACAAGATATACTTGATTTTCAGTTATAGCGCCCCCCAGTGGCCAAATGTTTTGAAACTTCGCAGGTTGTTAGAAGGTGGTGAGATAGAGATAGCTGTCAAGTATCATGAGGATTGGCCAAGGCTAAGCCTGTCAAATGGCTGCTGAAAGCTTATTGGCCGATGGCGGCCATAAATTTCAATATATCAAAGTGTCCTTAAAGAATCACTTAAAGTCTTACTAGTAGATGATACTTGCAAAGTTTCAACTTGATCGGATGTACGGATGCTGAGAAACAGCTATTAAGGCACATTAAGCATTTACAGCGCCCCCTAATGACCAATGTGCACAAAAATGGATAGGCTACCTCAGAGTCTCTTTAGGAACAAGCCTGTCAAGTTTCAAATTTTTTGGGTGAAGGATTTTTGAGTTACAGATTTTTCAATTAAATAAGAATTATTTTGATTTTTCCAGAAGGATTAATTTGCATATGGCAGCCATTTTGAGTAAAGAATTAAAAATGTGCTGGATAATTATTGAGGTTCAGGCTCTTCTGAATTTTTTGACACCAAATACATGAGGATTGGATGAAAACTGTAGGACTAGTTCGCAAAAGTAGGTTTCGCATATTATGCAAATTAGCTCAAAATCTAAGTGGGCGGAGCTTAATGGTCCAAATTACAAAGTTGTTTTGTTGGACCCAAGGAATCAGGAAAAAAATGTGTCATGTCTGGCAAAAATCTAGGGAATGAGTTAAAGGGCCAAACGCGTTGTGTTGCGCAATAGCGCCACCTTTACGCCGATTGGGCTCATTTCGCGAACCTGAGTAGCGGGAGGGACTACTACCTATTGACCAAGTTTCATGTCTCTAGGACTTACGGTTTGGTCTGGGCGATTCGTTTTATCGGAGAAAAAGAATAATAAGAAGAAGAATAATAATAATAAGAAGAAGAAAACTCTAACAAAAACAATAGGGTCCTACGCACTGCGTGCTTGGACCCTAATAATAAGAAAAACTCTAACAAAAACAATAGGGTCCTACGCACTTGTGCGCTTGGACCCTAATAATAATAATAATAAGAAAAACTCTAACAAAAACAATAGGGTCCTACGCACTTGCGTGCTTGGACCCTAAAAACTCTACCAAAATTGCATGCTTGAACCCTAATAATAATAATAAGAAAAATCCGCACAATTCCAATAGGGTTCTACGCACTTCGTGCTTGAACCCTAATAATAATAATAATAATAATAATAAGAAAAATCCACACAATTCCAATAGGGTTCTACGCACTTCGTGCTTGAACCCTAATAATAATAATAACAAAACATGGAAAAGATTCAGTTTAATTTCGGTTTGTCTATTTCATAATAAATATACACCAGAATGTTTAACATTATGTATCAGTCACGGTTCTCCACTGGAACGAGCCTGGATGAGAATGGGATCTTTTCATGCCTTCATGTAATCGTATTCATAATCATAATGATATATGATTAATCGTAATCATAATATTTATCATTATTACTATGATATATTTTTCAATCTTTTCATTTTACTTCAACTGTGTAAAGTAGGATGTGTTTCTCATTCTCAGTCAAATGAACACAAAATAAAACAAAACAGATAATAATAATAATAATAATAATAATGATAAAAAAGATGAAAAGTGTTGAGTGTACTCTGTGTTTGTCTCTCTGTTTGATAACTAACACGCAGGAGGATGAGGGTTAGGGTGCTGAACTCTCTGTGAATCAGTGCTGATGGTTTGGTGAAAGTGTGTGAGGCACGAGTGTGAAACGTGAACAGGATCCAGAGAAGACTGAAGGTAATAAATTAGATCTAATGGGAGGGTCTGAGTCTGAGTGCTGTAATGCTGTGCAGTGGAGCTCTGTGATAAGCTCTTTACCTGAGAGCCAACGAGGGGCTGCAAACCAGATAAAGCCCCCTGGAGTAACTCAATAATACAGACTCACTCCACACACACACACACATTTACATGGAGAAAGTCCTGCAGTAAATGCCTGCCCGCAGAGGAGGCTAATCGCGTTTAAGGGGTCTTTCAGCCCACCCTGCGGACCCCCAAACACGATTAGCCTCCACCGTGTGCAGGAATTCACACTAATATCAAACTAACTGTCGCTTTGAAGGCCGATTCATACCAGAGACAGCTCTGAGGCGCTTCAGTCGTCTGTCTGACTGAACCCATATGCTTCCATAAATTAATTAATTATGGAATAAATAACATTAGTTATGTTTACAGATTTGAGTCGTACGTCTGACTTTTCTATGTCAAAAAACGAAAAACAAGACTGAACACATAACAGATTCAGACCACAATAAAAAATCCTCTTCTACATTCTTAAAAGGATGGTTCCTCAAGGGTTCTTTACTTTAGACAATGGCTCTATAGAACCATGAACACTCAAAGAACCCTTTGTATGATTAAATGGGTCTCTGCATGGTGAAATGGTTCTACAGATTGATTCTCTTTTCCTTTTTTTGGAAAACATCATTTAAATGAAATATGAAAAGATCTGAATCAGAGTGCGTAATTAAAGTAAATCAGATTAGGAAGATTTTCCTTCCCAGCAGCTCAAAGCAGAGCATTACAGTAAAGAGAGAGTTTAAAAACTGCATAACATGTTACGGTCACTTTTAATTAAGCCATTTACAGGTGGAGGTCATAACTAACCTGGTCAGACAGCAGCGGTCAGAATCACTGCAGAACTCACCACACAGTATTAACACAACACAATTCTGATGGCATATTTAAATATTTGCGATATTCTTAAGAAGTATTGCAATATGTTAGTGATTTATTCCTTCTGATTACAAATTACTCATCCAAAAGAAAAATCTATTTTATTTTTATTGAAGCAGAGCAGAGCTGTAAATTAGGAAAATCAACATTCAAAAAAAGGTCCTTATGTTTAGTAGACACTTTTATTTGTGTAGTACTGTTGTACTACAGTGGAGTTTGAAGAGAGAACGCTATCCCCTGCCTGCAGAGCAAGCATGTTATCCACTACACTGTCGTACCAGTCCTAATAACTCCACTCACAGAAACCTCAGAAAGCAACACCGCCATCGTGTGGGCCGAGACAGAAATACATGTAGCCTATTACTACTAACAATTAATACAAATCACAAATGTTCACAAACAAAATATCAAGCCTCGAGGTGGAAATTATGACTATAAAATGAACTGAATATCACACATTTCTACACTATATTTTCACAAAATATGGTTGTGATGTTCGCAGTTATTACGCAGGAATCTTTAACGTCATGTATGATTCAGAGTGAATGATTTTTACCATAGAAGTTGAACAGCAGAGCGGGTAAGTTAACAGTTAACTAATTCAGATATTTAGGCAGTGATTTAGTTGTCAGCAGGCAGGTATGGTGGGTCTCACAAGAAGTGAAGCCAGTTTGTGAGAAAAATGGAAAAAATTCCGGTTACATGTCCGTTGTTGTGCACATTTTATTTCATGACGTGACACGATAGTGTAAACGTCACCCATCACGTGTTCTCAGAAAGCAAAAAATAATCTACATACTCGTTGGCGTGTCTGCTGTGTTCATGGCTGCCAACATAAAGTCAAATGCATCTAAAGTTACGCACCAGTTTAAGATGTCCTCAAGCTTTAATGTTCTCCAGTTTTAAACTGGAGCAGCACAGGGTAAGTTACGGTTTATCGGGGGAGTCTAAAGACTCATTTATGCTCCCTTTATGCACAAAAAAGAACACGTCCGTTTCAAACGATGTAACCGTCACTGCCCACACACTTCCATGTGCCCTTTATGTTGGCCTGGATGTTAAGCAGTACATCCACTGGAGGGCTGTCCAGAGTCAAAAGTTTCTGATAGTGACAAACATGGCGATGGTAGAGGATATTACAATATTGTACCGACTACGAAAGAGACAAAAGAGGCGGCACTGTAGACTCTGGTGTCTAAGAGGACATCAAATACTGTATGACGGGTGGACAGAGAATTCTTTACACTTATACTACCAATGAGAGAAACTGGCACTGTGTTTCACATGAGCTATTAGTTATGCTGCGCCCCCCATGGCTTCCAGTGGTACTGCTCCACTTCATCCGTATCCGTAAGCTTTCAGAGAACGCAGAGTCGGACAGAAGCTCTGTCCGTATCTGTATTTTACGTCGAGCATTAACAAGCCTTCATGCTGAACACAATGAAAATGCAAAAAAGCCCCTCCCCCTGCCCCATGCCTCTCATAAAAAGTTTAACGTGATCAGATAGGGGATAAACTACTGAATGCAAAAACCACACAGTGCCGGCAGTGAGTCTGCTTCAGTGTAATCACAGTAAAAGCTTTTCTTCACCAGTTTTAGTGCACAAACACAAAATAGTCCGAATTAAAGAAAAGAATATAACAATAAACACACAGTTCAATGTACTGTGGCTGTGTTCACCTCTTAAAAAAGATGGTTCTTCAAGGGTTCTTTAGTAAAGACAATGGTCCTACACAGAACCATGAACACTCAAAGAACCCTCTGCATGCTTAAATGGTTCTCTGCATGGTGAGATGGTTCTTCAGATTGATGGAGAATGTGTTCTATATGTCAAGCCTGTAAAAATAATAGAAGAAGCCTTTCTGGTGCTATATCGAACAAATTCTCCATCAATCTGAAGAACCATTTGACCATGCAAAAAACATTTAAGCATACCACTACCTTACTAAAGTCTTGAAGAACATTGGGCCTGATTCTTCCACTGACCTTAAGAAGAAATTTCCTCATTAAACCCACTTATGCAGTTTTGACGACAATTCTGACATTCACCAGTGTTTGGGATTTGTTCTTAGGTAAGAAAAGAATCTTCACACACTCAAGAGCACAAAGGTGAGAACAGTTCTGCACATTAAGAACATATTATGAATCTGACGTAGACTTTTTCTTAGGATCTTTCTCAAGAACACATTTAAGAACAAACTTAGGAAGAGATTGGAGAATGAGGCCCATCTTTTTAAGAGTGTCTGCTAATGTACTTTAGTCCATGTTTAGTGGACACTGCTGAGCGAAGCTAAGCTTCAGTGTGGCCTCGTCTTTATCACAATTTGTTTGGCTAATGTCACACAGAGTGACCCTGAAGACCAAAACTCAAATCCTGAAAAGGTAAATGAATAAATAAATGAATAAATAACAGAGATGTTGGAGAGAAGCGGAAATCTACAGTGAATAATGTCGGTGTGTTTCTTTCAGATATTGGATGGAGCTCAATCACTCCAGAGAACACATATCCACTGATCCACAACCCAGTGTTAGGGGCATGGAGACCATGTGACCTTAGGCTCACAGGCACACTAAGCTGGGTGACAACAGACTGGCGCCGCTGTGTCGTTTTGCCCTGTTCCAGCAAAGCCAGGTGCCAGCTGCCTAATGCCAGCGCTCCAGACCCCCTGGCACCGCATACGCACTGGCACTGGTCAGCTGGCAGCTGGCTCTGCTGGAACGGGGCAAATCGACCAAATGACTGTGTGTGCCTGACAACAAACTAAACATATGAAACTGATTTTTAAATGAAAAAGTTGAAACCGACTGCAGCTGCTGAGCATCCACTAACAACAAACTGAGTTACTGAGTGTCCACTGACAGCACACTAAGTTACTGAGCGTCCACTAAAAGTTCACTGAGCATTCACAAACAGAACACGGAGTTACTGAGTTTCCACTAACAGCGCACTGAGTTACTGAGCGTCCATTAACAGTGTACTGAGTTTCTGAGTGTTCACACTGAGTTACTTAGCGTCCACTAACAGCGCAGTGAGCATGCACTAATGGCACACTGAGTTACTGAGCATGCACTAACAGTTCACTGAGTTACTGAGCGTTCACTAACAGCGCAGTGAGTTACTGAGTGTCCACACTGAGTTACTGAGGGTCCACTTACAGGACACTGAGTTACTGAGCGTCCACAAACGGCGCACTAAGTAACTGAGCGTCCACTAACAGCGCACTGTGTTACTGAGCATCCACTAACAGTTTACTGAGTTACTGAGTATGCACTAACAGCGCACTGTGTTGCTGAGCATCCACTAACAGTTCACTGAGTTACTGAGCATCCACTAACAGCACACTGAGTTACTGAGCATACACATTGAGTTACTGAGTGTCCACAGTGAGTTACTGAGCGTCCACTAACAGCGCACTGAGTCAGTGAGTGTCCACTAAAAGCAAAGTGAGTTACTGAGCATCCACTAACAGCACACTGCGTTACTGAGCATCCACTAACAGTTCACTGAGTTACTGAGCATCCACTAATTGCACACTGAGTTACTGAGTGTCCACTAACAGGGCACTAAGTTACTGAGCGTCCAATAACAGCACACTGAGTTACTGAGTGTCCACTAACAGCACACTGAGTTACTGAGCGCCCAATAACAGCGCACTGAGGTACTCAGTGTCCACTAACAGCGCACCGAGTTACTGAGCATCCACTAACAGCAATCTGAGTTACTGAGCGTTCACTAACAGCAAACTGAGTTACTGAGCGTCCACACTGAGTTACTGAGTGTCCACACTGAGTTACTGAGCGTCCACTAACAGCACACTGAATTACTGACCATCCACTGACAGCGCACTAAGGTACTGAGCGTCCACTAACAGCACACTGAGTTACTGAGTGTCCACTAACAGCGCACTGAGTAACTGAGCGTCCACTCAGAGCGCACTGAGTAACTGAGCGTCCACAAACAGCGCACTGAGTTACTGAGTGTCCACTAACTGCACACTGAGTTACTGAGCGTTCACTAATAGCAAACTGAGTTACTGAGTTTCCACTAACAGGGCACTGAGTTACTGAGTGTTCACTAACAGTTCACTGAGTTACTGAGTGTCCACTAACAGCACACTGAGTTACTGAGCATTCACTAACAGCAAACTGAGTTACTGAACGTCCACTAACAGCACACTGAGTTACTGAGTGTCAACACTGAGTTACTGAGCATCCACTAACAGCACACTGAATTACTGAGCGTCCACGAACAGCAAACTGAGTTACTAAGCATCCACTAACAGCGCACTGCATTACTGAGGTCCCACTAACAGTGCACTGAGTTACTGAGCGTCCACTAAAAGCACACTGAGTTACTGAGCATCCACACTGAGTTACTAAGTGTTCAATAACAGCACACTGAGTTACTGAGCGTCCACACCGAGTTACTGTGCGTCCACTAACAGCACAAAGTTACTGAGCGTCCACACCAAGTTACTGGGCGTCCACTAACAGCACACTGAGTAACTGAGCATCCACTAACAGCGCACTGCGTTACTGAGCATCCACTAACAGCGCACTGCGTTACTGAGCATCCACTAACAGTTCACTGAGTAACTCAGCGTCCACACTGAGTTACTGAGCGTCCACACTGAGTTACTGAGCGTCCACTAACAGCACACTGAATCCCTGACGATCCACTAACAGCACACTGAGTTACTGACTGTCGACCAACAGCACACTGAGTTACTGAGCATCCATTAATAGTGCACTGTGTTACTGAGCATCCAATAACAGCAAACTGAGTTACTGAGCGTCCACTAACAGCGCACTGCATTACTGAGCGTCCAATAACAACGCACTGAGTCACTGAGCGTCCACACTGAGTTACTGAGTGTCCACTAACAGCACACTGAATTAATGAGCGTCCACTAATTGCACACTGAGTTACTGAGCGTCCACTAACAGCACACTAAGTTACTGAGGTCCCACTAACAGTGCACTGAGTTACTGAGCGTCCACTAACAGCGCACTGAGTTACTGAGCGTCGACTAACAGCGCACTGAGTTACTGAGCGTCCACTCACAACACACTGAGTTACTGAGCGTCCAATAACAGCACACTGAGGTACTGAGCATCCACTAACAGCAAACTGAGTTACTGAGTATCTACTAACAGTGCACTGAGTTACAAAAGCGTCCACGCTGAGTTACACAGCGTCCACTAAAAGCACACTAAGTTACCGAGCGTCCACTAACAGCACACTGAGTTACTGAGCGTCCACACTGAGTTACCCAGCGTCCACTAACAGCACACTAAGCTACCGAGCGTCCACTAACAGCACACTGAGTTACTGAGCGTTCACACTGAGTTCCTGAGCATGCACTAACAGCGCACTAAGTTACTGAGCATCCACTAACAGCACAATGAGTTACTGAGCATCCACACTGAGTTACTAAGCGTTCAATAACAGCACACTGAGTTACTGAGCGTCCACACCGAGTTACTGTGCGTCCAATAACAGCACAAAGTTACTGAGCGTCCACACCGAGTTACTGGGCGTCCACTAACAACACACTGAGTAACTGAGTGTCCACTAACAGTGCACTGAGTTACTGAGTGTCCACACGAAGTTACTGAGCATGCCTTAACAGCACACTGGGTTACTGAGCATCCACTAACAGCGCACTAAGTTACTGAGCGTCCACTAACTGCGCACTGCGTTACTGAGCATCCACTAACAGTTCACTGAGTAACTCAGCGTCCACACTGAGTTACTGAGCGTCCACACTGAGTTACTGAGCGTCCACTAACAGCACACTGAATCGCTGACGATCCACTAACAGCACACTAAGTAACTGAGCGTACATTAACAGCACACTGAGTAACTGACTGTCGACCAACAGCACACTGAGTTACTGAGCATCCATTAATAGTGCACTGTGTTACTGAGCGTCCAATAACAGCAACCTGAGTTACTGAGCGTCCACTAACAGCGCACTGCATTACTGAGCGTCCAATAACAGCGCACTGAGTCACTGAGCGTCCACACTGAGTTGCTGAGTGTCCACTAAGAGCACACTGAGTTACTGACTGTCCACACTGAGTTACTGAGCGTCCACTAACAGCACACTGAGTTACTGAGTGTCCACTAACAGTGCACTGGGTTACTGAGCGTCCACTAACAGCACACTGAATTAATGAGCATCCACTAATTGCACACTGAGTTACTGAGCGTCCACTAACAGCACACTAAGTTACTGAGGTCCCACTAACAGCACACTGAGTTACTGAGCGTCCACACTGAGTTACCCAGCGTCCACTAACAGCACACTAAGCTACCGAGCGTCCACTAACAGCACACTGAGTTACTGAGCGTTCACACTGAGTTACTGAGCATGCACTAACAGCACACTGAGTTACTGAGCATCCACTAACAGCACAATGAGTTACTGAGCATCCACACTGAGTTACTAAGCGTTCAATAACAGCACACTGAGTTACTGAGCGTCCACACCGAGTTACTGTGCGTCCAATAACAGCACAAAGTTACTGAGCGTCCACACCGAGTTACTGGGCGTCCACTAACAACACACTGAGTAACTGAGCGTCCACTAACAGTGCACTGAGTTACTGAGTGTCCACACGAAGTTACTGAGCATGCCTTAACAGCACACTGAGTTACTGAGCATCCACTAACAGCGCACTAAGTTACTGAGCGTCCACTAACTGCGCACTGCGTTACTGAGCATCCACTAACAGTTCACTGAGTAACTCAGCGTCCACACTGAGTTACTGAGCGTCCACTAACAGCACACTGAATCGCTGACGATCCACTAACAGCACACTAAGTAACTGAGCGTACATTAACAGCACACTGAGTAACTGACTGTCGACCAACAGCACACTGAGTTACTGAGCATCCATTAATAGTGCACTGAGTTACTGAGCGTCCACTAACAGCGCACTGCATTACTGAGCGTCCAATAACAGCGCACTGAGTCACTGAGCGTCCACACTGAGTTGCTGAGTGTCCACTAAGAGCACACTGAGTTACTGACTGTCCACACTGAGTTACTGAGCGTCCACTAACAGCACACTGAGTTACTGAGTGTCCACTAACAGTGCACTGGGTTACTGAGCATCCACTAACAGCACACTGAATTAATGAGCATCCACTAATTGCACACTGAGTTACTGAGCGTCCACTAACAGCACACTAAGTTACTGAGGTCCCACTAACAGTGCACTGAGTTACTGAGCGTCCACTAACAGCGCACTGAGTTACTGAGCGTCCACTAACAGCGCACTGAGTTACTGAGCGTCCACTAACAGCACACTGAGTTAGTGAGTGTCCACTAACAGCGCACTGAGTTACTGAGTGTCCACTAACAACACACTGAGTTACTGAGTGTCCACTAACAGCACACTGAGGTACTGAGCATCCACTAACAGCAAACTGAGTTACTGAGTATCTACTAACAGTGCACTGAGATACAAAAGCGTCCACGCTGAGTTACACAGCGTCCACTAAAAGCACACTAAGTTACCGAGCGTCCACTAACAGCACACTGAGTTACTGAGCGTCCACACTGAGTTACTGAGCGTCCACTAACAGCACACTAAGCTACCGAGCGTCCACTAACAGCACACTGAGTTACTGAGCGTTCACACTGAGTTCCTGAGCATGCACTAACAGCGCACTAAGTTACTGAGATTCCACTAACAGCACAATGAGTTACTGTGCATTCTCTAACAGCGCATTGAGTTACTGAGTGTCCACTAAAAGCACACTGAGTTACTGTGCGTCCAATAACAGCGCACTGCATTACTGAGGTCCTACTAACAGTGCACTGAGTTACTGAGCGTCCACTAACAGCACACTGAGTTACTGAGCATCCACACTGAGTTACTGAGCGTCCACTAACAGCAAACTGAGTTACTGAGCGTCCACACCGAGTAACTCTGCGTCCACTAACAGCACACTGAGTTACTGAGTGTCCACTAACAGTGCACTGAGATACAAAAGCGTCCACGCTGAGTTACACAGCGTCCACTAAAAGCACACTAAGTTACCGAGCGTCCACTAACAGCACACTTAGTTACTGAGCGTCCACACTGAGTTACCGAGCGTCCAATAACAGCACACTAAGCTACCGAGCGTCCACTAACAGCACACTGAGTTACTGAGCGTTCACACTGAGTTCCTGAGCATGCACTAACAGCGCACTAAGTTACTGAGCATCCACTAACAGCACAATGAGTTACTGTGCATCCTCTAACAGCGCATTGAGTTACTGAGTGTCCACTAAAAGCACACTGAGTTACTGTGCGTCCAATAACAGCGCACTGCATTACTGAGGTCCCACTAACAGTGCACTGAGTTACTGAGCGTCCACTAACAGCACACTGAGTTACTGAGCATCCACACTGAGTTACTGAGCGTCCACTAACAGCTAACTGAGTTACTGAGCGTCCACACCGAGTAACTCTGCGTCCACTAACAGCACACTGATTTACTGAGTGTCCACTAACAGTGCACTGAGTTTCTGAGTGTCCACACTAAGTTACTGAGTATGCCCTAACAGCGCACTAAGTTACTGAGCGTCCATTAACAGCGCACTAAGTTACCGAGCGTCCACTGACAGCGCACGCCGTTACTGAGCATCCACTAACAGTTCACTGAGTAACTGAGCGTCCACACTGAGTTACTGAGCGTCAAGTAACAGCACACTGAATCCCTGACCATCCACTAACAGCGCACTAAGTTACTGAGCGTCCACTAACAGCACACTGAGTTACTGAGTGTCGACCAACAGCGCACTGAGTTACTGAGCATCCATTAACAGTGCACAGTGTTACTGAGCATCCCTTAATAGTGCGCTGTGTTACTGAGTGTCCAATAACAGCACACTGAGTTATTGAGCGTCCACTAACAGTGCACTGCATTACTGAGCGTCCAATAACAGCGCACTGAGTCACTGAGCGTCCACACTGAGTTACTGAGCGTCCACCAACAGCACAGAGATACTGAGCGTCCACACTGGGTAACTGAGCGTCCACTAACAGCACACTGAGGTACTGAGCGTCCACTAACAGCACACTGAGTTACTGAGCGTCCTCTAAAGGCACACTGAGTTACTGAGCATCCACAATGATTTACTGAGTATCCACTAACAGCACACTCAGTCACTGAGCGTCCAATAACAGCGCACTGCATTAGTGACGTCCCACTAACAGTGCACTGAGTTACTGAGTATCCAATAACAGCACACTGAGTTACTGAGCATCCACACAAAGTTACTGAGCGTCCACTAACAGCACAGAGTTACTGAGCGTCCACACCGAGTTACTGTGCGTCCACTAACAGCACACTGAGTTACTGAGTGTCCACACTAAGTTACTGAGTATGCTCTAACAGCACACTAAATTACTGAGCGTCCACTAATAGCGCACTAAGTTACTGAGCGTCCACTAACAGCGCACTGCGTTACTGAGCATCCACTAACAGTTCACTGAGTAACTGAGAGTCCACACTGAGTTACTGAGCGTCCACTAACTGCACACTGAATCCCTGACCATCCAGCAACAGCGCACAAAGTTACTGAGCGTCCATTAACAGCACACTGAGTTACTGAGTGTCGACCAACAGCGCACTAAGCTACTGAGCATTCATTAATAGTGCACAGTGTTACTGAGCATCCATTAACAGTGCACTGTGTTACTGAGCGTCCAATAACAGCGCACTGAGTTACTGAGCGTCCACTAATAGTGCACTGCATTACTCAGCGTCCAATAACAGCGCACTGAGTCACTGAGCGTCCACACTGAGTTACTGAGCATCCACTAACAGCACAGAGTTACTGAGCTTCCACACTGAGTTACTGAGTGTCCACTAACAGCACACTGAGGTACTGAGCGTCCACTAACAGCACACTGCATTACTGAGCGTCCACTAACAGCACATTGAGTTACTGAGTGTCCACTAACAGCACACCAGGTTACTGAGTATCCACTAACAGCGCACTGAGTTACTGAGTGTCCACTAACAACACACTGAATTACTGAGTGTCTACTAACAGCACACCGAGTTACTGAGCGTTCACTATCAGCAAACTGATTTACTGAGTATCCACTAACAGTGCACTGATTTACTAAGTGTCCACACTAAGTTACTGAGCATCCCCTAACAGCGCACTAAGTTACTGAGCGACCACTAACAGTTCACTGAGTTACTGAGCGTCAACAATGAGTTACTGAGTATCCACTAACAGCACACTCAGTCACTGAGCGTCCACTAACAGCGCACTGCATTATTGAGCGTCCACTAACAGCACACTGAGTTACTGAGCGTTGACACTGAGTTACTGAGCGTCCACTAACAACACACTGAGTTACTGAGCGTCCACTAATAGCGCATTGAGTTACTGTGCGTCCAATAACAGCACACTGAGTTACTGAGTGTCCAATAACAGCACACTGAGTTACTGAGCGTCCACTAACAGCACACTAAGTTACTGAGCGTCCACTAACAGCACACTAAGTTACTGAGCGTCCACACTGAGTCACTGAGCGTTCACTAACAGCACACTGAGTTACTGAGCGTCCACTAACAGCAAACTGAGTTACTGAGAGTCCACTAACAGCACACTGAGTTACTGACAGTGAACACTGAGTTACTGAGCGTCCACACTGAGTTACCGAGCGGCCACTAACAGCACACTGAGTTACCGAGCGTCCACTAACTGCGCACTGCATTACTGAGCATCCACTAACAGTTCACTGAGTAACTGAGCGTCCACACTGAGTTACTGAGCGTCCACTAACTGCACACTGAATCCCTGACCATCCAGCAACAGCGCACAAAGTTACTGAGCGTCCACTAACAGCACACTGAGTTACTGAGTGTCGACCAACAGCGCACTGAGTTACTGAGCATTCATTAATAGTGCACAGTGTTACTGAGCATCCATTACTAGTGCACTGTGTTACTGAGCGTCCAATAACAGCGCACTGAGTTACTGAGCGTCCACTAACAGTGCACTGCATTACTCAGCGTCCAATAACAGCGCACTGAGTCACTGAGCGTCCACACTGAGTTACTGAGTGTCCACTAACAGCACAGAGTTACTGAGCGTCCACACTGGGTTACTGAGCGTCCACTAAAAGCACACTGAGTTATTCAGTGTCCACAAACAGTACACTGATTTACTGAGTGTCCACACTAAGTTACTGAGCATCCCCTAACAGCGCACTAAATTACTGAGCGACCACTAACAGTTCACTGAGTTACTGAGCGTCCACACCGAGTTAGAGAGCATCCAGTGAAAGCACACTGAGGTACTGAGCGTCCACTAACAGGACACTGCATTAATGAGCATCCACTAAAGGCACACTGGGTTACTGAGCATCCACAATGAGTTACTGAGTATCCACTAACAACACACTCAGTCACTGAGCGTCCACTAACAGCGCACTGCATTATTGAGCGTCCACTAACAGCACACTGAGTTACTGAGCATCCACTAATAACACACTGAGTTACTGTGCATCCACTAACAGCGCATTGAGTTACTGAGTGTCCACTAACAGCGCACTGAGTTAGTGAGTGTCCACTAACAGTGCACTGAGTCACTGAGCGTTCACTTACAACACACTGAGTTACTGAGTGTCTACTAACAGCACACCAAGTTACTCAGCATCCACTAACACCAAACTTAGTTACTGAGTGTCCACTAAAAGCACACTGAGTTACTGAGCGTTCACTAACAGTAAACTGAGTTACTGAGTACCCACTAACAGTGCACTAAAGCGTCCACACTGAGTTACCGAGCGTCCACTAACAGCACACTAAGCTACCGAGCGTCCACTAACAGCACACTGAGTTACTGAGTGTCCACTAACAGTGAACTGAGTTACTGAGCGTCCACACTGAGTTACTGAGCGTCCACACTGAGTTACTGAACGTCTACTAACAGCACACTGAATCCCTGACCATCCACTAACAGCGCACTAAGTTACTGAGAATCCACTAACAGCACACTGAGTTACTGAGTGTCCACTAACAGCGCACTGAGTTACTGAGTGTCGACCAACAGCGCACTGAGTTACTGAGCATCCATTAATAGTGCACTGTGTTACTGAGCATCCATTAATAGTGCACTGTGTTACTGAGCATCCATTAATAGTGCACTGTGTTACTGAGCGTCCAATAACAGCGCACTGAGTTACTGAGTGTCCACTAACAGCACACTGAGGTACTGAGCATCCACTAACAGCACACTGCATTACTGAGCGTCCACTAACAGCACATTGAGTTACTGAGTGTCCACTAACAGCACACCAGGTTACTGAGTATCCACTAACAGCGCACTGAGTTACTGAGTGTCCACTAACAACACACTGAATTACTGAGTGTCTACTAACAGCACACCGAGTTACTGAGCGTTCACTATCAGCAAACTGATTTACTGAGTATCCACTAACAGTGCACTGAGTTACTGAGTGTCCACACTAAGTTACTGAGCATGCCCTAACAGCTCACTAAGTTACTGAGCGTCCACTAATAGCGCACTAAGTTACTGAGCGTCCACTAACAGCACACTGAGTTACTGAGCATCCACACTGAGTTACTGAGCGTCCAATAACAGCACACTGAGTTACTGAGCGCCCACACCGAGTTACTGTGCGTCCACTAACAGCACAAAATTACTGAGCGTCCACACTGAATTACCGAGCGTCCACTAACAGCGCACTGCATTACTGAGGTCCCACTAACAGTGCACTGAGTTACTGAGAGTCCACTAATAGCACACTGAGTTACTGAGCATCCACACTGAGTTACTGAGCGTCCACACTGAGTTACTGTGCGTCCACTAATAGCACACTGAGTTACTGAGTGTCCACTAACAGTGCACTGAGTTACTGAGTGTCCACAATAAGTTACTGAGCATGCTCTAACAGCTCACTAAGTTACTGAGCGTCCACTAATAGCGCACTAAGTTACTGAGCATCCACTAACAGTTCACTGAGTTACTGAGCATCCACACTGAGTTACTGAGCGTCCAATAACAGCACACTGAGTTACTGAGCGTCCACACCGAGTTACTGTGCATCCACTAACAGCACAAAGTTACTGAGCGTCCACACTGAATTACTGAGCGTTCACTAACAGCACACTGAGTTACTGAGCGTCCACTAACAGCGCACTGCCTTACTGAGCATCCACTAACAGCACACTAAGTTACTGAGAGTCTACTAACAGCAAACTGAGTCACTGAGTATCCACTAACAGTGCACTGCGTTACTGAGCATCCACATTGAGTTACCGAGCATCCACTAACAGCATACTAAGCTACCGAGTGTCCACTAACAGCACACTGAGTTACTGAGCGTCCACACTGAGTTCCTGAGCATCCACTAACAGCACACTAAGTTACTGAGCGTCCACTAACAGCACAATAAGTTACTGCGCGTCCACTAACAGCGCTTTGAGTTACTGAGCGTCCACTAACAGCAAACTGAGTTACTGAGCGTCCACTAACAGCAAACTGAGTTACTGAGTGTCCACACTGAGTTACTGAGCGTCCACTAACAGCACACTGAGTTACTGAGCATCCACTAACAGCAAACTGAGTTACTGAGCGTCCACTAACAGCACACTGAGTTACTGAGCATCCACTAACAGCAAACTGAGTTACTGAGCGTCCACTAACAGCACACTGAGTTACTGAGTGTCAACACTGAGTTACTGAGCGTCCACTAACAGCACACTGAGTTACTGAGCATCCACTGACAGCACACTGAGTTACTGAGTGTCCACTAACAGCGCACTGCATTACTGAGGTCCCACTAACAGTGCACTGAGTTACTCAGTGTCCAATAACAGCACACTGCATTTCTGAGCCTCTACTAAAGGCACAATGAGTTACTGAGTGTCCACACTGAGTTACTGAGCGTCCACTACAGCACACTCAGTCACTGAGCGTCCACTAACAGCACACTGAGTTACTGAGTGTCCACTAACAGCACAGCAGGTTACTGAGTATCCACTAACAGCGCACTGAGTTACTGAGCGTCCACTAATAACACACTGAATTACTGAGTGTCTACTAAGAGCACACCGAGTTACTGAGCGTTCACTAACAGCAAACTCAGTTACTGAGTATCCACTAACAGTGCACTGAGTTACTGAGTGTCCACACTAAGTTACTGAGAATGCCCTAACAGCTCACTAAGTTACTGAGCGTCCACTAATAGCGCACTAAGTTACTGAGCGTCCACTAACAGCGCACTGAGTTACTGAGCATCCACACTGAGTTACTGAGCGTCCAATAACAGCACACTGAGTTACTGAGCGCCCACACCGAGTTACTGTGCGTCCACTAACAGCACAAAGTTACTGAGCGTCCACACTGAATTACTGAGCGTCCACTAACAGCGCACTGCATTACTTCGGTCCCACTAACAGTGCACTGAGTTACTGAGCGTCCACTAATAGCACACTGAGTTACTGAGCATCCACACTGAGTTACTGAGCGTCCACACTGAGTTACTGTGCGTCCACTAATAGCACACTGAGTTACTGAGTGTCCACTAACAGTGCACTGAGTTACTGAGTGTCCACACTAAGTTACTGAGCATGCTCTAACAGCTCACTAAGTTACTGAGCGTCCACTAATAGCGCACTAAGTTACTGAGCGTCCACTAACAGTTCACTGAGTTACTGAGCATCCACACTGAGTTACTGAGCGTCCAATAACAGCACACTGAGTTACTGAGCGTCCACACCGAGTTACTGTGCGTCCACTAACAGCACAAAGTTACTGAGCGTCCACACTGAATTACTGAGCGTTCACTAACAGCACACTGAGTTACTGAGCGTCCACTAACAGCGCACTGCCTTACTGAGCATCCACTAACAGCACACTAAGTTACTG
This sequence comes from Colossoma macropomum, assembly GCF_904425465.1. Taxonomy (NCBI): domain Eukaryota; kingdom Metazoa; phylum Chordata; class Actinopteri; order Characiformes; family Serrasalmidae; genus Colossoma; species Colossoma macropomum. The sequence goes on along the minus strand of NW_023494799.1, from coordinate 19,751,841 downwards.
AGAGTCTACTAACAGCAAACTGAGTCACTGAGTATCCACTAACAGTGCACTGCGTTACTGAGCATCCACATTGAGTTACCGAGCGTCCACTAACAGCATACTACGCTACTGAGCGTCCACTAACAGCACACTGAGTTACTGAGCGTCCACACTGAGTTCCTGAGCATCCACTAACAGCACACTAAGTTACTGAGCGTCCACTAACAGCACAATAAGTTACTGCGCGTCCACTAACAGCGCTTTGAGTTACTGAGCGTCCACTAACAGCAAACTGAGTTACTGAGCATGCACTAACAGCAAACTGAGTTACTGAGTGTCCACACTGAGTTACTGAGCGTCCACTAACAGCATACTGAGTTACTGAGCATCCACTAACAGCAAACTGAGTTACTGAGCGTCCACTAACAGCACACTGAGTTACTGAGCATCCACTAACAGCACACTGAGTTACTGAGCGTCCACTAACAGCACACTGAGTTACTGAGCATCCACTGACAGCACACTGAGTTACTGAGTGTCCACTAACAGCGCACTGCATTACTGAGGTCCCACTAACAGTGCACTGAGTTACTCAGCGTCCAATAACAGCACACTGCATTTCTGAGCCTCTACTAAAGGCACAATGAGTTACTGAGTGTCCACACTGAGTTACTGAGCGTCCACTACAGCACACTCAGTCACTGAGCGTCCACTAACAGTGCACTGCATTATTGAGCGTCCACTAACAGCGCACTGAGTTACTGAGCGTCCACTAACAGCACACTGAGTTACTGAGTGTCCACTAATAGCACACCAGGTTACTGAGTATCCACTAACAGCGCACCGAGTTACTGAGCGTCCACTAATAACACACTGAATTACTGAGTGTCTACTAAGAGCACACCGAGTTACTGAGCGTTCACTAACAGCAAACTGAGTTACTGAGTATCCACTAACAGTGCACCGAGTTACTGAGTGTCCACACTAAGTTACTGAGCATGCCCTAACAGCTCACTAAGTTACTGAGCGTCCACTAATAGCGCACTAAGTTACTGAGCGTCCACTAACAGCACACTGAGTTACTGAGCATCCACACTGAGTTACTGAGCGTCCAATAACAGCACACTGAGTTACTGAGCGCCCACACCAAGTTACTGTGCGTCCACTAACAGCACAAAGTTACTGAGCGTCCACACTGAATTACTGAGCGTCCACTAACAGCGCACTGCATTACTTCGGTCCCACTAACAGTGCACTGAGTTACTGAGCGTCCACTAATAGCACACTGAGTTACTGAGCATCCACACTGAGTTACTGAGCGTCCACACTGAGTTACTGTGCGTCCACTAATAGCACACTGAGTTACTGAGTGTCCACTAACAGTGCACTGAGTTACTGAGTGTCCACACTAAGTTACTGAGCATGCACTAACAGCTCACTAAGTTACTGAGCGTCCACTAATAGCGCACTAAGTTACTGAGCGTCCACTAACAGTTCACTGAGTTACTGAGCATCCACACTGAGTTACTGAGCGTCCAATAACAGCACACTGAGTTACTGAGCGTCCACACCGAGTTACTGTGTATCCACTAAAAGCACACAACGTTACTGAGCGTCCACACTGAATTACTGAGCGTTCACTACCAGCACACTGAGTTACTGAGCATCCACTAACAGCGCACTGCATCACTGCGGTCCCCCTAACAGTGCACTGAGTTACTGAGCGTCCACTAATAGCACACTGAGTTACTGAGCATCCACACTGAGTTACTGGGCGTCCACACCGAGTTACTGAGCGTCCACTTACAGCACAAAGTTACTGAGAGTCCACACTGAATTACTGAGCATTCACTAACAGCACACTGAGTTACTGAGCGTCCACTAACAGCGCACTGCGTTACTGAGCATCAACTAACAGCACACTGAGTTACTCAGCGTCCACACTGAGTCACTGAGTGTCCACTAACAGCATACTGAGTTACTGAGCGTCCACACTGAGTTACTGAGCGTCCACTAACAGCGCACTGAGTTACTGAGCGTCCACTAACAGCAAACTGAGTTACTGAGTGTCCACTAACAGCACACTGATTTACTGAGCGCACACTAACAGAACACTGAGTTACTAAGTGTCCACTAATAGCACACTGACTTACTGAGCGTCCACTAACAGCACACTGAGTTACCAAGTTATTTCTGTTTGTAATTTTTCTTTATTTTTTGTTCTACAATGTCATCAGCCTTTATATTTATTTTATTTGCTTTTCTTTAATTTTATTTTTCCTGTCATATGATCAGCCTGTCAGTGTGTGCTGAGTGAGTTTCTCTGTTTTCGCTGTTTAAACCGTGTAATGAGAGCGTTTCAGAGCTGAGGTTTCTATCTTTTTACTCCATGAAGCCCAGCAGAAGGTCAGTGTTTTATGAGTGCAGTAACAGGAGGACAAACGGTGCGGTCAGCGTCAATTTACACTGAACAGATGAAGGTCAGCTGAGGAGTGCTACTTTTGTTTTGTAAAAAAAAATCTGATACTAAAAAAGTTCCTTTATTAAATAAACTGAGCGTCGCACAACACGAGTTCAAACGTGTTGAAACGTGACACTGAAACAAATAAATAAATAAATTTCTGTTTCTCCAGCAGCCGGATGTACGCATGTGTGCGGAGGGTTGTGTGTTTACATTAGTTCCAGCGCTAATGACTGCACGTCACGCATCAGGGCTCGCTAAAAGAAATAAATTAGCGCGATGCTACGCTGCTGCTCTGCTACGCCAGGACTGGCGTTTTAATCTGAAAGAGACCGAGTGCACCACTAAAGATAAAACACACAAGAGACTTAAGGATGAGGAGGGACAAAGGAAAAATGCCAGTCAGTCCCTGAAATTCTCTAAAAGCAGTTAAAGCACTAAGTGCTCTGCTTCAGAGAGGAGAGCGGGCGGAACGGACTGAGACGTCGCTATGGAGACGAGTAGACTGATAGGTACAGGTTGGAGATGGCCGGTAGTAGAGAGAGAGAGAGAGAGAGAGAGAGAGAGAGAGAGAGAGAGAGAGCAAGAGAGAAAAAGAGAGAGAGAGAGAGAGAGAGAGAGAGAGGCTTTAGTCGTCTCGCAGAAATCAGGAGGGTTTCGTCGTTCAATGCGGCCTCAATCGAAACCGCCTACTCTGAGAAAAAGAGGGGGGTTTGACTGACATGCAAACTGACCAATCACAGAATGACGATTTTTATTTAATGACGTGCAGGAGCAGAAGACTGTGAAAACAGTAAAAGCAGTGAAAACAGACTGTCATCATGTCTACATCTGCTCCAAATCGCAGCCGTGAGGGTCCTGACTGGTACCAGGAAAAGGGAGAGCGTCATCACTCAGACGCTGCACTGGTTACCAGTGAAACACAGAGTTAAATACATGTTTTAAGTCACATTTAAAAACCTATTTATGTTCTCAGGCATTCGAGTTTTTTTATCCATCTGAGGTCCATGAACTTGTGTCAAATTCTCTGTCTCTATATGTGTTTCTGTATCTTAACTAATAATCCAGCTCAGAAATCCAGTTCAAACATTTCCTGAATCTGTAGAGTCGCCCTTTCCATTCCATCTGATCATGAGATCGTACAGAGTTATGAGGCTATGAAGAGGGGCTGAGATACACGTCATCTGCCTCTCATTGTGTGGAACTGGTGGATTTGTGTGTCCGTCTACATTCTGTGTGAAACTGACCAATGAATTACTAAGGACTGACCCACCACGCCGGAAATCCTTTATTCTTCATTCAGTCCACATTGGACACACATGTGAAATGGTGTGCAGAGAGTTTACAACTGCTGAAGTTGCTGCAGCGGTTTTGGAAAGTAGTGATGAAGATAACAGAGCATTTTGATATGAAACATATGACGATCATGTTATATGAAAGGAGAATTTAAGAAGATATGAACAAATCGAGAGAGAATGACCTCAGACCACAAAGAGTTAAAGACTGTGTATTCACTCATCTGTTCGGTCTTGGTTTATACAGTCTTGCTGTCAGCAGCTCTTTACATTGTTTTCTTGTTTTTAATTTGACCTGGTTTCATGGTCGTGCTGTTTTCCTTGCTGAACGTGCAGGTTTGACTGGTCATTTTTGCACTTTGGCCGACGTGTTGTCTTTTAAATGTGCTACAGAAATAAAGGTCACTTGACTTGACTGACCACTGCAGGCCCGTTTGGTTCAGAGCATGCAGGGTAATCATTCTTGTGGTTGCAGAACCACTCAGTGGGATGACACAATGGTGTAGCTTTTTGCTGACTGGTTCTATGATTACGTCAGTATTGAGCCAACGCAGCCTGCCAACACCGAAAAATAATCAAATGAGTCCAGTTTGCTCAGACTTATCACTAAATAGAGCAGCGCGTGATTTTCAATCCACCATTTAAAAAATGTCAAACTACCGAACAACAACCGCTAAATGTTAAGGAGCTCTTCAAAAGATGGTTCTTTAGTAAAGGCAAAGGTTCTATTTGGAACTATGAGTTTTATATAGAGCCATATGCATACTTGGTTCTCTGCACAGTGAGATGGTTCCTGAGATTAATGGAGAATGTGCTGTATATGGTTCTATATAGAACCCTTTCTGAAAATGGTTCTATATAGCACCAAAAAAGGTATTATATACTCTATATACTTTTATAAAGTGCATTGATTTTGGAGCTATAGTATTTATTCATTACGACTGAGAAACCTACAGTTATCATACAAATCTAGTATTATTACATAATTATTAACTACATAAAAAAAGATGGTTCTTCAAGCCTTCTTTAATAAAAACAGTGCAACCATAAGGGCTATATAGAACCATGTCATGCTTAAAGGTTCTTAGCATGGTGAAATGGCTCTTCAGATTGATGAAGAATGTGTTCTATATAGCACCAAAAATGGTTCTGCTAGTGTTACAATGTCAAGTTTGGGTGCTATATAGAACCATTTTCAAAAACCATTTTTCAAACACATTCTCAATCAGACCATTTTACCCTGCAAAGATCCATTTAAGCATGCAAATGGTTCTTGGAATGTTGATGGTTCTATATAGAACTATACATGACCTTTGCTAATAACCTTTGCTAAAGAACCCTTAAAGAACCAACTTTTGTATTACACAGTGTTTTTAAACATCACTTCATTTATCGAAGGAAAAAAGTTCCAACACTGACTGGTTCTGTGTGAAAAAGTGATCGCCTCCTTAGTTACTCAACAACTAACCAAATTTTATTTATAACAGTTAAACTAGATACACTAGACAGCTGGATTACTGCAGCTCTGCTGAACCTAAACTTCACTTAAATAGAACCTTTCCAGCGTGTGGAGCATTATTAAAATGTGTAGCTATTTATATGTTTACGTTCATATTATATTTCCACACTGTATGTACATGTTTGAGTCACACTTCTGACAAAAACAGTAAAAATGTGAAAGATGATGTTTCTGTTAAGCGAGAATGCATGCACAAAAGCATTTCATCAGATTAAATCATAATAAAATTTCTCCTCTTCTTCTCACAGACACTGATGTGTTCTGAACTGAGAGTTTACAACCTGCACTTTCCACTGTTTCTCCACTCGCTTTAGTCAAAAATCATTCAGAACACTTCTATGAGTGTAGGTGTGTGTGCTCAGAGCGCTGAGGCTGAAGCAGTGCTGATTAAATGTATATAATGGACTACTGAAGAACACTAAAGGAGAAGCTGTGTGTCTGTACGCAGCCACCACTGAAACCAAAGAGGACGAAGAAAAGCGTTTTTTTCAGAAAATGTGGGTAAAAACAGAATGAAGTAAAAGCCCTTTAAAGCAGCGAGTAAGAAAACACAATAACTAACAAAGACGAGCAGAGGGAGAACAGAGAAGACAAGGAAAGCTAATTAACACCAGAATGCAGCACATTAACACCACAGCGCAGAACTGCGTTAACACACACGGACAAAGACAGACAGAAACGTTTTCATCCTCTGAGAGAGTCACTTGCTCTTAAAGTACACGTGGAAGCATCTGCACCTATAACCAGCAGCGCTAGCTAATATTCAATAATGCTGCAGATTATTATCACTGTCAGATCACAACCATACACACACACACACACACACACACATATATATATATATTTATATACACACTTTAATAATGTAGCCCTAATCCCTAATACAACGTTACTAATTGTTGCTAAAGTTCTGTATGCTCCCCTGGTTCTGCACACAGTCTGACATTTTCATTGCTGCTGCTCTATTGTCATCATTTCGCTGGCTAGAATGTGGGCTGGTGTTTGTAAATTTTGGGGGCATGAATATTAATGAGTCTAGACTCTTATGTAACAGTTAAGGGGTTTACAATCGGCCGAGATTTGAAGGAGGAGTCAGCAGTGTTTAAGGTTCATGGTTTGTCAGTGTGGCACCTTTAAGTCCTGACCACATCCACAATATACCATGAGAAATGTGTATCACAATATCAAAATTCATCATACATTTGCAGCCCCACTGTTTACCCCGCACTGTCCTGTTAATCTCCGAGCAGCCTTCAACATTCATACACCATCAGTGCAGCTTCAGGACGCCTATAAAGGAAAAGCTGAAGTGCTCTGACTGTACTAAAGTGTGTTGACCGCAGAGACCGCATTAGAGCTCTCAGTTCTCCACACAGCGTGAGTGCGTCTGGTCAGTCGTGCAGCCTGTAGGTGGTAATTTAGGATCTTTACCTAACCAGTCGTTGAACTTTTTGACCTCTGAGGGCAGGCCAAGCTCCGTGAAGTCTCCCGTATGGAGCAGCACGTCTCCGTATGGCATCTGCACACCATCTGTCCGAGAATGAGTGTCCGACACGCATACAAACCGCGTGTGGCCGCTGGGCTTCGGAGTGTCATACGGGATAGGGTCCACCCTGAAACACAGAAGATAGAGAATGGCAGTGTTAAGTTTCTTATTTTTATCATTTTTAATATTCTGCAACATTATAATCAAGCTTTGACCAAAATACAGCAGCATTACTGGTTATTATCGCTGTAACGATGCATTATTTTCAGGTTTGATTTTCAATTCTGAGGTGAAGATTCTGCTTAATTTCCAATGTTTTGTGTGTTGTAATGTTCTTGACCATTCTGAGCTCTAATTCTGTTCTACACAGACTAGTTAGGTTTGTGTAAATACAATTTCTCCAAAAGGACCTTTTCAGGGACTTTTTTTGAGGAATTCATACCGCCCTCTTCACTTTTCCTCAATCCTACTAAGGAATTCATACTGACCTCTTCACTCTTCCTCAATCCTGCTGAGGAATTCATACCGCCCTCTTCATTCTTCCTCAATCCTACTGACAAATTCATATCAACCTCTTCACTCTTCCTCAATCCTACTGAGGAATTCATACTGAGCTCTTCACACTTCCTCAATCCTACTGAGGAATTCATACCGAGCTCTTCACTCTTCCTCAATCCTACTGAGGAATTCATACCGCCCTCTTCATTCTTCCTCAATCCTACTGACAAATTCATATCAACCTCTTCACGCTTCCTCAATTCTACTGAGGAATTCATACCGGGCTCTTCACACTTCCTCAATCCTACTGAGGAATTCATACTGACCTCTTCACTCTTCCTCAGTCCTACTGAGGAATTCATATTGACCTCTTCACTCATCCTCAATCCTACTGAGGAATTCATACCGAGCTCTTCACTTTTCCTCAATCCTACTGAGGAATTCATACCGAGCTCTTCTCTCTTCCTCAACCCTACTGAGGAATTCATACTGACCTCTTCACTCTTCTTCAATCCTACCGAGGAGTTCATATTGTAAGATATAAAATAGAGAATTTTGAATGTTGCAATGCTTTTCAGGCATGAGGAAAAGGAGGTGAGTTTTTTGAGCTGGTAAAATTCAAATTAATATTTGCTCAACAGATTTGATACAATCACTCAGTGGACACATTTATTGATGAACGTTTGGAACTATTTGGACTGAAAATATTTTTTGCACAAAGCAGAAGCTACATCAGGCCGGTGGAGCTGCAGGCTTTTGTTATGGGGGAAGAGAGAGAGAGAGCGAGAGAGAGAAAGAGAGAGAGAGATTTTAAATCTATTTAGGAGAATCACACTTTTCTGTTCTGGGCATGCTTTTATTTCTTTCTCTAAAGGTTGTTTGAAGAGAATCGAGGGGGGAAGCAAATCTCTCCGCGTCTGAAAAGGAGAAGAAAAGCGAGGCAGACGATGAGCGTGTAATTGAAGTCAGAAACACGCAATAAGCAGCACTTTCTGCCTTCACTGCTATTTCACTATTATTTCATTATTACTTTATTACTGAAGCTGCTGTCAGTCTGAGAGAAAAGAGCTGCTCTAATTAACACTTACAGCTCCGCACCCACTCAGCACAAAGGGCTCCACACACACACACACAAACACACACACACACACACAAGCTTAGACCCCCCCTCTATCACTCAGCCCCACCCCCCCAACTCCTGCACTCAGACCCCCTACAAAAATAAAACTTCCTGGTCTTAGACCCCAGCAAACCACCCCTGCTCCATTAAAGAGAAAAGAGTGCGATAAATAAACACACACACGCACAGAAACACTGTGAGTGAGAAAGAAAGAAAGAATCAAAGGAAGGAAGAAATTTAAACAGAAATAATAGAAGTACAATTTGATCCAACACAATAAGCTGCAATAATTCATTACAATATATGATGATGTGATACACAGACACACACATTTTCTAAACCGCTTATCCGGCTGTGAAGTGGTGGGGGGTACTGGAGCCAGCGCTCATTGGGTCACAGCAGTCACAAGGCAGGAAACACCCTGGACAGGTCGCCAGTCCATCACAGAACAGACACACAGTCATACACATTCACACTGAGGGGCAATTTAGCATCTCTAATTGGCCTGACTGCATGTCTTTGGGCTGTGGGAGGAAACCGGAGCACTTGGAGGAAACCCACACAGACATGGGGAGAACATGAAAGGACTTGGGTCACCAGGCCGGGGAATCAACCCACGCCCTTCTTGCTATGAGGCAACGGCGCTACACACTGCTCCACCGTGCAGTCAATCTATAAAATTCAGTACAGTTTGATATGACAGGACTCACTGTGATACAGTTCAAAACAACACACCAAGCTACCATATGATTTAATACTATCTGATATGATGTATTATTACATCCCTAATAGATCTGAGCCTTCACCAGCAAACAGTGTGTGTTAAGACTTAGAGTTTATTTAGACTTCGACTTACTTAGACCTTATATAGACCTTGTCTATACTTATTCAGACCTTATTTAGACTACATTGACCTTATTTAGACTACTACATGGAGATTACACTGAAACAGAACAGAAAAGACTTTTTATCTAATCTCAGATTTAAAAAGTGAGTAAAGAGCAGCACTCCAGTGAGACATGCAACATGTTGCTGGATGTTGTCAGTATATAAGAATATAAGCAAGGAGTGAAATACAGAGGGTCCTGGATCCCTAATTAACCTCTTGGACCCCCTGACTGGGGACCCCTGAAAATATGCTATGCTGTCCATTAGAGAAAAACAGACACTCAAATCCAGCTTCTGTCTTTGGTGTTCTTCACTACCTAGAGCTGCAGCACTGCTCTGCCTCAGAGTGGCGCTATAGCAGACTGGTTCACCCAGTTGGTCCTTCATAGCCTAGAAACTGTAACTCTGCTTGGATTCCTCTGAATAACTTTACAATGTGCTGCAGCATATCTGTAAATCTGAAAACTCGCCCAGTTTCCCAAGAGTTTGGAGTGAAGAGAGACTGTTCCTCATTTCTCACACTGAAGACAGAGGAGGAGATAAGAAGATCTCAGTTAATGTGAGGAGGAGCGCAGAAGCACACTAGAACAGAGACTTTACAGAAGAAGAACTGATAAAACAAACATTTACAGCCATTGAAGCATCAGCGCTGCTATGGTGAGTAAGTTAGTAGCCAGACAACATGAGACCCCTGAATACCAGGGGTGGGTATTCAACACTGAATATAAGCATATAAGAACAGCTGCTCTGTACAATGGGTTAAATTCTAAGATGCACAGACCAAAATGACTCAGCATAAAATCTCTTTATGCAACTTCCTCTGAAAACATTCCTTCCTCCTCCTGTAGACAGACAGTGATGTTATGTGACTCAACCTCTGCGTCACACTGAAGATGGAGACTCAGTAAAGTCCAGTTAACAGGAGCAGAGTCGGTCCTGCGCTGTACTGGTTTTGACCATGTGAGTTCTGAGAGCTGCAGCAGTCAGACCGCCTTAACTCTGGATATTTAGCGTGGCCATTATTGTTTACAGATGCTGCACAGCGCAGGAGAGGAACGGAGAAAAGAGGAGAGTTTACCTGCTCCGTCTGTACCTGCTGATGATATAACTAAACCAGTTCTGCATCCACTCTAACGTCCAGAACTTCAGTATTTACGCTAAAACTCTAAATAAAACTGGAAAAACCACTAAAACGCTGCAGTGGACGTTTCAAATCTGCATACAGTAATTAGAGACGCACCAATACACTTTTTCCATTCCGATTCGATACCTGATCCTTAAGTATCAGCCGATACCGAAGACTGATACTAACTCTATCCAACCTGACTGACCAAGTCCTGATATTTATACAATTATATTTTTAAAATGTTTTATTTTGGTAAAATCTGTGTTCACACTCGGACTGAATGGCATTTACTTGTTGAATTATATTTATGGGATGCTTAAGAATACCTAATTTAGTTGATTTACTATATACATGCTACGAGTCAGAAAATTAATTATTCACAGTAACTACTTACTTAACTATTATAATTAGCCTTAATTATGACTGTATGTTACATATATTAGAGTAATAAAGCCTTGCGGGATATCGATATTGGTGGATTTTTTAACGTTTCTGCATGGTGAAACAGTTCTTCAGATTGATGGAGAATGTGCTGTAGATGGTGCTATATAGAACCGTTTTAAAAAGGAAGTGTTCTGCTATTGTTATGATGCCAAGCTTGTACAACATTCTCCATCAATCTGAAGAACCATTTCACCATGCAGGGAACCCTTGAAGCATGAAACGTTCCCTTTACTAAAGAAACCTAGAAGAACCATCTTTTTTAGGTGTGTTTAAAAACCTTGATATTTGACAAGTAGAGCATCACCGTGATAGGGTTAGTTTTCTGTGGGGAGGCAGGTGATGCCAGCTGACCACAGGATATCTGTGATGTTTATGAGTGATGTCAGTATAAATGACAGAGATGGAGCAATACTCAATCTGCAGGATATCGCAAACTGAGCTGCAAATCAATGGTATGGCACAGACACACACACACACACACACATATATTTATATATATACATATTTATCTATCTATCTATCTACCTATCTATATATATACACACATACATATAACTGAGGAATCAGGTCTCCTCTTTTTGATGTACGTTTCTCTTTTGATGCCAGCAGCCATTCTTTTCAGTCCACTGATTACATTTCTCCTCAGAACCCCACCTCCCTCATCTGATTGGATGGGAGTAGGGTTGGGCAACATGATGATATATATCGTTATCATGATAAATTGTGTCACAATACAATACACTTTTCTGAACATACTGTGTTTATCGTCAGTTCTTGTAGACACTGACCAACTGCATGTTTTTGTTATACAGTCTAGAAACTGTAACTCTGCCTGGATTCCTCTGAAAAACTTTACAATGTGCCGCAGAACATTTCTTGACAGAATAACTGTTTATCTTAATTATTATTAATAATAACTTATTATTTACTAAAATTTGGACCATATTTCATATACTCTGCCATTTTATAAAAGCAATAAGCCACATGAGGTCATTCCATACAGGGATTTCATTATGGCTAAGGAGGTCTTTCTCTGCTTCAATACTGTAAAATCACTGTAATGCGCGGCCTCTGGTGGCTCACTGCTTTAGTATTTACCTGTCACAGTGACAGGTGGAAAAAAGTTCTGTAACTCACATGCAGACCACAAAAATCACCACCTCCTGCCCCCACAGCGCTCATTACTACTGACTGATTCACCCTTCAATACCCTAATCATTTATAGCCTGACCTCTGACCCAGGACGTCAGACAGCATTAGCGCGACTGTGAGTCAGCGGGAAAGTTTACAGACATGCACTGACCCTGTATGAGCTCACATGAGGACTTTACACATCATCCTTAAACATTAATAACTGTATCAGATCAAGACTAAAACACACACTGAGCCATTCACCTGCACCACATCTGGGTTAATAAAAATAATATTAATAATAATAATAGTAATAATAATTAATAAAGTGTGTAGCAATGTTTAGCCCAAAAAAACCAACATAAACTTTTTTTTCTGAGTTGTAAAAACCAAATGAATTCATGGTGTAATCTCAGATTCTGATACAATGATCCCTAAAAAATCTTTTTTTTTTTATTTATTTATTTTTTTTGCAAATTCCATAAAAGGAACTTGGATTATTTTTTTATTCCTCCATAATTAACTGTTTGAGATTTAAACAGAGTCATTCAGAGTACTTCGGTGTGAAACGATCCATTCTAGAGAAACTTACCGAGTCAGAATTGTTCACAGTGGTGGTGATAGGACCCAGACGTCCACCTCTAAAAGGTCCCTCACAGAATGTTATTACATTAAATGGTTATGAATTTATATTCAGTGTGTGCACTGAATATAAATGTTGAATACAATCATTGTATTCAGAGTTAAATGTTGTTCTACTTTATATGTTGCAACGTATCATGTTCTTATGTCAGAAAAAAGAAATATTGTGATACATCACGTTATCATGGAAACTTCTTCAAGTATCACAATGTTTTTGCTAACTGGTCACCTGTCGCTCAGTCACCTGCTGATGTGTACCAGATAAACAGTTTTAAAGAGTGTTCACAGCTGCCTGTGATCCACAGCTCTGAATATCTGACTGTGAATCAGAGATTCTGTACAGATGTGTGTTCAGTAGTGCTGTGTGCTGAGGATTTAAAGGTCAGTAGTGTCCACTCCATCTGTGCTGAGTGACCAGAGTCAGACAGAGGGTCAGAAACCCCCCCATACCCCGCCCCCCCCAACACACACTGTCTCACCCCCCACACCCCCTGCCTCGAGCCAATCAAATCATTATCTTGGAAACGTAAACACAGCCTGTACTCCACACAGCTCAGCGCTCTGAGTCTACACACTCCCTCAGACACTTCACTGATAAGACCTGCTGCTACCGCACGGTCAGTACGACTGTAATCACTCACACACTTAAAAACTCAGAGAAAAGTGTCACTCTGAATTCACTTTGTTCAGATGTGTAGATTAGTTTCACACAAACAAAATGCACCCAAAAAGTTCTTACCAAAAATGAGTAAAATTCATAATTCAGAGTATATGCTGAATAATTTATAGTAGATACTGAACAATTCATAGAATAAACTAAATAATTCATCAAAGACACTGAATAATTAATGACAGATACTGGATAATTAATAGTAGGTACTAAATAATCAATAGCAGATACTGAATAATTTATAATAGACAATAATTCATAATTAGACATTGAATAATTCATCATGAATACTAAATAATTAATAGTAGATACTAAATAATTCATAATTAATCATTCATAATAGATATTTAACTCATAACAGATACTGAGTAATTCATAGAAGATATTAATTTATAGTAGATGGTTGAGTCGGGGGGTGGTATCCTAAGATATTATTGCTGTTCAAAAAAAAATCTTTTTTTTTCAATTTTCATGTTTCTCCTTTATTTAAGCACATCAGCTGGACTTCCCACTGTGTGAAAACGATTGGTCCACTGTGTGAAATGCCCCAAAATCACTTGGAATAAAATCCCTGCTCTTCTGTAAAGTTACCATTTTGGAGAAACTCATTTTTTCTTGGATAGAACGATATACATATTTCCAAACTCATCTCAGTATTCTTTTATTAGTTTAAATTATAATAGTTGAAAGATTCACTGTAGATACTGAATTATTTAATAGCAGTGTGAGGCAGCAGTTTAAAGGATTACTGTGACTTCATGCTGATAAAACCTGACTGTGTAATTGTGAGTGTGTTATTGCCGTGCAGTGTGTGTGTTGGTGGAATGCAGAGTAACGCAGTGCTGCAGGCCGCCTCAGTGCTGTAATCCTGCTGTAACTCTGCCTCTCGCTTAATGTTTCCGGGTGAATCTGGCACACTAACAGGATTCAGACTGAACCGTACCGCGCGGTGACGAAACAGCGCTCGCTCTGAGAACCTTTTCTCATGGTGAAGACTCTGTCCTCTCTAAACTGGAACCTCCACACAGAGCAGATTAGAGGCTCTAATCCTGTCGTAGGCTGATAAACACAGAGGAACATTTTCATGCAGCTTCCTTTAGTCTCAAACACTTCACACGCTCAGAGGTGCTTAGCCTCCAGACCAGAAACACTCACATACACACATCAGCACAGACCTTGCAGCTCTTCTCCGCAGAACCAAGAGCAGCACAGAAAGAATGGTGTCAGTCTGAGCTTTACAGAGACAGAAACCTGATATGTAACTGACGACCCGCTCCGGCATATCAACCTCGACGCTCCACTAAAACAGAGAGGAAATGCTCATTTACACAGAGCAGGAGAACCAGCACTGACAGATGCTGCTGAGATTAAGAACAAAACAGACAAAGGAAAAATCACAGTCTGAAAGTAAGCCCGTACCTCACTCAGGGCAGTGAATTTAATTTTCAATAACAATTTCGGCTTCCAAGATTATGACAACATGATAATCGAGATAAAACAATAATTGTGTCGCATTTTGTTTTGCAGAGATGCTTTTGTTTCGTCTTGTGTTATAAATTCAGCGTGTCCTCCTTCAGAGCAGCATTTATTTTGGCCTAGTTTATTTTTATTTGTTATTTTTATATATGTTAAATAGTTTCCAGTAGGTTATGGACATGCAGTACAACATATTTAATCTTATTCATTTTTATTTATGCATTTCTATTTATTTATTTATTTGTATGTTTGTATGTATTTATGTATTCACTCATAAAATGAAGGTTCTTCAAGGGTTCTTTAGTGAAGAAAATTATTCTATGTAGAACACTCAAAGCACCATTTGTATGATGAAAGTGTTCTTTGCATCGTTAAATGGTTCTTCTTTAAATTGGTGGAGAATGCGCTGTAGATGCTTCTATTTGAAATTCTTCTATTTTCAGATTCTTCTATTTTTATGATGTCAAGCTTGTAACAATAGAAGAACCATTTTTGGTGCTATATAGAACCACTTTCGAAAAGATTCTACACAGAACCATCTACAGCACATTCTCCATCAATCTGAACAACCATTTCACCAGGCAGAGAACCATTTAACCATGCAAAGGGTTCTTTCAGTGTTCATGGTTCTATATAGAATCATTTTTTTTACTAAAACCCTTGAAGAACCATCATTTTGAAGAGTGTATGTATATGTTATATTATTTACTTTATTTATCCTTTTTACATTCATTTTTAAATTGGTTTTTTAGTTGAATTATTTTAAAGTTCAAGAAAATCCATTAACTGCATTATGATGTTTCCAAAGTGATTGTGTTAATTAATCGTGATCTCAATACTGACCAAAATAATAGTGATTATGATTTTTGCTCTAATCTCACTCCACATGAAAACTAGAACAAATACACAATACAGTATTTATGTGGTTTTTGCACCACAAGAAGATCCATTTTCTACATAGGAGTGAACAGAGTAACTGCACCATACGTTTAGCTTTGCCATTCAACTCCGTGTCTGTTGCAAACACACGCAGTGATACACTGTACTCCACTGTAGTTCCACTGCGCCTGAAGATCATGACCAGCTGTGTGTCCGACACTACATTTTCTACAACTAAACCCTGAAACAACTGAAACACTATTTACTCTTTAATATTGTTTATTTACTCTTTAATTACTGGTAAGGAAATTCAGAGTAAGCTGCAGAGTCTTCAGTACTTTTAAGACGAGATCTGTTTCATACGGTGGTGTAATTTCACTACAGTACGTCTGTAATGTTTACACACAGGGTCAGACATCTTGGTGTAATGACAGAAATGGGAGCAGCTACTGGATTTACACATTGGCTACCAAAAAAGAGTAGAAAACACGTCAAAACATTTAATTTATCCATTGTTCTGTTTACCCTGACAGTCTGTCTTACTGTCTGAAGTGAATGCAGTTTGTCTTTAGTGTCATTAAATGGAAATTCACAGCCAACAGTCAACATTACTGCATCAAATAAATCTATGTTTTCTGTAATTTTTAAATATTTGAATGTTCAGAGCTGCACTCCTGATGAAGACGGTACACATCTGCCTCATTTTAGCCACAGAGAACACATATAAACACAACATGATACAAACCTCCAACCATAAAAAACTGCATTTACACAAAACATGGAATCTGTGATTATTTCTACAGCTCGATTTACAGCACTGAATACTGAATTTACACAAGAAAGAAAAAGCTTTTAGATTCAAACTGTCTCAAAGTATTCACTCTGATAGGGTTAAAAAGAAACCTTTCACTATGAATCCATCTGAATAGACTATATAAACAAAAACAATTACAAGTAATAATAACAGTAGTAATAGCAAAAATAATATTTAACAGTAATAATAACAATGAATTTTACTATCATTACCATGTTGTTCTGTAATTATTAATGAGACTATTAGAAAATAAACACTAACACACACTCTGTAAGATATACTCTTCTTCAATTCAGTTCTTTTACTCTGTTTTATCTCACTCATCCTCAGTTCCAGTTCTGTTTTATCTTACTCATCCTCAGTTCCAGTTCTCTCTAAAATAATATTTCAGTATTTTCTGTGTTTAAAGGCAGCTTTCATTTCAGGCTTGCTAATTTACGTTAACCATACTGCCATTAACCTACAAATAAACAGTTAATGTTTCGGTCCAACAGAAGAGTAATAAAGGCTTCCCTGACTAACGCAGCAGTGCAGTTACTGCAGTCTGTTTAAGCTTTTATCCATCTTGAAGGCAGAGAAGATTTTTATACATTATATACATCGTACAGGGTTCACTTCTACATAGGTTTACCTCCCGCCCCTGCCTACTTTGGCAATAACTGTGCTAATATAATTAATATATTGTAAAAATAATGTAAAACTGAGCATAAACAAAAACCACCAAAAAGCATGTTTACTTAACATCCAGTTGAATGTAAACTGCAGCAGTAAATACAGTAAATAAAAATGTATAGTGTTTCTTGTTTCTCTCCTGCAGTGCTCTAATAATCAGTGTTGTAATTGATTAATGGAGCCTTCAGGCTTCACACACATCACACATTTCAATCAAATAAACTCAATGTCTCCCTTTTTACCGTAGCACACATCAGCAATGTGAACGGCAGCATCACAACAACCAAATATCGCGCAGTTCTAACACAGACATGTAACTCAGTTCTTCTCGGGTTACTCACATGTGGACATGCGGCGGCTGGAAGCGGCTCTGGTTGATGTTGTAGTGGGTGAAGGCCTGCGTGGGGTTGGAGCTGTACTCATCCACCGTGATGGTCACTTTGCCCTGCGTCGGCATCCTGTGGGCCATCCTTACTCCAAATCACACACAAGAAACTTCACCAGCGTGCTGGAGCCGGACACACACTCATCCTTCAGAACCGCCACGAGAACCCAAACAGAACCCACAACAAGAACCTGCAGAGGAAAAGGCACAGGAGGAAAGTGAACGAGGAAAAACATTAAAAAGCAAATGAACAAGGACCAATTAAGTAATGAATGAATTAAATAAGTAAACGAAACTGTTAAAACATCTAAAACCCCAAATATAAAGTGAACAACTAAACCTCACAGAGAATCTGCAAGATGTCTACATTGTAATTAAGTCATGAACAACAATATTAACTAATTACACCAGAATAATAACCTGTAATGAAAATAATCGTTGTGGAAAAATATCTTTAATGAAGCAGTTATTTCTGCTAACTCTGATGTTTATGCATTCATGTATTGACCTATATTTAATTGAATTCTTATATATGCATATGTTCATAAAGAATGAAACCTTTCCTGAATTTTACTACAAAATACAAAATTCATGTACTAATTTCAAACCTCAAAGACATTCAAATATAAATCTTTTTACAATTACTTTTGCACATTTCATTTTCCTGTAGCAGACTTCCTCTTGCAGTAAAACACAGCTATATTTCATTTAGCTGTGTAATTGTTAAACATAATACAGGGCCACTCTTTATTCCAGCCAATGGAGAATTAGTCAATTAAAAATATAATAAAAATCAGCAAGAAGCAAAATAAGAAAGTGCGGTAAAACTGAGCATCTGCAAAAACCGTCACACGGCACATTTACTAAACACACAGTTATAGCTGAATATAAACAGCAGCACAGACAGTAAATACAGTAAATAAATCACTGTACTGTGTTTCTCTCCTGTAGCGCTCTAATAATTAGTGTTACAGTAATTGATTATTGATCATTGACGTATCTGTAACCCCCAGTGTGTTTCGTTACCAGCTGTGTCTAATGGAGCCTTCAGGCTTCTAACACACACACACACACACACACACAAAATGCAAAAAAACATCCATCCTCAACCCAACCTACATTAAAAAACTGCTGCATTAACTTTACCCGAATTAAATCTGTCCATCATCTCCATTTGAATAAATAATATATATCAACACATGATCATGTGGAAGTAACTGTGTTGATATACTAATAATGGAAATAATGTCTACATTCAAATCAAATAAATTCAGTGTAGCCCTTTGTCTTCTCAGTGTGCTCCACCACGACTACATCAACCAACATCTCAGCCTAGTGCAAACATCCCAAAATTACCCCAAGCTCAACAAAAACACCCGAACACAATCACCACCACAGCTATGCCACCTCGACTAACCAATCCTAGCTCAAACTACCCCAGTTTACCTCACCAAGCCACCCAAACACAACCCACCCCAACGTACCCCACCACAAGCGCTCCAACCAACCACCTAACCTACCCTCCCCCGACTAAGTTACCTTAATTATCCACCCCAACCAATATACACCTCAACCAATCATAAGCACAATAACAAACCCAAATGCAAACTACCCCAACTCCTCAACCCACCACCACCTGCACTACCTCAAATTACCCCAACTCCACAACTATCACCACATACCCCACCACAACTACATCAGCTTCTCAACCAACCATCACCACCTACCCACCACAACTCCACCAACTCGTCAACCATCACCACCTACCCCCAACGCAAACTACCCAAACCATCACCTCACCACTTACCCCGCCACAGCTATGCCAACTCCTCAACCAAATTTCATCATCTCCCTCAACTCAACCAACAATGACCACCTACGTCAGCTCCTGAACCATCACCACCTACCCCACTGCAAACTGTGATAACTCCTCATCCAAATTTCATCACCTGCCTCAATGCAAACTACCCCAACCAACAATCACCACCTACCCCACCACAACTACACCAGCTCTTTAACCAACACCACCAACCTTACCTCAAATTACCCCAACTCCTCAACCGCCACCATGTAACTCAAACTACCCCAACCACCCCAACACACAACCCTCCCCCAAAAAAAACACCCCAACCCCACTGCACTACTCACCACCTCAGAAGCTCAGCTCTGGTAGAGTGGAACACCTCCACCTGAGAGAGTGTGTGAGCGTTTGTGTGTATATATGTACCCCACCAGGCCTTGAGAACACACATAAACACACACACACATCCCAAACACCCTGTCTTACTCACACACACAGCTCTCAGCTGACTATAATGTACACACGAATACTGTATATGTATAACAATAGAATAACTTTTATTTAATATTCATAAATTCTATAATTTCTATAATATCCGCGCCATTTGTGTAAAACTGTCTGTAAAATAAACACCGGCTCGTGATACTTTGTTCCGTTTCCCCAGTTAGCGGTTAGCTTTAGCTCCGGAGCTGCAGCCGCGGCATTTATCTCCTAAATAAATACCTCAAAAAAGCGACACGGTGGGGCTGAAATGCTCCGTTTCGCCTCATAAACATCTCGTACATCTTCTCGTACCGCCATCGGTCGCCCCAGTCCACTAAAACAGGCGAGCAGGAGGAAAACGAGCCGCCGGAGCTTCGCTTTCAGGTACGCGGGGACTCATTAGGCTCCTCTCGCGGAGAAAAAGCCCGGGGAACGCTCTGTAAAAACAGCTTTGAAAACACTAAATAAAGCTCTATATCCCCTTGAAAACATAGTAGACATATTTTCACTCAGCAACTGTTCGTTTCCGCTCGTTGGAACGAAAAAAGAAAGGAAAACTAAAACGAGAGGTCCAGCAGGGCTTCGCTGACAGGCACGCGTGGCTGGGTGGCTTTAGGTTGGGTAGGAAGAGCCCCCGCTCCCGCTCTCAGGTATAAACGCCCGGAGGGGGAACGGGGGAAGTCACGACCCATCTGTGGGTGCTTGGCCGAGTTTTCTCGCCTGAGAGGCGTCTACAGGTTCACCGAAGAGCCGGTGCGAGGCTCAAGTTGGCTCCTTATTTGAATTGTCCGTTCCACCTTAAATGGTGCAGCAGTTACGTTCTGGCGCCGGAGGCGCCACCATCTAAGGTGGAACGGACAATTCGAATATGGAGCCATTTGGAGGGCTCCAAGCTCGCGGAAACCTGACACTCCAGCCCCCGGCCAGGGCTGCTGGTGCTTGTCATGAATGTAAAATGTGTATGTGTGTGAGTCCCGGTATGTGTGTGTGGCGCTGGAAGCACAGCGGAGAGTACCTTTTGTGTGGCGGGCACACCGGCCAGGGTGCAGCGGGGCAGGACCCTCGACCCCCCGGGCAGGGACCTCCAGCTTCTCCGCCGCCTCCTGGATACTCCGAGCGCGGCAGGCGTCCGAGTTTTTCCTCGGCCAAGGGAGAGAGGGACACGGGCACCGGGGTCAGAGAGCAGCCGGGAGAGCAGAGACCCGCACCAGCATGGCGGAGAGAGAGAGATAGTATGTGTGTGTGTGTGTGTGTGTGCTCACCCCTCCCCTCGCACGTGCAGCAGAAGGAAAAAGAACCCGTTCTCACTAATGCACTACAGCACTGCACTCCACGCACCTTGACACAGGGGTGAAAGAAGCACTCGTTCGGAGAGCTGAGCGTGTGTATTTATTGCTTTGTGGGGACTAAATGGCATTTCAGCTTTGTGGGGACCTTGGGCACCACATGAGCTCTTTAATCAAATTCATTTGAACAGTTTGATTAAAGAGCTAAAGAGGGTTCTTTAGAAAAGACAGTGGTTCTATACAGGACCAAGAACACTCAAAGAACCCCAAAATGATAAATGATTCTTTGCGTGGTGAAATAGTTTCTCACATTGATGGAGAATTTGTTCTTTTTGAAACTAGTTTTATATAGCACCAAAAAGGGTTGCCTTCTTGACATCGTAACAATAGCAGAACCCTTTTTGGTGCTATGTAGGATCATTTTGAAGAGGGTTTTATATAAAACCATATAACACATTCTCCATTAATCTGAAAAACCATTTCACCATGCAAAGATCTATTTAAGCATGCAAATGGTTCTTTGATTTATGTTTATGGTTCTATATAGAGCCATTGTGCCATTGTCTTATATATATATATATATATATTTGTATGTGTGTATGTATGTACATATATATATATATAATTTAAATATCATATATATCCATTAAAAAAAAGTCACATATTTTTTATCATCCATGGTTTTAAAAGTGCACCTACCAAAAGTTCCATGTGAATAAGTCGCCATGTCTTTGTTCTACAGAGACACATTTAAATACACCATTACTGATTAATGTTGAATATTCTTAGCTGAGCACAGTTGGCCAAAAAAAACGATCCTGATTCTGATTCTGACGTTTTCTGGCTTGTTTTTTTTTCCAAAATGTTAAACTAAGCAGATAAACAGAAATTGTTTATGCTATATTGTAATGCTGTTTTCTGTAGAGGATGTGTTAACTTATTTTCACCAAAAAAATCATCAGAACATGGAATTTGACAAGGCGTGTTCAGACTGTACATATGACAACTGTATATAAACACCCCATCCTGCCTGTCAGAGGGGAATGTGTGTAATATTTTAAGCTATAAAAGTTAGACTTGCCTTTTTTGTAAATATTGCAAAATACTGTTGTTGCATGTTCTGTGGACATGCTATGCTTAACAATCCTGTTAGATTGAAAATGGAGAAACAGCACATGACCAAAAACACATACACTATCAGCTTCTGAACCTTCATCAGAGAATAATAATCATCATCATCATCATCATCATCAATAATAATACATTTTATTTAAATGCACCTTTCAGCATCTCAGGGACTCAGTACAGGCTGTAAGAACAGAACAAGCACAGAAATTTGATGGTGTGACGAGGTGGAAAGCAAAACTCAAGGACGCAGATAAAGTATTATATTAAAGAAACGTGAACTGCGTATGTATTTATCTTTTTGTCGGGACCAAAACCGAATTTTGTCATTGTGGGGATGTTTGGTGGCTTTGTACAAAAGTAAACCTCAAACAAAAGTGCTTTTTGTGACACCAAAAAGTAGCTTTTATTTTTAATTTCATTCTACAAAATTGGAGCCAAATGTAAATGCAGTTTTGTATATGAATAGGAATGACAGTTGTTTATTCTATATAAGTTCAGTTACGCCACGGACAGACCCCATCTCTGTTTATTTATTTATTTATTTATTTAGTGCTAAATAGCGCTGAGAGGTCTGGCCCCATCGCAGTCGTGTCGGAGAGGAATGTGTGGAATATTTTGGGCTGAACTGACACTGTCACATTGCCAGCCACCAAGATTAGAGCTTTTTCACTTTTGTTCTTTTCATCTTTTGTTTTGTAAGCTATTTTTTTCCTACATATCTCTGCAATATTTAGGTCCTGCAGAAACATTTTGTTAGAATTGCAACCTGATCAGATTTATAAATGTCAGCTGCTCCATTATGTCAGAAACCTCAGATTCTTAATGTTTACAATATTAATGTTTTTTCAAATGTGTTTTTTATTTTTAAGATACTTTAAAATTAAATGAATATTCCAGAGCAGTTTAAGAATTATTTTACTACAAATTCAGAGGTACAACTCGTCACTCTTCAGATCTTCATCTTCATTTCATCTTCATTTATGGGCACTGAAATATTAAATATGTATTCACATTTGTCAAAAAAGTTCTTTAAAATATAAAAGGCCGTTTAACATGCTTATTATAGCTATTTTTCTGTATGTATTGCTGTCTATATGTCCATGTTTTATTTGTTTCACTTACTGTGACATATTTACTATTTCTCCAGAATTAATATGAGAGTATAAACCTACACCACAAACTTCTGTATCTATTAATTTCATATATATGCATGAATGTCCATGCGCACATACACAACACACACATGTGCTTACACACTCACATGTCTTTACTTTATGCGTTACCTGATATTTAGGATATTTGATGTATACTCTATGTCGTTATTATGTTTTGTATGTTATTTTGTGTTTTCTTAATATTGAAAAATCTAAATATTTATTTTATATAAGCTTATTAGGTTTTTTTACTGCTCACTGCACTGTATATTATGTATCTTTGTGTTTGTGTGTATTTCAAATTGTGTGAAATAAACTAAACTAAAACTAAACTAAACTATTTAATAAAAAAAAGTTTTTCATGATGGGTGGACATGCTGTATTTGACGTCACACATTCTTTAGTGTATCACCTTAATTCTACTTAGTGCACTTAGTTTGTGTTGAATTCAGTAGTTCTATTACAGTACAGGAATTAGTATGAAAATCAAATAAAAAACTCAGATACATTTTAATATTTTAGTTAAAATTTAAATGCTTATATTAGGTTTATAGGTGTAGCATTAATGTGTTAACAGATGTATGTTAAGGCATGACAAAGGTTGAATATTTATTCCATTTTTATTTAGTAATATTTCAGACAGAACTTCAGTGACTGTCCTTATAAACATGTTAATATACATTTTTCACTCGCAATTAACAATTTTTACCCACAAACCTCCACATATTTTCTCTCCTCCTTTAAACAAACAGTGGTTTAAACAGACGCTAGACAGTAATGAAGCTTTTATAGCAGCCTTATATCTAAATATGCCTCGATAGATAAAATATAAACACATTGTTTGAGTATGAGTGCTGATATTATAATCCATAAACTAAACTATCCATAAAGTGTGTATCTGGGGTCACTCAGAGAACCTTATCAGCCCAGAGCATTAAACACTAAACATCAACACATTATTACTCATCAGAACAGCAGCTTTACATGACAAGGAACAATCTCAGTGTAAAATCTGAATTCTGAGTAAGTTGGGATCATTTCTGTCGGTCAGTTTGTCATGAAGTGGTCACACAGTAACGTTTGAAATGGTGTAAAAAATAAACAGGTGAGCAGTTTTAACAGGACAATTCAGTCAAGTCAAAGATTATTTATATTAATATAGCAATGGCTATGATTAAATAATAACAATAACAGCCAATATATATATACATTTAAACTGTACTACAGTCACTCCTCTGTAACAGAGCGATTACTCACACAGCTGTACAGATGTTCATATTTTCATACAAATGCTTATTTTACTCTGATATTCTGTATATAATATTTATTTAGGACATACACATACAGATATTCCCACTTCAGCCCCTCCCACTTCAGCCTTTCATTACTCTTTACTCTGTTCACTGTAATTGTTGTAATTGTATTGTTATTGCTATGGTTATTGTATTTTTCTCTGAGTTGAACACTTGTTGTCAGTCTGTGTTTGTCTGGTCTGTTCAGCGTGTTAATGTCATGTGTGACTCACTAAGACTGTGTACCTGGTGAAATAAAGCAATTCTGATTCTAATATCATTACATACAGTGCTGTGCAAAAGTCTTAGTCCCTCTGAGAGTATAATCTGTAAGGCTGTTTATCTGAGCAGTGAGCATTAGAGTCACTTCAAATAAACAATCCATTGTGCTTGTTCTCTGTGTGTGTGTTTGTGTGTGTGGGTGTGTTTGTGTGTGTGTATGCGTGTGTGTGTGTGTGTGTGTGTGTGAGATGGTTTATGAATCTATCCTGAAGCAAGTTCTTTCTCTACCGTTACAGTATCTGCTTTATCTGATCACTTCATTAAATTAATCAGCTGATGGAACTGAACAGTGTGATGCTGATATTCAGAGAGAACCAAACCTGGGTTCTGCTAACTGGGTTCTTTTCACTGTGTTCTTTTAATCTACATTTTCAAAACTTTACTGAAAACAACACATTCTGACTTCTGACTACTGGATTTATGCTTATATTTGTATTAGTAATATTAAAACACAGTCCAAAGACATGCAGTCAGGCCAATTGGACATGCTAAATTGCCCCTAGGTGTGAATGTGTATGTCTGTCTGTCTGCCCTGCAATAGACTGGCGACCTGTCCAGGGTGTTTCCTGCCTTCCGCCCAATGACAGCTGGGATAGGCTCCAGCACCCCACCCTGACCCAGAAGGATAAGTGGTGTAGATGATGTATGTATATTTTGTTTGTGTGTATAGATGATTTGGTAAATATATTTATTATATTGTATATTGTATGTATTGATTTGTAGTGCTGTTTAATGAGATGTCATTGTATTGTGACTAGCATGTTAGCTTGTGGCTATCATATAAGCATTAAGCTGCACAATTAGATGGAAAGTCTATAAATCAGTCTTGGTTTTAAATGTTGCCCCTTTATACTGTAATGTATACTGGATACTGTAATAAACAGAGAACAGAAATATTATCATATTAAATATTTTCAGACTCTGTTTATTTTTATTGTATTGAAAATGTCAACAGCAGCGTTTCAAACTGAATTATGAAATCTGTGAATTATTAAAGCACCAATATATTTTTTATTATATATAGAATGACACAACAAAACTGTATCAGCAAAACTTTAGACTTTAGAGGAGAAACGTTCTTCCAGTGGACATTAAAGGAAGAAAATTTTTCAGGTGAGTTTGGAGCGCTTCTATTGGTCCGTTCATCTTGATATTTAATTAATCATGAAATGTAAGACATTTAATTTAATAAATATAATGTAAAGACTAGCTGGAATTTGAAAATTCTGTAAGATAAAAATAGCAAACATGGAGACACAGGCTTTAATATGACTTAGAGCTACTAAGAAACACACAGAGAATGATATTAAAGAATATTAGAAATATATATATATATATATATATATATATATACATATATATATATATATATATATATATATATATATTATATATATATATAGACACATATATGTAAGAATGGTGATAGCTGTGGGTGTAAATGTCAGGGCGAGCGTCCTTTGCTGAGTGCTGTATTCTCTCTCTCTCTCTCTCTCTGGTACAGAATGTAAATGTTATGCAGGTTAAAGAATGTGCTGATTATTTTATGAGCTCATATAACAGAGAATAAAACAAGCTTATTATGGAAATGTAGCAGGAGTCAAGAGAGAGAGAGAGAGAGAGAGAAAGAGAGTGAGGGGTGAGTGTGAGTTTAACTTGTCTGTAAAGTATGCTAATATCTCCAGTCTTCTGGAGCCAAAGGCTAAAAAGAGCACACTAACATGGAGCTAAAGACTAATCGAAAGAGAACATCTCTCTCTCTCTCTTTCTCTCTCTCTCTCTTGCTCTCTCTCCTTCTCTCTCTCTCTCGCCCTGTGGGTCAGAAAGTGTGCTGGGGTTCAGGGGTCAGATGCTGGACAGTGTCCAGTCTGCAGGCCATATCTGATCTGAGAGCAGCTCTGATGATTGTAGCTCTGCAGTTTCTTCAGTTTTAATCCTGCAGTGACGACAGAAAAGAGAATTTACTGAAAAGTGGTGTCCTGATAATGCAGTGAACACTGCTCACCCCACTCACTGCATCATAAATCATCAAGATAATCTCAGTCTGGTTAAGAATTATATTTAAAAATGAAAGAGGAGGAGCTGCTTACACTGCAGTGGAATATAGAAAATAAAGACAATACAACAATATATTTTTGCTTATGAAATAGTCCAATAATTTTATTTTTGACAAAACATGAACCTATAATTTATTCAGTATAGTTAAGATCAATTATAAATTCACAGTTAAACCACCACAGAGATGCATCCCTCATTTGATTTGGTTGTTTTTAACAGTAAAAAAATAGACATTTTAATTAGAGTAAATTTGCTGTAGTGTACCATATTAAAATACTGTATTATAGCAGTGCACTGTATTAAAACACTACTATAGCAGTGTACTAATATAGAAAATACTGTACTAAAGCAGTATCCTGTATTAAAATATTGTACTATTGCAGTGTATTGTATTAAAACACTGTACTATAGCAGTGTACTGAATTAAAATACTGTACTATTGCATTGTACTACTTTAAAATACCATTCTACAGCGGTATTCTGTATTAAAATACTATACTATAGCAGTACAGTTAAAATACAACCCCAATTCCAAAAAAGTTGGAACACTGTGTAAAATGTAAATAAATGTAAATAAAAACAGAATGCAATGATTTGCAAATGTTTTATTCACAATAGAACATAGAACACATATCAAATGGTGAAAGTGGGACATTTTGCCGTTTAATGAAAAACATTAACTCATATAGAACTTGATGGCAGCAACGCATCTCAAAAAAGCTGGGTCAGTACCATGACTACCATTGTGTAGCATCCTATCTTCTTTTATCAACGGTCTGCAAACATCTGGGAAGTGAGGAGACCAGTTCCTGGAGTTTCAGGAGAGGAATGTTGCCCCATTCTTGTCTGATGTAGGATTCTAGCTGCTCAACAGTCCTGGGTCTTCTCTGTCAGATTTTTTGTTTCATGATGATAGAAATGTTTTCTATTGGTGAAAGGTCTGGACTGCAGGCAAGTCAGTTTAGCACCCAGACTCTTCTTCTGCAAAGCCATGCTTTTGTGATGGATGCAATATGTGGTTTAGCATTGTCCTGCTGAAATATGCAAGGCCTTTCCTGTCTGGATGGCAGCATATGTTGGTCTAAAACCTCTATATACTGTTTAGCATTGATAGTGCCTTTCCAGATATGTAAGCTGCCTATGCCATAGGCACTAATGCAACCCCATGTCATCAGAGATGCGGGCTTTTGAACTGTGTGCTGATAACAAGCTGGATGGTCCCTCTCCTCTTGAGTCCGCAGGACACCGCGCCCGTGGTTTCCAAAAAGAATTTCAAATTTTCGTTCATGTAACCACAGAACAGTGTTCCATTTTGCTTTAGTTCATTTTAAATGAGCTTGGGCCCAGAGAAGATGGTGGCGTTTCATGTTGACATACGGCTTCTTCTTTGCATGATACAGCTTTAACTTCCATTTGTGGATTGCATGGCAAACTGTGTTTACGGACAATGATTTCTGTAAGCGTTCCTGATGCAGTGATTTCAAGTGCAGAATCATACCTGTTTTCAGTGCCGTGCCGCCTGAGGCCCTGAAGGTCACGAGCATCCATTATTGATCATCGGCTTTGTCCCTTGTGTACAGATTCTTTGAATCTTTCGATGTTTTTATGTACTGTAGATGGTGGGATATCCAAAGTCTTCGCAATTTTACATAGAAGAACATTTTTCTGAAATTGTTTCACAATTTTTAGATGCAGGTTTTCGCAGATTGGTGAACGCCTGCCCATCTTTGCTTCTCAGAGACTCTGCCTCTCTAAAATGCTATTTTTATACCCAGTCATGTGAGTTAGATGCACATTGCTCCTCCAGTTGTTTTTTCATTAGTACTACTTACTTTTCCAGCTTTTTGTTGTCCCTGTCCCAAATTTTTTGAGATGTGTTGCTGCCATCAAGTTTTAAATGTTTTTTAATGAAATGGTAAAATGACTGATGTGTTCTGTATAAAATAAAATATGGGTCTATGAGATTTGCAAATCATTGCATTCTGTTTTTATTTACATGTATTTACATTTTACACAGCATTTTTTTGTACTCTAGCAGTGTACTGTATTAAAACATTGTACTATAGCAGTGTACTGAATTAAAATATTATAGCAGTGTACTGAATTAAGATACTATTATAGCAGTATACTGTATTAAAACACTTCTCTAGCAGTATACTGTAATAAATCACTTACTAAAAAATGTACTCTATTACAATGCTGTACTATGGCAGTGTATTGTATTAAAATACTGTAATAAAAGCAATGTACTGTATTAGAATAAAGGTACTGTAGCAATATACTGTATTAAAATAATGTACTATAGCATTGTACTGTATTAAAATGCTGTACTATAGCAGTATACCATATTAAAATGCTGTTCAGTAACAGTATACTGTATTAAAATACTGTACTATAGCAGTGTACTGTATTAAGCACTGTACTATAGCAGTGTACTGTAATAAAACACTGTACTGTAGCAGTATACTGTATTAAAACACTGTACTGTAGCAGTATACTGTTTTAAAATACTGTACTATAGCGGTATACCAAATTAAAATACTGTACAATAGCAGTGTACTGTATTACAATACTGTACTATAGCAGTGTACTATATTAAAATACTGTACTGTAGCAGGGTACTGTATTAACACACTATTATAGCAGTGTACTGTATTACTGTATTAAAACACTGTACTATAGCAGTGTACTGTAATAAAATACTGTACTTTAAAATTTATATTCATATACAGAGTTTGTGTGTGTGAGAGTGTGTTGTATTGGTCTATAAAATGAACAGAATAACTACATATGAACTGGTGTATGTAACTATGAATAAATGAATACAGAAAGTAAATTCTGTGTAAATGTGTGTGTTTAGGCTCTGATCTGCCTCAGCAACTCTCAGAGACCCAGCTTCCTCTCTGCTCTGTGCTCTCAGTCTGCCTCCCTCTTCCTCATCATTTAGCGCAGCGAGGCTAATTGGAAAATGGAAATGCGCTGCTCTGGATGGCGGAGCGCAATCATCCATCTAACACAACACAAATTACTCCAAATGGGAGAAACATACAGTTTGTGATTGCACATTATATACAGAGAAGAGCCAGCGCGCATATGGAAAGCAATTTGGTTTGGAATTTATTGAATTAAATTTTCATATGCTTCAGACAAATTGACATCAGCAGCTGGTCTGATCCCGTCCCTCCTTTCTGAGAGAATTTACTCTCGCTCACTTTCTGCACTAATGCACTTTTACAATCAGTAATAAATAAACCCAAACGAATAGATGAGAGAGGAGAGAGAGTGTTTTTACACTTTTACTGGATTAGAGTGAAGAATGTAATGTGTGGTGTTGCTGTTACTCCCCTTCACTCTTTTCACTTTTATTATTCCTCTTTCTTCACGCCTCCTTTACTTTCCTCTTCAGCTCAACTACCACATAGAGACGGCTCTTCTCATTAAAGGGCCCATATCCTACATTTCTCTGGTATTTTTCCCTGAGGTCCACTTATAATATTTGTGTGCATTTATCACACAGTCATTATTTATTTTAACATGTTTTACAGACTGTAGGCAAAAACGGACAGATTTTTTCGTGATTTGTGAAGAGGTCTCTCTTACACACACACATTCAGGTGTAGTCATAGCAACAGAGTGATTCAGAAAACAGTTCAATTTAATTGTTGCTCACCGTAATAATGACCTCACAGTAACTCAGTGACACACACACTTCTGAGCTACAATGTTAATTAGCTGCTCTCATCTCTTCATACAACAAACATTAATTAAAATGGTCTGACTTTACAGTAATTTATGAATAATTAGTGTGTCATTTACACACATTTATTATTATTCATTAACCATAACTGGTGGAAAATATGCTCTGCATCTCACGATACTGACCACTACTGAACCACAACTCACCACTACTGACATCTATTGACCTGCTACTGACCACTACTGACGTCTACTGGCCGGCTACCAACCACTACTCACGTCATTTGACCCACTACCAACCACTACTGATGTCTGTTGACCTGTTACTGACCACTACTGATGTCCACTAACACACTAATGATGTCTGTTGACATGCTATTGACCACTACTAACATCTACTGACACAGTACTCACATCTGTTGACCTGCTACTGATGTCTACTGACCCACTAGTGGTGTGTGTTGACCGAGTACCGATGTCAGAAGCAGAGAGAGAGAGAGAGAGAGAGAGACGAGAGAGAGAGAGAGAGAGAGAGAGAGAGACTTTTTTTGACTTTTAACAACACTTTATTGTAACCACATCTCGCTAAGGTGTGTAAAAGTCACATCAGGCCATTTCCGCCCTCAAACCAGCACATAAAAACAAACAGTTTGCTTAATAAATAAATAAATAAAGTTTTCAGTAACTGAAATCAGGTGCAAAGCAAAGTTCGTTGTCTAAAACCGAGCACACCGCCTCCCCACAGCACCACACCACTTTAAAAGTCTCCAGGTCAGACATGCACTTATAATAGTTAAAATCAATTAGAACCCTTGATTTGACCAGTCTAGAGAAGGTTCTCACTACGTCGGAGTCAGCTGCCTGTGCCACACAGTTTTTCCGACTAATGTACACTGCCAGTTTGGCCTGACCAAGAATAAAATTAATCAACTGGCACTTGAACCTCTCTTTCTGGACATATTTAAAACCAAGGATAAAACTATGAGCTGTAAAAATCACATTAAAAGACATAAACAGAGTCTTTAAAATGTCAAAAAGGGGATGTAGCCTAAAACAGTGCATAAAAGCGTGAAACACTGTTTCCCTCTTAAAACAAAAAGGACATTCCTGAGTGACCTCTGGATTTAAAACAAAAGAGTTAACAGAAACAAAAGAGTTAACAGAAACAATGCCGTGTAAAATCCTCCACTGTAGATCTGCCACTTTTTTGGTTAACGGTGGTTTATACAGTGCTCTCCATTGTGGCTTTACCTTGTCAGTGAGACCCAGAGCATCTCTCCATGGCGTATCAACTCTGTTCTCCAGTCTCTTTCTGTTAAAAACCTTCACACAAGCTGTGTAAAGCAGCTTGCCAGAGACTGAACTCAGGTCCATGCTCCTCTTTACGGTCCAGGATGGGGCCCTGACAGTCCTGCAGGTCAGGAGTGATGGTAAGCTTGGGGAAGGGGTCATCCTCATCTGAGCTGAGCACTCCTGCACCATAGTCCTTTATCAGTGCACGTTCCTCAGAGGACAGCACTGACCTCCAGCACTGCAGGAGTTTGGCCACAACACGCAAGGACCTTACTCCCAAGCGCACCGCCAGGTCCTCCGCACAGTCCAGACCAGGTCCTGCAACTTCCACCAGCGGACGGAAGGTAAAGATGGAAACCCGAACACTGACCAGTGTGGGGGATGTTTTGCTTGATATGTCCAGGCGAGACCCATAAAGAACAGGTTCCTCCAGAAGCCAGTGTAATGAGGTGCTGCTTAGTCCAGACATGCTAAAAAAAACTCCAAATTCTAAAAAGTCCACGATAAAACATAGGCAGGTCAGCGATGTCCGGCTGAGGCAACAGCTGAGGCACTAGCCAAGTCCATCTGCTCAGACGTCCCTTCACTTTCTCAATGGTGCCCTCCCAGTTTTGCTTTGCACACTCACTGTCCCCTAAATAGACTCCAAGATACTTAAACCCACCCGTCCTCCATGACAATCCAGGCAGTGTAGGTCCCCCACCAGTCCATTCCCCCACTAAAACAGCTTCACTTTTACTCCGGTTCACTTTAGCAGATGATAAAATCCTAAAATCATTTAAAACATCCACTAAAATGTCCACATTTCTCTGTGAGCTGATTAAAACCACTAGGTCGTCCGCATAGGCCGAAACACAGACAGGTGTGCTACAGTTTGGTATCTCAAGGCCAGAGAGCTTCTGTCCCAGCTGGCACAGCAGAGGCTCAATTGATAACGAGTACAACATGCCAGAGAGAGCACAGCCCTGTCTGATGCCTCTGTGGACTTTAAAAGGAGCACATAAACCACCGTTAACCTTGAGTACACTCTCAATGTCACTGTACAGAACCTTGATCATAGCTATAAAACCTGGGCTGAACCCAAAGTTCTCCAGAACTTTCCACAAATATGCATGCTCAACCCGGTCAAAAGCCTTTTCCTGGTCTAAGAAAATAAGACGAGTCCTCAAGCCCAATAGCCTGGAGACGTCCAAAGCATCCCGAATTAAATAGATATTATCAAAAATAGACCTACCAGGCACACAGTACGTCTGGTCAAGATGTACCACCTGCTCCATCACCTTCCCAAGTCTTGAGGCTAACGCTTTAGAGAGCAACTTGCAGTCTGTGCACAGCAATGCCACAGGGCGCCAGTTCTTCAGCTACATCAGGTCTCCTTTTTTTGGGACAGCTCTCCTGCAGCTCAGAGGAAGTTTTCCTTCCTGTACACTGACCTGGAGCACTTCAAGCACATCCTGACCCAATATAGGCCAAAGAACCTCTCCTCCACCTCCTTGGAACAGGCCTGCTCGCTCTCAAACAGCTTAGAGAAAAAGCTGACTGTCTGCTGGCGAATTTCAGAAGGCTCAGAAACGAGATCCCCTGATTCAGACCGTACAGCATGCATAAACCTTTTCTGTCCGTTTTTGCGCTCTAGACCGAAGAAGAACTTTGAAGGAGCATCCATTTCCGACACATTCTGGAAACGTGAACGGACCAGCGCCCCCTGTGCTGTAATGCCCAGCAGGTCAGCTAACGCAGCTTTTTTTCTTTTAAGAGCTTTAATATGCTCTTGATCTCCTGTGGCCTCCCCCAAACACTGGAGCTCCACTATTTCAATCTCCAGCGCTTTTAGACATCTGATTATGTCCCTAGTGACATTGAAAGGGTACTGTTGGCAAAACACTTTAATTTGTACCTTTGCTACTTCCCACCACTGTTGTAATGAATTAAAAGATGTTTTCTGTGACTTAAAAACACCCCAAAAAAAGTAAAAGACTCCTTAAAATTAACGTCATCTAAAAGTGCAGTATTAAAATGCCAGTATGCACTCTGAGGCTTAACGTTACGTTTTCTAACAGTACACTGAACCATACAATGATCAGAGAAACCAACAGGAGAAATAAAACACTGCGTAAAAACAGACAAATGATGTCTAAAACTGTAAAACCGATCAAGTCTGGCCAATGACAGGGCATTATCTCTACAGTGTGTCCATGTGTACTGTCTTTGGTTACCATGTAAAGTTCTCCATGTCACACAGGTCATGAGCCTCTAAGAGTTCACACAGACGCCGGCGGGAAGCAGTGTGTGGTTCTAGGTGGTTCCTATCCAGGTTATCTGCTGCACAGTTAAAATCCCCACCCAGAACTAAAAAGTCAGTAAAATCACAGTTGGAGATAAGAGAACTCAGCCTGTCTAAGAAGACCATCCTCTCCACTGCTACAGTGGGAGCATAGACACAGATAAAAACAAAGGTTTCATTCTCATAACAGGCTTGTACTTTCAACAGCCTCCCAGGTAAAATCTCATTCAACTGTGTACGAGTGAGGAATAAAATTATTCGAAAATAAAACACCAACTCCACCACTAACAGTGGAGTTGTGACTTAAAATGACCAGCCCTTCCCACTCTTTAGCCCAATCTACAGCGTTATCACCATCACTGTGTGTCTCCTGGAGAAAGAACACATCAGCACGCTTCTGTTTCGCCAGCTCATAAAACATTGCCCTCTTCCCGCCGTCTCTCGCCCCATTTATATTCAGAGTAGCGATCTTAATGTCACTCATTAAAATAATAAAAGGGCATAAAACTGTGATGGCGAAGGCCAGTCCAAAATAGGGACCAAACACACTAAACATCCTCATCAGGACCCGCTTTATGTAGTTTAGTCAGTATCTTTTGTAGTCTAAAAATTTCCAGTGCAGTAAAAGACCCTCCCCCCCTGAAGTGTTTAACATTGTGTATGAACTGCTGGGGGTCCGTAAAGTGCTTTTCCACCTGCACACCTCTGTACCCTTTAGTCACACTGAGGAATTTTTTGATCTCTTCAGCAGTGTAGCGTACAGGTATCCTCTCCTTCTGAGAGCACACTGACCAGCCAGAGTCAGACATAGAACCCTCACTATCAGTGTCGGCCTCAGCACCACTAAGCCCTTTTTTCGCCTGCTTATTCCCCTCCCCCCTCCCTCGCTTCTTCCTTTTAGCGGGAACTTTAAAAACAGGCTCATCCACCATGTCTACATCAGCCACAGTTTCCAGCACCACCACTTCAGCAGAGACAGCTTCACTACAGCCACTCACCTCAGTGGTCTGCCCCTCAGAGATAGCAGTGCCCCCCTCCATACTGCCTGGTTCCTCCCCAGACGGCTCCGGCACAGCAGGAGCAGATGAGGGAGACCCCTCCAAGGCCCGTTCAGCCCCAGCAGTTTCCTCAGCAGCAGACTCCGACATGCTCGGTTCACCTCCCTCAGGCTCCAGGTTAGCCAGTGGGTCCGCCGCAGCCGAGCCCGCAGCAGCCGCAGGGGGAACGACTACCGCAGGCCCAGCAGCAACAGGCCCCGGCCGCTCCGGCTCAGCCCTCACGGGAGCATCAGCGTTCCCGTTCGCCTTTACAGGACAAGCATGAACAAGATGTCCCGCTTGCCCACACCAGAAACACTTCATAGCTGTTTCAGAAGAAACATAAACAGCATACTCAAAACCATCTACATTGAACTTCAGGACCAAATCCAAATCCTCACCTTCCTTCAGAACCATGAACACAAGCCTCCTGAAGGACACCAGGTGCTTAATCAAGGCGCTCTTACAGCCGAGGGGGATCTTCCTAATGGGAGAAACAAGTTTCCCATACCGGGACAGTTCAAGAGCAATAAGCTCGTCCTTAATGAAGGGGGGCACATTAGACAGAATAATCTTTTTAGAGGGGGTACTAAGGGGCAAGACCGGAGTCAGCTGACCGTTAATAACGACACCGCTCTGAACCAGATTATTAGCGAGGTCCACCGTTTTCATAAACAGCACAACAGCGCTGTTCATACGGGAGGCAGAGACGATGTTGGAGTGGCCCACTGCGTTCCCTGCAGCCAGGCAGCACTCCTCCACACTCACCCTGCACATCACCTTCACCCCGTGCCTGCGAGTCAGGCTCTCATACACGCTGCTCGGAGACGACATACTCCCGGCGAAAACACCGGCAGCAGACTCAGCTACGGCTCACACATGCACTCGCACACTCACTCACACACACTAACACTCACACACACTAACACTCAGACAAACAACCTCAGAAACACAACGAAACTCACAAACTAACAGACAGAAAAAAGTTTTGGCACAACGCCAACCACTCGCACTCACGCTCACCACGCTCCGCTCACTCCACCGCTCACACCCGCGCATGCGGAGAGAGAGAGAGAGAGAGTCTGTAATAATGAAAAAGAGTGTGTGTAGGGGTGTGTAAAAGAGAGAGAAATAGTGTGTGTGTGTGTGTGTGTGTTTCCTCTGTAAATACAGTGATACAGTGAAGGTTCACATTTCCTACATTATGAAGTGTAAATAAATAACAAACAGGACCACACAAACACTATTAACCTGGCATATAATCTAATATATATACACCGATCAGGCATAACATCATGACCTCCTTGTTTCTGTGCTCATTGTCCATTTTATCAGCTCCATTTACTATATACAGTAGTGTGAAAAAGTGTTTGCCCCCTTCCTGATTTCTTATTCTTTTGCATGTTTGTCACACTGAAATGTTTCGGATCACCAAACAAATTTAAATATTAGACAAAGATAACACAAGTAAACACAAAATGCTGTTTATAAATGAAGGTCTTTATTATTAAGGGAAAAAGAAATCCAAACCTACAGGGCCCCCCCCCCACAATAAATTAACTGTGGTTTATCACATCTTTGGAAAGCTGAGTTCAATTTCCCTAGCCACACCCAGGCCTGATTACTGCCACACCTGTTCTCAATCAAGAAATCACTTAAATAGGACCTGCCTGACAAAGTGAAGTAGACCAAAAGATCCTCAAAAAAAATGGCAAAAACATGGAACAGTGGTGAACCTTCCCAAGAGTGGCCGCCTGACCAAAATTACCCCAAGAGCGCAACGACGACTCATCCAAGAGGTCACAAAAGACCCCACAACAACATCCAAAGAACTGCAGGCCTCACTTGCCTCAGTTAAGGTCAGTGTTCATGACTCCACCATAAGAAAGAGACTGGGCAAAAATGTTCCAAGATGAAACCACTGCTGAGCAAAAAAAAATTCAGTTTTGCCAGAAAACATCTTGATGATCCCCAAGACTTTTGGGAGAATACTCTGTGGACTGATGAGACAAAAGTTGAATTTTTGGAAGGTGTATGTCCCATTACATTTGGTGTAGAAGTAACACAGCATTTCAGAAAAGGAACATCATACCAACAGTAAAATATGGGGGTGATAGTGTGATGGTCTGGGGCTGTTCTGCTGCTTCAGGACCTGGAAGACTTGCTGTGGTAAATGGAACCATGAATTGCTGCTGTCTACCAAAAAATCCTGAAGGAGAATGTCTGGCCATCTGTTCGTGACCTCAAGCTGAAGCACACTTGGGTTCTGCAGCAGGACAATGATCCAAAGCACACCAGCAAGTCCACCTCTGAATGGCTTAAGAAAAACAAAATTAAGACTTTGGAGTGGCCTAGTCAAAGTCCTGACCTGAATCCGACTGAGATGCTGTGGCATGACCTTAAAAAGGCAGTTCATGCTCGGAAACCCTCCAATGTGGCTGAATTACAACAATTCTGCAAAGATGAGTTGGCCAAAATTCCTCCACAGTGCTGTAGAAGACTCATTGCCAGTTATCGCAAACGCTTGATTGGAGTTGTTGCTGCTAAGGGTGGCCCAACCAGTTATTAGGTTTAGGGGGCAATCACTTTTTCACACAGGGCCCTGTAGGTTTGGATTTCCTTTTTCCTTAATAATAAAGACCTTCATTTATAAACTGCATTTGTGTTTACTTGTGTTATCTTTGTCTAATATTTGAATTTGTTTGGTGATCCGAAACATGTACATGTGACAAACATGCAAAAGAATAAGAAATCAAGAAGGGGGCAAACACTTTTTCACACCACTGTAGATGCACTTTGCAGTTCTACAATTACAGACTGTAGTCCATCTGTTTCTCAATTAACAAATAATTTATCAAAATGTCCAAAATTTGTTGCAAATTTAAATAATGAGAGTTCAAATCAAACTGAATTTTTAAAAATGATTACTGCTTATTTTCTCTCATTCTGATAAAAAAATTATTACTTGTTTTGCCAGTTTTTGCTTTTACTTTTTCTAATTGCTGATTTTGGCACTTCAAATCAGCTGACCAATAGAGAGTGCAGGTAAATGCCCTCTTTTAAGACCCATCCACCGTAAAAAAAAGTGCCAAAATCAGAAGCATGAGAACGATTCCAGAAGCACAAAATATCAGCAAATTCAAAAAATTAAGCAAAACAAAAATAACAAAATGAGTAATATGTAAAAATAAGCAATAGTCATTTTGAAAAAATAATGATTTAACCCTCATTATTTGTATTTGCGATGTATTTTGGACATTTTGATACAGAATACTTTGCTGGAGTGGAGCATGGAAAGGCATCTTAATCTCTACAAATACTGTTCATCTTTAACTTTTGACCTTTCCTGTCCGAGGCCCAGAGTCTCTTCAGGTGTAACCTTTCAGGATGACCCCTCTGTCCATCAAACCCTTCAAACTAAAGAAGAAAAGATGTGTGAAGTATGCAAAACGCTTCTTTCAGTGCCGCAGTAATAACACACCTCGGAGAGAAAGCAGTGAAGATTTCCTTTCAAAATAACAGGAAAGAAAAGACAGAGAGAAAGGAGGGCAGCCTTTGAAGTTTCTGCAGTTCCTCCCTGTTCTTTTATGGACGGGGTCGGAGGACGCTCTTGTGTCGGCGGGAAGAAAAAAGTCACAAAAGAAAATTACGCAGTTTAATGTGGCAGCAGGCTGTAATTTATGGAGACCGTAGAGGGAGGCTGTGAGGTTAAGTAGGCCGACTGAGACGCTTTCAGCTTCACTCACTCTCACATTCTCACTGCTTACCTTCAGAAATGCTCTGAGCCTGGAGTAACTCAGCATAAATTACTGACTGGGCCAGTGGGGCCGGGGGGCTCTGATGGCCAGGTGACACGGGAGGCTTCAGATCACAAGACTCAAGATGGGTCAGATACTTGTGACTGTCCACTGCAGATATAAACATTAGATGAACAAATAGCACTTGAATGTGTACAGATGACTAAATAAATGAATGAAATAAAGAAATATTATGTTTTCAGACCCATGTTCTGTTTTAAATCCTTACTCGGGAGACCTTGTTTAGTGTGTATTAGGGGTTACACAAGGTGCAAAATACAGGAAGTCCTGGGGGGTCCAGGATCCCCTACTCAATCTCATGGACCCCCTGAATATCTTAAAATCTAAATTCTGGGGATCCCTGAAAATAAACTTATTATGACATTATGCTGTCCATTAAAAACAGACACTCAAATCTAGATTCAGTGAAGCTCATTATTTTTCTGCTTCACCCACAATCAGCTTCTGTCTTTCATGTTCTTAACTAACTAGAGCTGCAGCACTGCTCTGCCTCAGGGTGGTGCTGTAGCAGACTGGTTCACCCAGTTGGTCCTTCACAGTCTAGAAACTATAACTCTGCCTGGAGTCCTCTAAAAAACTTTACAATGTGCTGCAGCAGACCTGTAAATCTAAAAACTCCCAAGAGTTTGGTGTAAAGAAGGGACTGAAGCATCAGCGCTGCTATACCGGGTTAGCAGCCAGTCAACGCTGGATTAGTTAGCCAACACGGGACCCCCAGAATAAAGTTCTAATAAAATTAACATCCAGAATGAAGTTTTAAAAAAATTAATATTCAGAATGAAGTTCTAATAAAAATAATATCTAGCAATACATATTAATCTCAGGTTTGAAAAGTGGTGATCAAATGTCACTTATCAAGAAATTACTGTAAACAGATAATATACAGAATATTACAAATCATTAAATTCATGAATCTTGCAATGACTTTTTGAAAAACAAAACACACAAAAATGTTAAAATGTTAAATAAATATTTCGCAAACATTCTACACACTGCAGATTTAGTGTTTTATTATAGTTTCTATTATTATTAATAATAATAATAATAATAATAATAATAATAATAATAACAAGAAGAAGAAGAAGAAGAAGTAGAAAGCTGATTCGAAACTTCTCATGTATACATGCATAGTTATGTGCAACAGTTTAAACACTCCTGGTCAAATTCCATGTTTTGTTGATTTTCTCTACAGAGAACACATTTTTAAAAAATTGACAAAAAAAAATTCAGAAATAAACCCTAAAATATAAAATCTTTTGCACATTTAATGTTTTTATGTTTTTGTTGTGTGAGGTCTGGACAGTGCTGCTGTGATGATGAACCTCAGTGAGGTTGATATCAGTGTAGATGAGCAGGGTTTCTCTCTCAGTGATGACCGCTCCTCTGGTCTGCTGGAATATGTCACACATATTTCTACCCATGCTACCTCTCTGACCTCTGACCCTAAAAGCTTAACCTGCGACCCCTGTATTGGAAAAGCTCTTGTCACCTCGTGCTAATCAGAGTGGTGTCGGGCGGCGTCAGGGCCAGATGGTGGCGAGGTCAGGACACTCAAACATTTCTGAAGAAAGGAGCATGACCCGGGAAATGATGCAAATGGCTCTGAGGTCATGGCTAAGAGAACCGCAGGTGCAGGAGAACTTCAGATCAGCCTTCAGATCGGCCTTCAGATCAGCCTTAAGATCAACCTTTAGATCAACCTTAAGATCAATTTTCAGATCAGCCTTCAGATCAGCCTTCAGATCAGCCTTCAGATCAACCTTCAGATCAGCCTTCAGATTAGCCTTCAGATCAGCCTTCAGAACCTTCAGATAAGCCTTCAGATTAGCCTTCAGATCAGCCTTCAGATCAACCTTCAGATCAGCCTTCAGATCAGCCTTCAGAACCTTCATAACAGCCTTCAGAACCTTCAAATCAGACTTCAGCAGCTTTAGATCAGCCTTCAGATCAGCCTTCAGATCAACCTTCAGATCAGCCTTCAGGTCAACCTTCAGTGCAACCTTCAGATCAGCCTTCAGAACCTTCAGATCAGCCTTCAGATCAACCTTCAGATCAGCCTTCAGATCAACTTTCAGATCAGCCTTCAGATCAGCCTTCAGATCAGCCTCTATATGATCTTTCATGAAAATAGTTCTATGTAGCACCAATATGGGTTCTGCTATTGTTACAATTTCAAGCTTGTGCCAACCATGCAAAGAACCATTTAAACATGCAAATGGTTCTTTGAGTGTTCATGGTTCTATATAGAACCATTGTCTTTACTAAAGAACCCTCAAAGAACTACCTTTTTAAGAGTGTACCTGAGCTCATCTGTGCTGGACTCTTTATCTCTTTATTTATTCTCTGTTAGACGGGTACGCTCTGCTTTCTGCTGCTTTTCTTTTGTTTATGTAAATAAGTGAATATAAATGCTCTAATTAAAATCCCTCTTAATAAAATCTAATTAAAACAAATATTGGGTAACACTTTTCTGTAGGGCACTGTTTAGCAGGTTTAGAAGAAATAAACAGCTAAAGAGCAGATTACATTGCGCAGTGTGATGTTCCCTGTGGAGAGTCTCCTCTGCTGCTCACGAGCGAGAGAAACAATATTTGGTAACACTTTACTGTAGGGTACTGTTTAGAAGGCTACATGGCACCTACACAAGCGCTTCATGACAACTGACACAAACATACATAAACATTTATAAATACTTAGTCCAAAAGGCATCAGCTGTCATAAAGACTGCTTTTGTCAACTTTGATGTCAACTTGACATAACAACTATGTTAAGAGACATAGATTTTTGGTGACATTAGGTTGTGTCATGACATTTTCTGAGGTGAAATGACATAGCATGTTATGACACCTGACTTTGAAGTTTTTTTTCTTTTTTCTTGTTTTGGTATGTCAGGGTGACATAGCGCTGGTGATGCGAAACAGCTTGACAAAATGAGGCAGTCGGTAAAACTGAACAAAAGTGAGGTCGTCCTGATATTACAGAGTGAGACAAGGCCCTGGGTCAACAGGGCAGGTGCTTAAATTGAATTTGTTCAATCAATTACAAAGTTCACGCTATGTCATCACCACATGCGACCGGGTCTTTCTTTTTTTCTATTTTTAACTGCAACTGAGTGAAGCTCCAGCTCATCTGCACCTCCTGATGAAGGTAAGCAATTTCTTTTAGAATTAAACATTTACTGTAGGTGGCTTTAGTTTGGTTAGTTAATGTCTGACAGCTATTGCTAATGCTAATGCTAGGTAGTTAAGCTATCTGGCTAGCCTAATGGTAAGCCTGAATTCTCATTTAATGATAATAACCCTTTTTACACTGTTAAAGTTCGGCTTGGAACAATTTCTTCCAGCATTTTTGTATACACTTAAAGTAACAAAGGTATGGAACTGGAGCTTTTAGCTTGTTTGCAGCTGCCTAGCTAGCAAACAGTTAGCACATTTAGACCTTTACAGTTCAAGGAAAATCATGCCTAATATTTCCTTGGGGACATCATATGAGAAAGCTCTGTTAACCCAGAAACAGCACATTTTATTATAAAAGTAGTAGCTGAAGTTTTGGAACAGACCTTTTAGTTTTCTCACCACAATAAGGTATTTAGCATGTTATGTTGTCCCAGGAACATCATCCAGTCTTGATCTGGGGGAATTATACAGTTGTGTTGGCCCAGGGATTTTATTATTTTATGTTAGCCCAGGAGCAGAATATTTAAGAATAAAGGATTTCTAAAGACATAAGGCTGTAATTTTAGATATGCATGCATATGATTGTTGAACGGTATTCTCATGCCTTTTTTGCAGTGAAGACAACTGAACGGGACATACAATGCTACAAGCTGGCACTGAAGTCCTACAGAAGATGTGGCTCCAGAGGGCCTTTGAAAAGCAAAATGTCGAAAGAAACATGATTGTGCGTACTGCTCCAATTATGGAGCTTTACACAGCGTTTACATAGATAAACTATTTGTGATTCAAAGACATCTGAACATGTAATGTGAATTTGTTGTTTAGTTTTGTGCTCATTTTGTTTTGTCCAACTGAAAAAATGTTGAAGAAAATGTTCAGTAATTACTATTGTGTGCTGTGTTTAAGTAGAATGTTTTGAGCTTTGGAGTACTTTGGTATTGTTAATATGGTTGTTACAAAGCAAGTTTAATATTTACTACAGTCAATTTGTAGTGCAGCCAGCTAATATGTGCTTTTCAGTTTAAGTCATTAGGTGACTGAACAACCTGCCTATTAATCATGAATATAAATAAAAACTTTGTATACAGAAGTAAAAGTGCTTAATGTAATTTTGTTTCCACATTTTGATTTATTGCTGCCATTAGATGTTAACAACAACAATTTTCTTACTAGTTAACAAATGTTTGTTAGCATGTCAAACAGCACCAATACAATGTACAATGTATACCAAAAAAGAAAAAAAAAAGAGCTTCAAAGTCAGTTGTCATAACATGCTATGTCATTTCACCTCAGAAAATGTCATGACACAACCTAATGTCACCAAAATCTAGCAGAGGAGACTCTCCACAGGGAACATCACACTGCGCAATGTAATCTGCTCTTTAGCTGTTTATTTCTTCTTTAAGGACGGAAAGGAAGAAAAGTCGTGACTGATGTGCCCTCAGAGAGAGAGAGAGAGAGAGAGAGAGAGAGAGAGAGAGAGAGAGGGGTTCTCCGTAATTCTCCTGACATTTTTCATTGTGTATAATTGCTATTCATTCTCTAATAGACAGTAAATGTCAGACTGATGCTCTGCTATTGTTTGCTTTCTTGTGATGAAAACAGATTT
Organism: Colossoma macropomum; assembly: GCF_904425465.1. Classification (NCBI taxonomy): domain Eukaryota; kingdom Metazoa; phylum Chordata; class Actinopteri; order Characiformes; family Serrasalmidae; genus Colossoma; species Colossoma macropomum. The sequence goes on along the minus strand of NW_023494799.1, from coordinate 19,707,959 downwards.
TCCTGAAGGAGGGATGGATGGAGGGATGGAGGGATGGATGGATGTAGTGCTATTAGCATAGGACGCTCTGCTGCCATTTCCAGCCTAACATTAACGCCTTTAGGCTGTTTAGGCTAATTATGCTATAGCATGCTAAATGGTAGCACACCGCTAATTTGGCTCCACTGTCTCAGTGAAAGGTGAGCGACTCTGTGCGGCGCTGAAGGCCAGCAGGCATGCGGACATGAGTGTTTAGAAACTTTTGAAACCTTTAAAAGCTGCAATTTACAGAATAAAGAGCGAATACGAGGTTGTAACCAAGGAAATGCCCCCGAAGTTTATTATCTTCACTTACATAAACATATACACTATACAGCTCTATACAACCCTACACACTTTTAATCCAATATATAATATTTACAGTCAGAAGTAGCTTTTTAAAATGCTTTTTTTCAGTTTTAATTGTGAAAATTGCAGTTTTTTTGGCCTAATATTTGAATTTAGTTGAAATGACGTAGCTCACATGCTTTTGCCAAATTGAAGGCTTTACAGCTAAACAGGATGTTTGGTTTCAAACTGAATCTTTTATGGTTCATCAGTGATATTTCTATATATATATTGAATATTTCCCAAAAATTACATTTACATTTACAAACGAGACACTATTTAATTAAATATGCATACATTTGCATGTTTTTAAAATATAAGTCTGGCTGGTGTTAGAATTAAAATGTTTGTTTTATTATAAGGACAAATTTCAGATAAACTATTATACAGAACAGATTAGTGACACCACAGTTTTATTTTATTTATTTATAGTTATTTGTTACTTCTCCAGCATAAATCCAGCAGTGAGTAAATCCTTCTGTAACATCTTTCAGAACTTATTCTAGACTTTCAGAGTCTGAAATAAATATGTCAAATTTCACAAATCACAGAAACATTTATGTCTTGCTTGCATGTCCTATGAATTTCACCAAAGTTCCCTGGTTTAGTTGTTTGTTGAGTCTGTCTATCCTCCCCTCATCTGACTGTGTCGGGAGCGTGGTGGTACCGTTAGTTAGATGTCTGTGTGGGGCTGCTTTTCAGTCCCACTCCTGCAGCAGAAAATCTGAATTAGTTAGCCCCCCTCCTGCCTGCACAGTTCCATCAAGGTAGACTGGCATCCAATATCTGACAGAAACACATGATTCTCTTCTGAAATAATAGGTCAGTCATGGTCATCAGGCTCACTGTGAGTAACTTCTCCAAATGCTGTCAATTCCCAGTAAACACAGAGCAGGAATTAAACCACAGAGCAGTTATTTTTGGTGTTTTGCTAGGCAGCTGTGGCCGTCGGACTGAAGCCTCCATCTCTGTGAGCTACAAGAATCAGTGTGTTGTTCATGTGAACGGCTGCTTCACAGCTCTTTAGAATTACTTATTTGTTATCATTTCATATTGTTTTCATATGATCAGACACAGCAGTGCTGCTGGAGTTTTAAAACACTGTGTCCACACACTGTCCACTCTATTAGACACTCCTACCTTGTCAGTCCACCTTGTAGATGTAAAATCAGAGACAATAGCTCATCTGCTGCTGCACAGTTTGTGTTTGTCATCCTCTAGTCCTTCATCAGTGGTCACAGGGCGCTGCCCACAGGACGCTGTTGGCTGGATATTTTTGGTTGGTGGACTATTCTCGGTCCAGCAGTGACACTGAGGTGTTTAAAAACTCCAGCAGCACTGCTGTGTCTGATCCACTCAGACCAGTGCAACACACACTAACACCACCACCCCTTCAGTGGTACTGCAGTGCTGAGAATGATCCACCACCCAAATAGTGCCTGCTCTGTGAGGGTCCATGGGGGTCTTGACCACTGAAGAACAGGGTAAAAGGGGCTAACAAAGTATGCAGAGAAACAGATGGACTACAGTCTGTAATTGTAGAACTACAAAGTGCACCTATATAGTAAGTGGAGCTGATAAAATGGACAATGAGCGTAGAAACAAGGAGGTGGTCTTAATGTTATGCCTGATCGGTGTATCTGTTCATTTTCTATTTTCTCTTTTGTTTTTAACACCTTTCAAACATGTTTTCTGTATTTTCAGCTCTGAATACGGAACACTCACAGCTGCTGTTATTGTTTATTTTTAGTTATTTATTATTACCAGTATTTGTGCTGAAGACTTTAGTGCTGGGTCTTGTTGACTATATCGAGGTGATGAGGATTTGGGGGGGTGATACAGTGGGGGGAGTGTTCTTGTCCCTGATCACATTCAGAATAAAACTGAGCCACGTTCTCTCCGAACAGCAGGACAATAAAAATCAATACAGAGCGATTAGAGCAGAGCCAAGAGCGGAGCAGCAGAGCTGATACTTATTAAATTTAACTGTACTTCACTCACAAACACAGTCTAAGGTCATTTAGCCAGAACTCTAAGAACACTCCTGGAACCTCAGACGGTTCTTTAAAGCAGAAATAAAGCAAGAAAAACCTTCTTCTCACTGTTAATATTATCTAGAACAGAAGTATGAACCTGTAGAAACCGTAACAGAGAGAGAGAGAGAGAGAGAGAGAGAGAGAGAGAGAGAGACTGAGAGAGAAAGAGAGAGAGAGAGGGAGAGAGAGGGAGACAGAGAGAGAGAAACACACACACAGAGAGAAAGAACAGAGATTGGCTGCAGGTACTGCTGGTTCATCCTCAGTGTGTCCGGGTCCTGATATAAATCTCCCATCCAAATAACTCAGTACAGCATGAACAGTGATGAGAGTCGATTTCTAAAGAGTCAATTCTTCGACTCCTGCATGTCTGTGAGTAAGGGTTGACTCCTGGAGACTCTAATGCTCGTCGACTCTTCAACTCTGTTGTGTTATTTGTAATTATTGATGCATTGATACCATTTTTTTCAGACTGAATATGAGTACATATTTTTTAGTACTCACTGATACGGAGTCTGATACTAGACTGAGTGACGTACTCAGAATGAAGTAGGTGTTAGTGGACTCCATCATTTCCAGCAACAGATGTTGTATTTTGTGCCTCCTAGTTTTTTTTTTTAGTGGGAGGCAGCTCTGGACTGCAGGCCGGTCAGTCTAGCACTTGCACTCTCAGATTATGCAAAATATGCCAAAACTGCAACAGCAAACAGGCACTGAATACTTGAACTATTCAAAAATATTTTAAAACAAAAATAAGTTGTTTTATATAAAATAATAGGTCACAATAGCTATAGTAGCTCTTTAAACGTCCCCAGGAAGTATTTTTTTTTAATTATTTGTTTGAACGCCTTCCGCCCAATGACAGCTGGGATAGGCTCCAGCACCCCACCGCGACCCAGAAGGATAAGCGGTTTAGATTATGTATGTATGTATGTATGTATGTATGTATTTGTTTGAACTAAACACCAGGCATCTTTTCTTTTTGTGTAACTGCTGGCCCATATATTGTTGTTGGGGGTCGCCCACTGTGATGTAGGGCATGCTGAGGACTGTAGTGCAGCTCAGGGTGAAACGGACTAATAATAATAGAAAATTAAAATAATTTCGTGGGCTGAATAGGATTGTTCCACAGGCCTGATGTTTGACACATGGGCACTAAAGGAAAGAGAAACCAGAAACATCTCATTTTACTTGCATTTTTATTGATGGTGGTTTGTCAAAGTATTTGCAAGCCCATGTGGTGATAGCCATCATAGAAGCATGCTGTGTTTTAATATAGTGATGTCTGAGAGGTCAAAGGTCACCAACCTCATTGGCAGAGTTTACTGAAATTCCTTGCAATCTCTTGCTGAAGAACCTTGGGCCTCATTCTCCAATATCTTCCTAACTTTGTTCTTAAATGTGTTCTTGAGAAAGGTCCTAAGAAAAAGTCTACGTCAGATTCATGACATGTTCTTAATGCGCAGAACGGTTCTCACCTTTGAGCTCTTAAGTGTGTGTAGATTCTTTTCTTACCTGAGAACAAACCCCAAATAAGAAAACATTGGTAATTGTCAGAATCTTCGCCAAAACTGCATAAATGGGTTTAAGAAGAAATTTCTTCTTAGGAGCGGTCGGTGAAGGAGGCCCAATGTTTTGTTGCATTTTTTTGGGTAAAGTGTTGAGCCCTGACCCATCCTCGCTTATAAAGGACTTGACCTTTGCTGGATGCTCCTTTCATACCCAAGCATTATCTGATTAGGATATTTTTTCACGGCATTCCTTATCTTAGCTTTTTGGGAATGTGCTGCAGGCGTCAGAATGAGCTGTTTGTGTGGATTTATAAATCCTCTCTGTTTCAGTGCATGCCTCATGTAACTCCTTCAGAAGTGAGTTGAGTGTCTGAATGCAGCAGTGATGTAGAAGAGTGGGACACGTTATTGTTTTTTGAGGGAAATTCACTTAAAAACACTCTCAGGGTAAAAGCTGCCCTCACCTCGCTCACCCACCACCACAGCAGCATTGACACAGCCTTTTAATTTCTCTCTCAGTGGCTGCAGGACTGCAGGAGCTGAAGGCTGGAGTGGAGAGCAGGTGACTGATGGGTGGTGCAGGATGGGGGTCTAACAGGCCTTTGTTTTTTTCTGTTTGACAGTGGGGGGTAATGAATGAGTCCTGCTCCTACCTTCACCCAAAACCCTGAGGAAATTAGAGGCCTTGTGTCGCTGTTTTCATGGACCTTGTTGTTCTTTCTCTCTCTCTCTCTCTCTCTCTCTCTCTTTCTCTCTCTCTCTCTCTCTCTCTCTATCTCTCTCTCTCTTCCTTGTTCCCTCATTCCATGGCTGACTGTGAAGAATTTGATACAGGTCTGGGAGCGGAGCGGGGCGAGTAAATGAAATATTGATCCGCTGCTCCGTGGCCTTGCCTTCACCTTGTCCCGCTGCGGTGAGTTACCGACTCTTCCGCTGTGCTTCTAATAGGAATTATTACAGTGGGGCCGTAATTACTGGACACACGGAGGGGTTAAGGTTTTGGGGGAGGGGGGATTTATTTCTGTAAAGAAGTTATTTAACCGCCTCCACCCCCAAAACAATGACCTACACACTCTCTCTCTATTTTCTTTTGCTCTCTCCTTTCTCTCACTCCCTCTTTTCTCTTTCTTTCTTTACTCTCTCTCTTTATCTTGCATTTTCTCTCTTCTCTCTTTCCTCTCTTCTTATTCTTTTCTCTCTTTCCATCCCTCATTTTCTCTGCTTCTGTATGTGTCTCTCTCTTTACTTTGTTTATCTCTCTTTCTCTCTTTTCTTTCTTTGTCTCTTTCTCATTCTCTACTTTCTGTCTCTCTCTTACTCTCTCTTAACTTTGATTCTGTTAATTATCATAAATCATTGATGTATCAGAAGCTTATCAAAAGTAACACAGAAGTTGTGAGAGAGCTCAGCAGAGAGAACTGACCTTTGTAGTTGTGTGTTTTGTCCATATCGAGAGCTCTCGGTCCAAAAACGTCCCTACTACGTTTTGTCCTGCACACATTCTCCCCCAGGACTGTCACTGGATCCTTTGAACTGTGAGACTGTTAAGTAATATTTCTAACACCACAAAATCTAATATCAGATTTGAATGTTTGAGTTTGAGTGTTGAGTGTGTCACTCTTTACCTTTATTCCAGCTTCCATTCTTTTAAGGAGACTCGTTTTCAGTTTTTCAAAGAAATCTGCAGACACACCTCCGAAGTTCAGTCTTAGAAGTTGGTTGATCATTTTCTGTCTACTCACAGTGGAAGGACGGACAGAAACACCTGTGGATGTTTTCAGATCTGAAGCAGTTTGAATTTCTCCTCTCTCTCAAAGATGAAAGCTTTAAGTGCTGTTTATCTGATGGGGACAATTTTGGTGTCTACCAGGTCTACCAGGTCTACCAGGTCGTTGTCAGGAGGCACATTTTCTCTGTAGCTTTTAATCAGTTTTTGAACTCCAGTTTTGGAAACTTAGTTATTTTCACTGTCTTTCTCCTGCATTATGAAAGTGGATTATCTTATATCTGATCTCCTCATAAATATCTCCTGAAAAGTCAATAACTATGTGTGTATATGTTTGTACTGCACCTTCTACAGTGTGTGAAGGTCTTTAAGACTCTGTAAATATGAATCGATGGCTGTGTGTATGTAGGTGTAGGTGTGTGTGTGTTGATGTATCTGAATGTCTCTGCTGGTGGAAGTGGTCGTTAGTTTGTGTGATGGATCAGTGCAACAGCGCCCTTGTGTGTACCTAGTGAGGGAGGAGGGCAGAGCTCCTGAAGGTCTCTGGGGAAAATCTACAGCAGGCTGTGGGGATTCATCCTGGGGACTGTTGGGGGGGTGAAAATCATGCATTCAAGGAGAAGAGTGCAGAATTCTTCCACCAAAAAGGTACCTTCCAACCACAGCTGCACATAATGATAACTTCCATAATCTCTGAAACATGGATGAAGACGAGGGAGCAGGATATAGGTACAAGTTGGGAGCTTTATTGCAATCCATATTGAGAACAGAGGAATCCATGTAAAACTAGACTAAACAACGACACTCAAAGAAAAACAAAGAACTGACAGGCAGAAGAGAACAGAACTGACAAACATCCAGAAGGCAACAAGAAATAAGGACCCGTATTATAGAAACTTCCTCTCTTTTAGTCCTAAGTCAGGATCTGACAGGTCAAGATAAGATTTTTCACAGTTCCATATTACAGAAGTTTAATTTAACTTAACCCTTAACCTAGTCGATCAAAGTCAACAGTCAGCTGTCATGTCTGTTTCCTAGCAACGAACCATACAGACACAGCTGAAACATAAAAAGTCATCAAAATAATAATGTTAGTTATCCAGACAGCTGCAGTTACTGATTTAGAAAAGGTCGAACAAAACTAAAACGTGATAAACTGTAAGTTATGAATGCTGTGAAAGCGCCCCCCTGCTGTTTATCAGAGCCTCGCCACTCCCCAGTTTCAGTCTCCATTTCCCAAATGCTTTAGCTGAGCACGCTAATGTTATTCCTCCTAAAAAACAGACATATGTTCAGCTCTGTCTCCTCATTATTCACCACCATCACTGTAATATTTTATCATCAACATTAACACACAAAGGTTATAAAAGGTGATGGTGGAGATCGAGTCTGCAGTATGAATAAATGTAGCGTCATTATGTTAGTAGTGAACTGTGCTGCCTGACACAGCTGCCTAAAAACGATAGAAACAGACGCTTAAACAGGTTAGGACACTGTTGGGGTTTATCCTAAAGTTAGGACAGTATTTAGGAGATTTAGTCTAGTTAGGATGTTTGTGTGATACTGTTTTCTTATCTGGAGTCAATGATAAGATTATGAAGTTAGGAACTGTTATTCTGTAATAGTTACTGTCCTAAATTCAGTCCGTACTGAAGTCGTCATGGAGACTAAACAGATTAAATTTCAAAGGTTTCTGTAATATGTCTCACAATGCCAGGCAAAGAACAAGACAAACAGTTTACTTACAACTTAAATCACAGATGTAGGTGAATGCAGAGTTAGGAGTTGAGTCTGAGGACTCTTACTGGTGTAGTGCGGCGTGCTTGCCCAAGCTGGGAATCAAAGTTCAGTCTGCTTCATGGAGGGTAAAAGATTTAGACAAATTCCAAAGACCACGAAGAGACAGGAGCCCACAAAGACTGTACCATTTTTGCATGTCATTTTTTAGGCTTGCTGAAAGATTCTTAATTGAAATGCTTATTCAGTGAATAGTAGTTAGCTTTGTCCCTACACTTCCTGTAGTGTATTACAGTCTGTCAGAATAACTGTCTGGATCATATGAACATTATAGAGTGCTTTTTAAATGGAATACCGTTCTACACTTCCTAAACTAGGTAGCTTTCTTCATATAATTGCATATAAATTCATTTCACACACTTCTATAATCTAAGAATAGCTCAGCCAGTTTGCATTAAAATCGCTGTAGTTATTGAATACTGAATAATAAACCTTAGTGTGTAATAAGTCTGGAATGTTAAGGGGTTCAAAAAAACCCCAGAAAGATCCATTTTCCCGTGATATTTACCTTTTAAGGACAGTGGGTGATGAGAGGAGAATGAATGAGTGAAGAGAAGAACAGACGGAGAGCAGGGCTTCACCTGCTGCATGCAGAAAGAGAAGCAGAAGAGAGAAAAGCGGAGACGAACAGAGAAAGTGATATTAGAAAAGTCCCCCCACTTCACTCCCCTTTGATTTCTCCATCTCCTGCTGGAGGCTGTCCAGACTCTGCCCTTCGTAACAAGATCAAGTCCAGCGCTCATGGATTCCATTACCCTCCTTTCAATCAGATTACATCTACATTCGTGCAGGTTAAGCAGAGCCTTCGACCTTGTCCGGGGGAAAGAAACTTGCCCCCGCAGATAACAGAGAGGAAAACAAGCTCAGAATGGTGGAGGGGGAGGGGGTGTGGGGGGATCAATAAAGCAGGAGAAGAGAAGATGAAGATTGACAGGCTGGGGGCGGAGCTAATGGTGATGCTGCGGCAGTGTCTGGGGGACAGGTGATGGAGATTGGTGGGAGTGTATTGATGGAAGGCGGTGGGTGAGTGTGGGAGTGGAGGGGGGTGGGAGTGTTTGGAGGCTCAGCCAGACTGTCAGAGTCCACATTTTGAAGCCTTTCTCCTTTCTTAAGTTCGAAGATACTCTAACCAGGGTCCGGATTCACGAAAACTATATTAAGAAAAAACATGTGAAGATTCTTAAAACAAACACTAATACATTTGTAAGAATGTTCTTAAATGTAGTTCTCAAAAATAAACTTCAGAAACTTAAGATAATCTTAATTAGTTCCTTAAGATTTTCTTAAGAAAGTCTTCATTGTTTTCTTATGTCGGCTCTGCTGTATTTTGCAGCTTCCCATAAACGACGTGAGATACATTCTGAATCTGTATTGCTATTATTTCTGTTATTTAGTTTAATCCACTCTGAGGAGCAAAATGGAGGAGAAACATCATACCAAGTGTTTAAACAGTTTGACCAAACAAGATCTAGAGCTGATGGAGGAAGAAACAGCCAACAGGAAAAAATTCTATTTAGACAATATGATAACTGTGGGGCGACGGACGAGGATGAAGAGCAGCAGAGGCAGCACTGAGATAAATTGAGATGATCAACTCGTCAACTCTTACAGCCTAAGATAAATGTGAATCTGTTTTGATTAAGTAACATTAAAGAACATAATATTTTCAAGAATAACACTTGTTCTTAGAATTATTCTTAAGAAAATAGTTAAGAAAACAAAGAGAATTCTTAAGAAATTATTTGAAGAATAGCAATTTCTCAACTTCAAGTTCAGAAAAAACACATTTGAGAAGATTTTCTTTTTTAAACATATTTGTGAATCCAGCCCCTGCACATACATAATGGAAATCAGATGTAATTTATTTAACTGTGTGATCAATCATGCATATTAGTTTAAATAATTGGAACATAAATAGACTGTAAATAAAAAGACAGTAATAACCTCAGAAAGATCGTCTTCACCATGTTGAGCCCCGCCCATTTAAAGGAAGACCTCCTACTGCTTTTTGTCCTACAATGTCCTGTTTTAAAGTCCTGTGGGTTTTGGGAAAAATGTTTTTTCTAGAATGGTTGGTGAATGAGGCCCAATGTTCTAGATGATTTATCTTGCATAACTCCGAGTCTGATTCAGGAAAGTGTCATTTGATGACGAAACAAGTTATTAATCAGCTTCAGTTCTTATTTGCATATATGGACACACCCCAATACAGCCTCACATACATATAATTTACATGAAGTACATCCTATTTCAGGGGTGTCCAAAGTTAAAATGTGGCCCGCGGACAGATTTTAATCAGCCCGTGTCTTCTGTTTTAGAGTATGTTATTCGTGGCCCTCCAGCCAGTACGCTGCAGTTCTTCCTTTTACCTGATGGTGGCAGCAGTGCTGTAAGATTAAAGTGTAGCACGCTGCACTCAAAGTTAGCTAAAGTTTAAGAGCCTTTCTTCTCTGACTGGACCTGCAGTTTCATTTACCCACCCACATTTAGTCCAGGCTGCAGCCATAAAGTTCAAACTAACACTGAGAGCTGCAGATTTTGATTGAAATTTGAACTTTTTCATCAAGAGCAAATGAGCTTCATATTTCAGAAGACTGTAATGAATCCAATCTCCGCAGACATGACACACAGCATGAACATTACGGTAAATATTCAGGAGAGAAACTAAAGCACCTGCAGCTCCCCAAGTCTCACAGCCCCGACTTCTTATCAGAGCAAATTCAGCAGGTCAGGAAATATTAACCCTTTGAGGTGGAACAATAACGTCTGTTTATGCTGTTTAATCTGATCTTGTTTAATACAGTAATTTATGAATGAGATTTCTGCATTTATTTGATATGTAAAGAACATTATCAACTAAAACTGAAAATGTTTATATTTTTGTTTAATTTGTCTCACAAATTAGATTTTTGAACAGGAATATAATTAGTACATTAGTACATTTTTTACAGTGATAGGAAACACAGTAGCTCACATAAAGTTCTGATTGTATACACTGATATTTCAAAAACTTCATATTTTGAATTATTTTGTAAATAATATTTCAGTCTTTAGGTATTTTGACATGGTATGATCTGGCCCTCCAAAAAAAGTTTGGGCATCACTGCCCTAATTAATTTTTCGACAGTGAGCCAATGAAAGAAAAGTATTCAGCATCTCAGTGATTTTCCTCATAGGCAGAGTTTGGGTTTGAGCGGGAGGTGCACTGGCCCCCCTGCTGGCCACAGCTTATATAGCATAACTTATAGTTTGAAAATTACAACGATTAAAAAGAATAAAATGTGAAATTAACAAAATGCCGCAGCCTTTTTTTCAGATGCCAGAGTGATGTGATTGTGTGATTAATTCTTAAAACATTGGCAGAATAATATCGCAGTAAATGAACTTCTGCTGCACTGAGTAATATGTTTGTTTCAGGGAGGGATATATTTACAGTACAAATACATTTAAATGGAACATACAGTCATAGAATTCATTTACATAAAATCTGCATTTAGCAAAGAAGGACATCCATGTTAGAAGAAGGCTTGTATTGTCCACAATTAATATTATTATTATCATTATTTTTTATTTTACTATTATTGCTCATATTACTGATGTTATGAACAATAATTTTGATTAACTGACCTCAAATCAGGCATTACATACACACACTCCTACAATGTAAGTTTGATTGTACAGATACGACAAAGATGAAACTGATGAATAACAAAACTGTCAGTGAAATTTGTAGACGTTCATTTCACGATCAGATTTGACCCTATGCATGTCTGATGAATTGTGTTTGAAAAATTACCATTTAATCAGTCATAACAACAAACGCAGCCATATAGTTCTTTCCTTTCTCTTAGCTTTAACATTAGAATTATTTAGTAGAATTAAACTCCTCCGCAGCCAACATTAACACTGTCACTGTCGCTAAACCGAATTCAGAGACAAATTAACAAGAAATCTAATGGTGAACTGTGTCTTCTGTGTGTGAGGTGAATATAAATGAGGATACTGTAGTGATGAGTGATGCTAACACACACAAGGTGCTGAAAATAACCAAGTCACAGTCAGAGCTTCAGCTGTCACACACACATACCCCCACACGAACCCCCCAACACACACAATTTGGAAGGAATCAATGGCGGCTCCTCGTTTCACTCCGCTGGAATTTTCCATTTCACTCGAACGCTGTTCGGCCTGAGTGTGGCTCCAGATGCAGCTGTCACTAATCCAACACGCCGAGGCTGCTGGGAATGAGACGCGGGCGGACAGCGTTCTGCTGGAGGAGAGAGAAACCCCTTCAAACCCTCTAACAGCGCACACACACACCTAGCTACCTGTCGACGGTACCTGCTCGCCCCTCTCTCTCCTGACAGCACGGCTAATTAGTTCTTCTCCCCTAAATTGGGAGCAAGATGAGATGTTGATTAGAAATTATCGAAGAAAACACTGAGACTGTTCCATGTTGGGACAAACAGAATGCAGCCGTAGAATGAGAGATTTTTCCTTTTTTCACAAGGGGGAGCTGCATTATAGAAACTTTATATCTTTACTGAATCTTCATTTAAGAGCAATCCTATCTTACAGCATTTTATCTCATTTCCCTAAACCCTAAATCCTAAATGCAGTCGAGGTCAATAATCAGTTGTTTTGTTTGCATCAAGCAACTGCCAGTAGATAGAGGTCCAATCCCATTTCTTATTTTTACCCCTACCCCTTGTTTTCAAGTGTCGCCCCTTAGAACTGAGTTAGTGGTTGAAATCTTCCTCTACGAAATAGGACAACCCTGAAATAAAAAGAACATTACTTCATTAACAGGCTACTAGGACACCCTACCACTAGACATAAATGCGCAAAACAGAGGAGTAGGACTGAGTGGTAGGGGGAGGGTTGAAATGGGATTGGGCCTTAAACTAAATGTAATTTAAATCGACAAACAATATACTGTAAGTCATATTGAGCTACTGTTCAAAAAGATGTGATGCAAAAGACGTAAAGTGTTGGCCCTATCATCAGATCATGAGTTCAATCCCCGGTGATGCTACAGCCGTCCGTGGCCGGGAGTCCAAGAGAATTTTTAAAACTTCTCTTATTTCCTTTTCTTTACTATTTTCTTAAGAAAAATTTTAAGAGCAAGTGATATTCTTGAAAAAAATATGTTTCCTAATCTTAAGACAGACTCTCACTTGTCTCAGGCTGTGAGAGTTGACGAGCTGATCATCTAAATTTACCTCAGATGCTGCCTCTGCTGCTCCTCATCCTCGTCTCCTGCTTTCCGCCATCACTCTACAATTATCATATTTTCTAAGGAGGATTTTTTTCCTGTTGGCTGTTTCTTCTTCTATCAGCTTTAGATCTTGTTTCTTCCTCCATTTTGCTCCTCTGAGTGATTAAACTGAAAAACAGAAATATCATTCAATATAAATTCAAAATGTACCTCACCATTTATGGTAAGCTGTAAAATACAACTGCTGACATAAGAAAACAAACAAAGATTTTATTGAGAAAACCTTAAGGAACTAATTAAGATTATCTTAAGAGAATATTTGAGAACTTGTGATTTTTTTTTAAGAATTGCATTTAATAACATTCTTACAAACTTCTTAGTGTTTGTCTTAAGAACCTTCACAAGTTTTTTCTTAAGAAAGTTTTCATGAATCCGGCCCCTGCAGTTATGATTATGAAGTTAATCTGTAATAGTTACTGTCCTGAATTCAGTCCTTACTGAAGTTGTCATGGCGACTGAACAGCATCTCAGAGTTTGGATGTTTTGTGAATGTTTTATAAAATCTCTCTCTCTCTCTCTCTCTCTCTCTTTCTCTTTCTCTCTCTTTTTTCTGTTAGGCCGGTGGCAGAGCACTTTCTGACACGCTTTATCAGCTGAAAGATTGATTTGTTCCTCCATCGTTTCTCCATCGTGTTTGTCCTTCGCTCGGGCTCAGAGCTTAGTGTTTGGGGGGGTGTTGGGGGGTGATGTATTGACCTGGAGGAGAATTACCTGCTGAAAGATGCGAGCACAAAAAGCTCATTCAGAAGGAACAACAGACTCTCCTACTAGTGTGTTGTGTGTCCTTTGCATGTTGGTGTGATGCTATGAAGTGATGGCAATCTAGAGCTGCTCCCTGAGGACAATAAAGCTCTGATTAACATGTGAAAATAACCCATATGGAAAAAAAAACATTTAAATTAAAAACAAAACATAAAAATTAGTAATCAAAATCAGGTTAGTGAACCAAACTGCTGCTGTTACTGATGTAAAAAGGTCAAACAAAACTAAAGTGTGATAAACTGTAAGTTGTGAATACTGTGAGAGCGCCCCCTGCTGTTTATCAGAGCCTTGCCGCTCCCTAGTTTCAGTCTCCATTTCCCAAATGCTTTAGCTGAGCGTGCTAACATTATTCCTCAGTTCAGCTCTGTCTCCTCATTATTCACCACCATCACTGTAATATTTTATCATCAACATTAACACACGAAGGTAATAAGGGACGGTGGAGATTGAGTCTGCAGCGCCTGAGATTTTTAAAACGCAGAGTTAGAAAAGAAAAACATCTCACAGTGAAAGCAGCATTTTACAGTATAAATAAAAGTAGCGTCATTATGAACTATGCTGCCTGACACAGCTGCCTAAAAACGATAGAAACTGACACTTAAAAAGAAGTTAGGACCCTGTTGGGGTTTATCCTAAAGTTAGGACAGTATTTAGGAGATTTTGTCTGTTTAGGATGTTTGTGGAATGTGTTTTCTTATCTGGGGTTAATGATGAGATTATGAAGTTAGGAACTGTTATTCTGTAATAGCTACTGTCCTAAGTTCAGTCCGTACTGAAGTCATCATGGAGACACATCAGATTTCAGAGTTTAGAGGTTTCTGTAATATGGCGCATGATAAACAAACTGAAGCTCTCGCTTTGGACACATTCTGAGAAGAACTAGTCCATTGGAGAAGACCCCATTAATTTAAAAAATGCTCCAAACTTGTTGAGGAAAACCTTTTGGACTGTTGCTTTAATTAAAAGTGCTCACTTCAGAGCAGAGTGAAGCGTCTCTCGGCTCCATTATGAGGACTCTGTTCGTTTTTCCGCTGCGTGGTGGTGAATGAGGAGCTCTTCATAAGAGCCTGAACGGCTGCATTTGTTCATCAACACACGGACGGAGCTACATATGAATGTCTGCTTTTCATAGAGTGCAGCATTAAAGTGGTTTGAATCAAGGCTGTCTCCGCGCGGCTAAAGGTGCTCTTTCATTACCGCTGAATGTGTTCCTGAATGACCTTCATCTTCGCGCAGAGCCGAGCGGGCGCCGCTGAATTATTCTGCATGTTAAAGCTCTCACTCCGAGCCTTTTACAGCGTTTCTGACTTTTTAACGGTTTTTGAGGACGTTTGTCAAAAAGCTCTAATTCATGCACTAATGAAGGAATGTGCCTTCTGGCCTTTTCTCGTGGATTTACTCCTGAAATTCCTCAGGTATTCCTGAGGGTCGCCTTTGGTCACCTTCTATTCTGAGACAAATGGAATAATTCAGAGACAGTAAACTATGTGCACTATTTTTTACCCCCGTTTACTGTATCTACCATAACTATTGTAGAAGTCCAAAGTTGGTCACATGTCCGTGATTAGGAATGTGATTAAAGTTGTCTGATTGCTGTGAAAAAGTATTCACCCCCTCCCTTTTTTCAAGTTTTGCGAATTTGTCACAATAAATAGTTTCAGGTCCTCATACAGAATACAATACGAGACGAGAACACGAGGAAACACAAACACACAGTTTTTAAATGGTGTTCATTCTGGGCTCTTTTGTGACTTTTTTGGATCGTCGCTGTGCTCTCGGCAGGCCGGCCACATCTGAGAAGATCACCACAGCTCCGGGTTTTCTCCAGCTGGAAATAATGATTCTCACTGAGGTTCTCTGGCATCTCACAGCCTGAGAGAACAGCTTTGTAACCCACAGAAATGTTTCAGTAACTTTCTCGTCTCTTTCGATTGTCACAGACTAACCCACAGAAATGTTTCAATAACTTTCTCGTCTCTTTCGATTGTGATGCTGTGCGCTGCTTCTTTAGAGCTTTTAGCTGCTCCATGTCACTGGAAAGGTTCTATTTCAGTGAAGTTTAGGTTCAGCATAGCTGCAGTGATCCAGCCTGAGGGTGTTTAACTGATCTCTATTAGACACTGAACTAGAACAGCACATTTACTGAAGAAAATGCAGAGTGACTGCATGGCTTAAGCTAGCTGTGATGTTGATAGGTGGTTGCCATGGTATCCAAGGTGGTTTTGCCATGTGATTGCTATGGTATTCAAGGTGGTTGCTAGGGTGTTGCTAGGTGGTTGCTAGGTGGTTGCTATGGTACTCCTGATTGTGGCTAGCTGTTGCAATAATATCCCAGATGGTTGTTAGAGTGTTGCTATGTGATTACTATTGTATCCCAGGCAGTTTTTATGGAGTTGCTTGGTGGTTGCTATGGTGTCCCGGATGATTGCTACGATTTTGCTAACTGGTTGATATGGTATCCCACATGGTTGCTAGGGTATGCTAGGTGGTTGATATGATGTCCCAGGTGGTTGTAAAGGTGTTGCTAGGCAGTTGCTATGGTACTCCTGATGGTTGCTTTGGTGTTGCTAGGTGGTTGCTATCGTATCCCAGGGGGCTGCTAGGGTGTTGCTATGTGATTGCTATCATTTCCCAGGTAGTTGCTAGGGTGTTGCTATAAGGTTGCTGTGGTATCCCAGGTGGTGGTTAGGGTGTTGCTAGGCAGTTGGTATGGTTTTCCTGATGGTTGCTGCGGTGTTGTTAGGTGGTTGCTATTGTTTCCCAGGTGGTTGCTAGAGTGTTGCTATGAGGTTGCTGTGGTATCCCAGGTGGTTACTAGGGTGCTGCCAGATGGTTGCTATGATGTCCCAGATGGTTGGTAGTGGACTGCTATGTAGTTGCTATGGTATCCCAGACGGTTGCTAGGGGGTTACTGGTGGTTGCTAAGAAATCCTACCAAGTCATTATGGTGTTACTAATGGACTTCTGTCATTGTAGTAAAAGCTGGGAACACAAACATTTGCACACGTTCATTTCTACTTGTAAAAAGATTTGTTATTTAAGGATGATTGTACATAAAACATGCGTTCAATCAAAAAGCTTTACACAAGCACACCATTCACAAAATTTAGAGTTGGAACATTGTTGATATCTCAAAAACTGCAAAGAGAGTTAGTGGTCAAAAATGCGGCAGAAAAAAATAATAAGAAGTATATAACATCAGATAATAATAGTGTTAATAACAAATTTGTTTAATTGGTGGAGTAACTAAGGAGGCAATTACTTTTTCACACAGGGCCAGCTGGTGTTGGATAACTTTTTTTTGCTTCAATGAATAAATCATTTAAAACCTGTATTTTATGTATGCTTGAATCTGAAACAATAAAGTGATATATATGCAGAAATAAAAGAAATCAGGAGAGGCAAATATTTTTTTACCAGCGCAGATGGAAATGAGCTAGTTAACGAACTATGCTGAAAAACATTCACTTCTCATTTTAGATGAATGTTTTTATGGTTTCTGATCGAAGTCATTCTAACTGATTATGCACAGATTTAATACACTTTCTCTCCCACATGCTGTTGTGTTTGTGTGCTCATTAATATTCAAACATGAATCAGGTTAGTTCTTTATGTTCATTTGTTAAAGTAAACAGTGTTGTGAGTGAAAGCACTGCTGCTGTAACTGAAAGAATTCTGCCTTATTAGAGCAGTTCATTAAAATCATTAATAGTCATGAACTGAGAGTCAGCAAAATCCAGAGGCTTAATGCCCTCTCCATATTAATTAGACACAGACAGATCTGAATAGAACCGGGGAGGTGGTGGTGGTGGTGGGGCGGGGGTGCTGCTGTGGAGGAACAGAAGGAGAGAATACATTACACCCCCCCCCATTCTGATTAATATTCTGTTTAATTAACATTAATCACATTAAGAAACTGATGTGCTTAATTAACTGGCCCCCTCCCTGCTACATGACCCATGAATTGTGGAACACTGACCGACAGTAAGGTGGGGTCATGGTGGGGGTGGGGTGGTGGTGGTGGTGGTGTTCGTTAGTGCTGTCCCAACACATGCAACACTTTTCCTTTTCATATTCCCAAAGAGAACGCAAAGTCTGAGTGCGAGGTTTCTCTGATTTTTAACTGAACTCTGCAGCCGGAATCTGAATTTTTTGCTTTTCTATAACAGTTTTTAAACTTTCAGTTTACAAGCAGAAAATGTGCCTTAATTTGGCCACAATATGCACCCACAATGCACCTGAATTTATCATTCCATTTACTGGAAGTAATCGCGCGAACTGCGTGTAGCCCCACCAACTACCTGCTCATTAGTGAGGGGCGGGGTTTAAAACGAGCTTTGAAATAATGGATATAACAACAAGCTTGAGACAAAACACACTAAAAGTTCAGAGATGAAGAGATAGTGGTGACTGCTGTGGTATCCCAGGTGGTTGCTAAAGTGCTACTATGTTGTCCCAGGTGGTTGCTGAAGTGTTGCTATGTTATCCCAGGTGGTTGCTAAGACTACTGCTATGGTATCCCAGGTGGTTGCTAAAGTGTTGCTATAGTATCCCAGGTGGTTGCTAAAGTGTTGCTATGGTATCCCAGGTGGTTGCTAAAAATATTGCTATGGTATCCCAGGTGGTTGCTAAAGTGGTGCTATGGTATCCCAGATAGTTCCTAAGATTATGGCTATGGCTTTCCAGGTGGTTGCTAAAACTATTGCTATGGTATCCCAGGTGGTTGCTAAGATTATTGCTATGGTATCCCAGGTGGTTTCTAAGATGTGACTAGGCTGAATCTTGAGTGGCTGTCATGATATCTCTGGGGAGGCTTTACTTGGACTCTCTCTGGCTCCACCTACCTGCACACCTGCAAGTGATCCAAACCTTTCTTGTTTTTCAACTATAGATGTGCCTCTCATGTCAGCTGCTTGTGTTTTGACCCCTTTTGATTATTGGACTGTGCTTATACAGTCTGAGGGCAATAGGGGCTCATGAATGAATTGATTCTAAATGTAGGTATTGCGATATAAACTGAGTCTGTTCTACAGTTTCTCATTAGGTTGAATGAATAACTGGTTCTAAATATATGTATTGTGATATAAACTGAGTCTGTTCTACAGTTTCTCATTAGGCTGTATGAATAACTGACTCTAAATGTAGGTATTGTGATATAAACTGAGTCTGTTCTACAGTTTCTCATTAGGCTCTAAGTGTGATATTGTGTTCTACAGTGCAGGTTCCTGTTCTGCTGTGCTGAGTGCAGTGTTCTCTGTGAGAGAGAGAGTGAGTAATGTTCCCTCTGCTGGTGGATTCAGAGTGAATAATATTCCCTCACTTGCCCCGCCCTCCACCACCCCTCCCTCACCCCTCCCTTGCCCTCCCCCTCTGGAGTGAGAATGTATGGTTTCTGGGCAGTGAGATGACAGCGGTACAAACGGCGGATAGATAAGGCTGTGACCTGGGCCGGCCGCCAGATCAGACGAACACATTACTCACACAGTGACGGGGACCAGGTCAGAACAGTTAGAACTGAGAGAGAGAGAGAGAGAGAGAGAGAGAGAGAGAGAGAAAAGACAGAGAGAGAGAACTGAGGAGAAAGAGAGAGAGAGGGAGAGAGAACAGGAGAGGGGGAGAGAGAGCAGAACAGAGAGAGACAGAGAGAGAGAAAGGGAGAGATATAGAGAGAGAGAACAGAAGAGTGAGAGAGAGAGAGAGAGAGAGAGAGAGAGAGAGAGAGAGAGAGATTTCTATGTGGAACATTCAGGGCATAAAATCATCTCTGTTTGGATGCAAAAGTAAAAACAATGAATTTACAAAAAAAACACAAAAAACACTGACATTATCATCCTACAAGAAACTTGGTGTAAATCAGACAGCATCACTCACTGTCCCACAAACTACAAAGAAATCATCATACCCTCTGTTAAACACCCTAATATTACAAAAAGTAGAGATACAGGTGGAATTATTATCTGGTACAAATCAGAGCTATCAAAATTCATAGTCCTGCAAAAACTTGAAAATTCACACATTTGGCTTAAAATTAAAAAGGAAATCACGGACACTCCAAATGACCTTTTCCTATGCCCAGTCTATATCCCTCCCAGTGAATCTTATTATGACATTTTCCCCAGTCTGCATTTTCCCCAGTCTGATCAGATCAGCAGCTTCCAGGCCCGGGGAAGTGTTCTGATCTCACAAATTGAATGCACGCACTGGATCTTTACCTGACTTCAATACAGAGCAAGGTAACAATTATATATTCGGACACCAATATCCAAGAAATCTCCCCCGATACAGCTCTGATTCACCAGTGAAACAGAAACGAAAAGGACCTCCTGCAGCTCTGTCAGAGTCTGGGTCTGTACATTGTCCACAGTAGGTTACAAGGGGACTCTTTCGGGAGATTTACCTTCTGCCTACCTCTTGGAAATAGTACGGTAGATTATATTATAACAGATTTAGACCCTTCCTCTTTCAGTGCATTCACTGTTAAACCTCTAACCCCTCTGTGTGACCACAGCCAAATTACTGTGTTCATTAAAAGGACAGAGACTAACACAACTGCACACACTCAGGCCAGTAAGCTGTATAGCATCAGGAGACCGTACAGATGGGCCCAAAACAGCACAGAAGAGTTCCAGAAAGCAATCGGAGACCCCAAAATTCAAACACTTTTAGACAGCTTTCTGGACACCACGTACACTCACAGTAATGAAGGCATCAATCTTGCAGTTAGAAATATCAATCACATTTTCATTACAACTGCTCAAATGTGATGATAAGTGGCTTGATAGTGAACGTCAGAAAATTTGAGACTTTACAAACGTACACTCAGAATCAAAAAGCACAATACACACAAGCACAGCTGACACTAATTGAGGAGTCCATAAATACAAACACTGGAACGCCCTTAAAAAAACAAAATCAGAGGAATTGGTCATTCAAAATCGAGACATATGGATTACACATTTCAAATCACTATATAACAAAATACCCAGCAACATAATACCTGAACAAAATATCATAACTGAAAAACTAAATACAATAGAATTGACAATAAAAGAGTTCCAGAATCCCCTGGACTCCCCCATTACTGAGCAATGAAAGATAAAATATTAAATCTAAAACCTAAAAAATCAAGTGGGCCTGATGGCATATTAAATTAAATGATTAAGAGCACAAGCAAAAAATTCCAATTGGCCATTCTCAAACTTTTCAACATGATTCTGAGTGTAAGTTATTTCTCTGACATCTGGACTCAAAGTCTTATAATGCCCCTTTACAAAAATGGAGATAAATTCGACCCTAATAACTACCGAGGCATCTGTGTGAACAGTAATCTGGAGAAAGTGCTCTGTAGCATTATCAATTTCAGACTTATAGACTTCCTTATGAAGCACAATGTCTTAAGTAAAAGTCAGATTGGATTCACCAAATCACCGCACATCAGATCATATTTACACCCTACACACGCTAATTGATCTACATGTAAACTAAAATAAAAACTAAATTTTTTCACGTTTCATTGATTTCAAAAAAGCTTTTGATACTATTTGGCTCAACGGACTATTTTACAAGGTTCCTGAAAGTGGTGTAGGGGGTAAAACATATGACATTATTAAATCCATGTACACAAATAACAAATGCGTTATAAAGATTGGGACCAAAAGGACGATTTTCTTCTCACACGAGTGCGGAATGAGACAAGGCTGCTGCTTAAGCCCAACTCATTCAACATTTATATTAATGAATTGGCCCCAGCTTTAGAGCGCTCTGCAGCACCTGGTCTCACTCTGCACGACTCAGACATCAAGTTCCCACTCTATGCAGATGACCTGATTCTGCTGTCCCCCACAGAGGAGGGCCTACAGCAGACCTGGGCCCTGGCAGTAAACCTGAAAACGACCAAAACAATCATTTTCCTAAAAGATCCAGATCTCAGGGAAACACACCCTGCTTCACACCAGGGACACACAAATTAGACACCTGTAAATAGTTCAGTTATTTAGGGTTGAAGATTAGTTCAACTGGAAACTTCAATCCAGCAGTCAATGAGCTGAGAGAGAAAACGCGCAGGGCTTTTTCCGCAATTAAACAACAAATTCACATTCAAATACCAATTCAAATTTGGCTTAAATTATTCCAATCAGTTATAGAACCAATTCTCCTATATGGCAGTGAGGTATGTGGGCCACTCTCAAATCTAAACCTTGACATCTGGGACAAACACCCAGTAGAAATCATGTACATTGACTTTTGTAAAAGTATCCTGCAAGTGCATAGGAAAACAACAAACAATGCCCACAGAGCTGAATTAGGCCAATTTCCACTGCTGCTCAAAATACAAAAAAGAACCATTAAATATTGGCTACATCTAAAAAAAACAATGACGCCCACTCCTACCACTACAAGGCCCTGCAATGCCGAAAGCCGAGCACGGAAAAGAGTCCCCTTACACAGCTGGTCCTGATGCTGAGTTCACTAACACACACTAATACTGTTTCCTGTCAGGACGAGCCTGTAATACACATAATCAGACCAAACCAAATTATAACACTTTAAAAACAAAATGACATCATCTGTTGGAACACACAGACACACGCACAGAGCAAAATGCAGCGCTATCTGGCCCTAAAATGACAGTACACTGTATCAGAGTACCTGAGAATAGTGACTGATACTAAACACAGAACCACGCTGACAAAGTACAGACTCAGTGAACACAGCCTGGCCGTGCAGACCGGCCGCTATAAGAGATCCTGGCTGCCTAAAGAGCAGAGACTCTGCCAGTAGTGCGACAGTAACACTGTAGAGACAGAGCTGCACTTCCTCACTGAGTGTGATAAATAATAAACACTACAGAAAATATACTTTACTAAATTTAAGAAGATTCAACCCCAATTTAGCTGACTCTGTAATAATGAGAAGCTGCCCATCCTGCTAGGAGAGAGGAGAGAGAGCAGCACCTTAGCAGCACAATATATATATATGCCTGCCAGAATATGAGGGACAGACACAAACACAGTACATGCACACACACACACACACACACACACACACACACACACACACACAGAAAAAAGATATCAAAAACTGTCCTGTTTGTAAACACTTTTATGTATTTATTTAAATTTCTGTTGTTTTTCCCTCTTGATTTTCTTTACAACTCATTTCCAAACTGTTCATTTTATTGTTCTTTATTGTGATTCTTTCATAATGATTTTTCATATCAAATGAAATTAAGAGTTCTTATACTCTGTTCTAAATGTGAGTTTTTCTTGTTCCTTTTTGATGACGCTTTGGCAATACTGTAACTGAATATGGTCATGACAATAAGGCTTATTGAATTGAAATTGAATTGAATCAAGAACAGAGTGAGAGAGAGTGAGGGAGAGTAAGAGTGAGTTAGAGAGAGAGAGAGAGGGGGAGAGAGAGCAGAGGAGAGAGAGAGAGTGAGAGAGAGATGGAGAGAGGACAGAGAGAAAGAACAGAGGAGGGAGAGAGAAAACAGAGAGAGAGAGTGAGAGAGAAAGAGAGAGAGAACAGAGAGAGAAAGAACAGAGGAGGGAGAGAGAAAACAGAGAGAGAGAGCGAGAGAGAGGAGAATGGTTCACTTTATGGTTTCTATCTATTCTCCTTCAAGGTCTGTAATTGGCTCTCGTCCAGAGGAGCTCCTTCCTCCATCAGCGAGCAGCGAGACACTGCAGCATCATTTATCCAGCAGTTCAGACAAAAACAAGCTGCTGGCAGTATTGATGGGCCCCTCCTGAGGGTCCGGTGGGATTGGGGTCAGCGGGTCAGCGGGCGCCGGCGATCTGAAGGTAAATGGAAACTGGGGGCAGTTAGATAAATGACCGGCTCTTCACCGCAGAGCGGAGGTGCTTGTCTTTGAGTAAGCGGCTCGGTTCTGAAGCTGCTGCTGTTCAGCGCTAAAGATAACAGGATTAAGTACTTGTTTACTGGGGGATTGTGACCTCACTTATCTATCTTTATTGTTCCGCACTGTGCTGGCGTCCTGGCCTGGGATCAGACCATTTAGAACAATTTAGAACAATAGCATTTCACTAAGAGGCTCTCACCTGGAAACATATACCTCGCTCTGCTTCACCTGCTGACCTCCTCACAGCATCCACTTTCACCTGCAGTGCAGTGAATATGTGTTAAACGAATAAACCAGCCAAAATAAAACAACTAATCATAGCTACACATGTAGCAGATGTGTCTACTCCTCCCACAGCTGGGCACATCTGTATAAAAAAATATATGGACATGAATTTTTATATATATTTAAAATACAAGTCAAACACACTGCAGTCGATGCTGAAATACATTCCAACCACTGGAATGTATTTCAGAATATATTGCGATATTGACCAAATATATTTTAAAATGAATTTATTTTAAGATGTATGGGGAAATATTAGACACAGAAATGTACCATACAAAAATAAATGTATGTAAATATATATCAGCGATTCTACAGATCTGTGGCTGGATGATCATTTACCAAAGGCAGATCTGAAAACAGTGCAACTCAAAGCTAAAAACACTCCACTTCTCTGTCTGATCAGGCTGTGTGTGTTTTTCAGACCACATGGTGACTGTAACCATGGCAACAAAACAATCCCACAGTAGCAGGCTTTGTTAATCTTTAAAGCTTTTATTTTCTGGCAGGAGTCTGACTTTGGTTTGTCTTCAGTGTGAGAAATGAGGAACAGTCACTCTTTACACCAAACTCTTGGGAAACTGAGTGAGTTTTCACATTTACAGATCTGCTGCAGCACATTGTAAAGTTTTTTCAGAGGAATCTGGGCAGAGTTACAGTTTCTAGACTATGAAGAACTAACTGGGTGAACCAGTCTGCTACAGCGCCACCCTGAGGCAGAGCAGTGCTGCAGCTCTAGTTAGTTAAAAACACCAAAGACAGAAGCTGATTGTGGGTGAAGCAGATAAACAACGAGCTTCACAGAATCTGTACTTGTATTTGAACAGCATGTCATAAGCTTATTTTCAGCCCTGCTGACAATCAGGGGATCCAAGATGTTATTTACGGGGTCCTGGACCCCTCAGAACCCCCTGTATTTCACACCTTGGGCTTTGAACCCATTGTATTTTAAATAACTGTATTGTGATGTGTTGTCTGGTTTAAATGCGCTGTGTGGTCTGTATCTCAGCCGTGCTGTGCGGTCCAGTATGATAATAAAGTTCTTCTGGACTCTTGACAGTCATTAACACATTTATAACAGGCTGAAGGAGTTCGAGGTGTTTCTATGGGGAGATGAAGAGGGTGATGAGAGAGGAGGAGAGTCAGGAGGATGGAAAGAGCATGGAAGAGAGTAATGACACTCATCCATTCTTTCCCCATTCACTCTCTCGTCTGTCCTCCAACAGCAGTTACATAATGCACTGCACTCGGCTAATTCTCTAAAAGCACAGCCACACACTCCTCACACTGAGCCACACACAGCAGCTTAGTATTAGCATAATCAATGCAGTCATAACCTTCATTTCTGGACAGTAAAATTTTAGCTTCGGTTTGTCTTAAAATGTCGTTTCCAAATATCAAGTCCTAAAATGTCAGTCAGAACAGTCAGTCTGACCTGAACAGCAGTTTGCAGGCTCTGGATGCTTGTTGGTATTTCAAAATGAGTGCTCAAAGACTTGTTCTCAAAATCACCAATAAAACTATTAAAAGTGTTTTATGCTAATCATACACTAGCAGACTGAAGTCTGACACCCTCTCACATCTAAAGACACTGTCACAGATTTTTAGTCTCAGACTGTAATTCTGCAGGGTCTGGGGATTTTGCAGGGTCACTATCAGTAAGATAGCAACTAGATTTTTTCCCATTATTTCCCACTAGATTATTTCCCATCATGCACCTGGTGGAAATTTACATGCAGAGAACGCTTTTGCCTTCTTTGCTCTATAGTAGGACAAATGGGAGGACACACTGGCTAGGCATGTAAAGATCCGGCGCTCAGTTCATTGTACAACTAAATATTCTGGCAGATCATCACCCAAAATTATTTTTAATAAACCTGTAAAATACGCAGTTATTTTTATTTAATATAAAGATTTACACATCAACAAAACAGCTAAACCATAAAAAACGAAGTAAGAAATGACTGCACTGAAATTAAAAATGGAAAAAAACAGAGAAGCTTCTTCCATAAAGTCATTCTTAAAGTCCTCTGAACGTTTCCTCACATTACTATTACTCACAGTGAACCTGAAATATGAAAACAGCCAGTTTACATTTTTAGCTAAATATGATTATTTACCTTTTACAGATTTCAGGATCTCACGCATGCCTTGTGCTCTCCCTACCTCTCTCTGGTTGAGTTTGTATTTTAGGCTTCCATCTTTGTGATTTATACTTATATCAATAGAGAAATTAAAACAAGTGTAATGAATGAATGTAACAAAAATCAGTTCTATGGACAAACTAGGAGAATGGATTAAAGGCGTTAAAAAGTTTAGTGGCGTTAATAATTTATCCCTTTAACACATTATTAATGCTTAACTTTGACACCTCTGGTGTTTGTATGTCAGATGTAAGCACTGTAGCCTAATTAAATAATTAACCCTAAATTATCATGTGCTTTCCTTTCTGTCCCTGCAGCAGGACAGAGTTTGGGTTCAGTTTTCTGGATTACTCTCTCTCTCTCTCTCTCAGCTGCAGCAGAGTGATTCTGAAGAATGGGTCAGCATGCATAATTTACAGGTGGGCTAAAAACAGCCCTGATTTCTGCTCACAGTGAAGAATGTCCTGATGTTCTGGCTCTGTGTGAACCAGTAAGATCATGTTGTTTGGTCCATCACTGCCTCAAACATAATGTGATGTAATGTGATGTAATGCCATTAAAATTTTACTGCAAACGTTCAACCAACATTTGACACGTAAAAACAAGAGGCGTCAAAGTAAATGTCTGTGATTGTAACTCTCATTCGAAAACAGCTTTAAACATCTTTTAAAGCGAAACTTCAGCTCTTCAGCTCCTTCAGCTCTTCAGCAGATGACACTGGACAGACACTCACGGGAGAACTATGGATAAATCAATCAGCAGCAAACTAACAAAAGCAGCAGCTTGGTGGAGCTCCAGTTCCCCTTGAGAACCTCCACTGTAACAAGAACCCACAAGCTGAATGAATGAGAGCAAGAGATACAATCACAGAGGAACTGAACTACTGACTGTATATATGATTCATGATATATACACTCACTGACTGTATATGATATATATGATATATACACTCCTTGACTGTATATATGATACACAAAGCACTGGATGTTGGTGAGGAAAACTGCAAACTCTGTGGACATCAGGTGTTCTTTGTGTTCAGGTTCTACATTCAAAACGCTGCTGTCAGAACAAAACCTTGTATCTCCAAAATGGTAACTTTACAGGAGAAGGAAAAAAACACATTTTTTTCAGCGTAACCAGAATTTTTCCAAGTCATTTTGGGCCGTTTCTTTTGGTCGATTCATCATGAAATTTACACACAGTGTAAAGAGCAGCAGGTATTTTCAAATTATGTCAAAAACTGAAAAACAGTAAAAATGGTGATACAAGGTTTTCTTCTGACAGCGATGAAAATAATGTTTTTTAATTACCAAAATGAATAAATACACTCTGATAAAGCTTATTTTGTTCATTCATACAGCTTTAGCACCATGCACTGCTTTATAAATGGAAGCCATCTCTATTTTCAATTGTGAATAACATGGAAAATCTACACAAAATTATTTGATAAATTAAGATTAATTATTTCAATAATTTGTCAGCCCTAATAAACCTAATAACCAAAAAAAAAATATTACAGCTTAATTTGAAGAATTAAAATAAATAGCTGTGGCACCTTTAAATGTTTATTAATGACATTAAGAATAGAGAACTTTCTCATTCTGTTAATATTTATGTTTAAGGTTTAATTTCAGTCCTTATTTTTATAGACATTTTTTTTAAAAGTTTTTTTCAGCTCTATTCCTGCTTGCTCCTTGTCGGTTCCTGGCTGAAGCAATAACTTTTTCTTCTTCTTATTATTATTATTATTATCACATATAATATTTACATCCATGTAAAACTCCAGCTGCTCTTTACTGTGTGAATATTTCATGATGAGTGAGAGCTTTCATTCTTCTCCTCTCTCTGATGGTCCTCCTGTAGAGCAGATCTGCTGCAGTGCTACAGCTCCCCCTGCTGACCACTACAGTAACTCACACTCACTGTTACAAAATCATATACAGAGTTTAGATTTTTCCTTCCTGAAAAATTAAGTCATTTGTAGTTTTCCTTCATTAAACTAACAATCAGTATGCGTACAGCATTGTGCAAAATTCTAACACTGGAATAAATACAAATAAACAAATAAACCCCTTGTGATTATTCTGTGTGTGACAGTTAAACAGTTGTTAAATCTCTCCTCGAGGAAGTCCAGTATCTATAGTCACCATCCAGTACGAACCTAATCTTCTAATCTACCTAAGTACTTCGTTAATGGTGCAGTAGAAAGCATTTATTCATAATGTAAATTTTAAATGGTGTATGTAAATTTTGGGGGCATAAATTTGAATGAATATTAATTAATTCCAGCTTCATTGCTGTCCATTCATCACCAACACAGCACTCAACTCCCTCCTCCCTACTCCCCTGCTAAGAAAAGGACCTTTAGACACCAAAGGATTAAAACCTAATGATTTTGCTTTCCCCTTTACTCTGTGACAACCCAGTGCACACCTGTGGCCCAGGTGAGGCCTGTTAGATTGAGTGTTTACACAGTCAGTTTGAGCTCTGGGTTTCGCCTGTGTAAACTGCGGAAAGTAAAGCATCCTGCAATTCATCTGAAACTCAGCTGCAACTGTTGCAACCTTCTGACTGGAGCAGATTTCATGAAACAATAAAATGCCAATAATGCATCACATGATCATGTCAAACGACAGGAGTTCAAATGATTGATTTCACCAGATCAATAGACAGGAGAGTAAATCATTAGACTGACAGAGAGACTCACTGATCAGCTTTGTCAGGTTGGTAGTTTTTCATTTTGTCGGTTTTTAGAGCTTTTAGAGGTGGACGTCTGGTTCCTATCACCACCACTGTGAACAGTTTTGACTCTGTAAATTTCTCTAGAACAGAGCGTTTCACATCAAACCACAATGAAGGACTCTGATTACATCTTAAACATTTAATTATGCAGACATTTTGACAAAGTTCCCTTTAAGCTGTTGGCTATATTTCTATTGAAAGTTTGTAGAATAGTGCTGTGATGAGACCAAACAGATGAATTCCTTAAATACTTTAGTTCATATGGAGAATAATCTTGGCTGTAATTCCGATTCTGCTCTCAGAGATGAAGCAGAAAAGAATGAGAAACGTCCAGTGCACTTCCAGTAAATAAAACATTCACACCAGCACTGGAGCAGGAAAATTTAACAGACATGAATTCAGCAGAGTGCATCACAGTCAGAGCTTCAAATCACAGAATAAGAACAACAAAACAAGCTCAGTAGAGCCGTCACTGAACAGCAAGCATGCAGCTCCTCTCAGTTTATCAGGACGACAGCTTCAGCTGAATGATTTTAAAGTTTTACACCCAATGAGCGCACAAACATCATCTGCATTTTCATTTTACATTGAAAAAAGGTCTTTTGAGTTCATCAGCTGTGCACTGTAAAAATGATGTCTAGTCAAGTGAAATGTTCTTAAAATTAGTGAATAAATCATATTTCTCATTTTGAGATTGCTGTAAGCTTATTACAAGATTATTGGACTCGTATCTAGACATCTTTATTTGTTTTAAGTGGTTTTAGTAAGTAAAATGATCTCACTATATGGGCAGATAATTTTATTTGTTAGAAATGTGCTTGAAACAATTAAAATGATCTGCCAATATAGTGGGATTGACTTACTAAAATTACCTTGAACAAGCAAAAATGTCAAGGAATAAGTTAAATAACATTATAATATGCTTACAACAATCTCAAAATGAGAAATATGAGATACCAACTAGATTTAATTCCACCATTTTTTTTCAGTGTGAAGTCTCAGCCCTGTGTCCTGAAGGTTGTAGTGTTTCTCCTGCTCTGCATTAGTTGATTAGCTGGATCAGGTGTGGTGGGAGATGGAGGAACTACAGACAGGATGGAGAAGCACAGCACTAAACCACTCCCTACTGTGAGGAGTGGACTGAAGACCACTGCAGCTTATTGCTTAGCCCTGAAATATTCCTGGATTCTAGATTAGTGAGTTGATTTTTTTTTTTAATAAATTCAGTTACAGGTAGCTGTTCTCAGTGTGATCCAGACTAAAGTAGATATCAGTTCAGAGAACATTTTAAAAATGATCTGATCTCTCACTTGGTCAAAATAAAATCGTTGACTATAATAATCTTGATGTACCTCTAAAGCTGCTTCTTAAAAGCTGCTTTGCCAAACCAAACTAAAAATATAAACACACCCCAACTATAGTGAGTGTGTAAGCCGGTTGGAGTGATGAGCTACGCTACGCTAACACAGAGCCGTTTAGTGGGCTGAGCGTTCAGTGTTCACACTTCACACTCTGCCTGCTAACGCTAATCACTGAACTTCCACTGCTGCTGGAGTTACCACAGCTATTCAACTGAATTGTGCATTAGCCTGGCAAACTGCTGCTGTGAGAAAGCATGTACTTTCACTGGAGCCTTTGAACAGCTCCACACAGATGAGCTGCTGTCTGCCATGTTAACAGGTTCCATACTGATCCATGCTGAGATCAGTGTTTACCCTCATCTAACTTGCTGAACACAAGCTAGATTGTCCATTTGTGAAATGTCACTACAAAAAGCTCACAGTCTACTAAATGCAAATAAACTTAATACCACTCAGCACTACTTAAAGCCATAAAACACAACATCTCTAACAATTTACAGACTAAACAAAGAAACAGAAAACACCAACAGCTTGACCCTTGAATATTTAAAAATTAAGATAATAGAACAATGAGGCTAAAAATTCGCTGGAGAGTAGGCTTACACTGCATGGGTCACATAAGCACAGTATACACAATCACAGAAACACCTTGCAAGTACTCTACAAGCTCTATGAATTAGTAAAATTACTTTTAGTGCATTATCAATTTACCTTGTTCACCTTCCAGTTAGGTGCTAAGTTTGCAGAGTTTTCAGTGAGTCCGTCTCCATTAACTGTGTTTTCCCTCGATTTCTTGCACATGCGCAGCAACGTGTACACTCAAAGAAAAGCTGAGAAATAAATAGATGATTAAAAAATAAGAAAATGCCTCTTTTTTCAGGGTCATTTACAACCCCATTTCCAAAAAGGTTGGGATGCTGTGCAAAATGTAAATAAAAATAGAATGCAATGACATGCAAATCATGTAAACCCTATATTTTTGAAGGAAAATACTACATACACAACATATCAAATGTTGAAACTGAGAAATTTGTTTTTTGAAAAATATATGCCCATTTTGAATTTGATGCCAACAACACATTCCAAAAAAAGTTGGGATGGAGGCATATTTACCACAGTGTTTCATCACCTCTTTGTTTAACAACACTCTGTAAGCGTTTGGGAACTGAGGAGACCAATTACTGTAGTTTTGAAAGTGAAATGTTTTCTCGTTCTTGTTTGACGTTTCAGCTGCTCAACAGTTTGGGAACTCGTTTGTCGTATTTTTAATTTCATAACCCTACAAATGATATCAGTGGGTGATAGGTCTGGACTGCAGGCAGGTCAGTTTAGCACCCTTTTAATACGGAGCCATGCTGTTGTAATACATGCAGAATGTGGTTTTACATTGTCTTGCTAAAATAATCAAGGCCTTCCCTGAAAAAGACATTGTCTGGATGGCAGCATATGTTGCCAAAACATGTATATATCATTCAGCATTAATGGTGCCTTCGCAGATGTGCACGTCACCCATGCCATGCACACTAATGCACCCCTATACCATCATGAATACTGGCTTTTGAACTATGCACTGATTACAAGCTGAGTGGTCTTTAGCCTGGAGGACACATATTAAATGAGCTCAGGTCCAGAGAAGGTGGCAGCATTTCTGGATCCGGTTTATGTAGTTTCTTTTTTGCTTTTGTGAGTTTTAACTTGCATTTGTGGATGAATCGACAAACTGTTTTCACAGACAGTGGTTTTCAGAAGTGTTTCTGGGTCCATGCAGTGATTTCCACTACAGAATTATGTCTGTTTTTAATGAAGTGCCGCCTGAGGGCCCAAAAATCATGATGAGCAAATACTGGTTTTCAGCCTAATCCCTTGCATACAGAGATTTCTCCAGATTCTCTGAATCTTTTAATGTTACTATGTACGGTAGATAAAAAAGCAAAAGTTCTTTGCTATTTTATGTTGAGAAACGTTATTCTTGAATTGTTGCACTATTTAAACGTGCAGTCTTTCACTGGGTGGTGAACCCCGCCCTATCTTTACTTCTGAAAGACTCAGCCTCTCTGGGATGCTTTTTTATACCCAATCATATTACAGACCTGTTGTCAATCAACCACCATGTGATTTTTTGGGGTTGTACATTTAATGAGGCAGTGAGCTGAAGTCTGTAGTGTTTTGGCCCTTGAGGACTGGAGCCTGACACGTGTTCAACACTATCATCATCACCACCACATACTAGAGCTGGGTGTAATGCGAGTAACCTGAACACAAGGTTTACTATAAATACCAGCTGTAACCAATTATCTGTGCAATTATTTTATTATTTAACATATCCAACTACACAACTAACTATACTTACCATATTAGACACAAATTACATGGTTTCAAAACACAAGAGGGACAGAATTTGTCTGTTTATCCTGCAGGACAGTGTAGATCTATAGCTGCTGTTTGTGATTTTAAACACCAGGGTCCAGATTCACGAAAGTGTCTTAACAAAAAAAATCTTCTTAAAGATGTGCTTTTTTTAAGTTACTAAAAATTGTTATTCTTCAAATAACTTCTTAAGAATTCTTACTTTCTTTTCTTAACTATCTTAGAAAAATTCTAAGAATAAGTGATATTCTTGAAAACATTATATTCTTAAATGTTTAAATGTTTCTTAATTTTATGACGGTCTCTCACTCGTCTAAGGCTGAGTTTGACGAGCTGATCATCAGATTTTTTCTGAGATGCTGCCTCTGCTCCTCATCCTCGTCTGTCGCCCCACAATTATCATATTTTCTAAGGAGGATTTTTTTTCCCTGTTGTCTGTCTGTTTCTTCCTCCATCAGCTCTGGATCTTCTTTGGTAGATTGTTTAAATGCAAGAAACAACTATTTTCTTCCGAAACTCTTAAGGAACTAATTAACATTATCTTAAGAGAATATCTAAGAAGTTTTTTTTTTTGAGAATTGCATTTAAAAACATTCTTAAAAACTTCTTAGTGTTTGTCTTGAGAACTTTCGCAAGAGTGAAACAGTTTTAAAAGCTTAGAGTAATGAACCCTTTTCTGATGCAGTTTAAAGGAAAGCATCACTGCTCAGTTTTTCCATCTATTCTGCCCTCGCAAATGCGTGTTTGAGCAAAGCTAGACAGATGGCGAACAGGAATTCCAAGAAGAATCAAGATCTTTGTAAAAGGAGTGGCTTTACTGAGGACTTCGGGTTCAATCACATCCTTTGTTCTTTGTTTGATTCTTTCCTTTCATTCTTACTTGTAAAACTGCAAATACAAATGAAATATACTTTTCAGTACATGAGTACATGAGAAATAAAGACATTAATGAGCTAACATTTGTCTCCAAGTATGAACTGCTTTTAACCATGTAAATAGTTCGCTATATTACCCTTGTAGATATTCACAGAAGTAAGCATAAATTTTAACCAGTAATACTGCGTAAGTAAAGTAAATAATCAGACTACGGTCACTGCAGTAACAGTCACGGGTTACAGACCAAAGCTAACATACGGTGCAGTAAGCCTGGACATGCTAGCATATACACCAATACAGCACAGACTGAACTAACACAAAATACACAGTGCAAACGCTACCATAGAAATGTAATTTCTCGTTTTTAGGCTTCTACAAGCTGTTAACATTGCTCAAGTTTTAATATTTTATAGACTTACAGGCATATATTTTCCTAGGCTCAAACAAAAAGGGGAGAATGAGGAAGTCTGTGCACACTGCAGCTTGCCTGAACTATGACTGCAAACAAAATGGAGGAAGACTTGCTAAATGCAAATTGAATGCCTGCAGTACACAAAAATCGCCATGGGGAGGCGCTAAAGTGAGCCTAAATGAGAAACAGAATACTCCCTGCCTGGTATAATGTAACTATTATACCACCAAATTCCATCTGTACATTCACTTGGAAGTGGACAAGAGTAAGACCACTTCAGAAACAGGTCTAAGATATATTCTAGCAGTCCCTTGTTTGAAGATCTTCACCTCAACTTTGCATACTCTGCTGTCTTTACTCGGCACAGTTTTCACGATGAGCCCAACATGCCACTCATTGCGCTTCACTTCACTGTCCTTCAATAAGACAATATCTCCCTCCTGTAAATTGCGTTTTTCGTCCTGCCACTTTTTCCTGGCTTGCAGTGTAGACAGGTACTCATGCCTCCATCACTTCCAAAAGGTGTCAGCTAAGCTCTGTACTTGCCTCCATTGGCTTTTCTAGAGGTCCTTCAAGTCAAAGTCTCTGGGAGGAGATGGAGTAATGCTGGCTTTTTGCGTCAGAAGCATCGAAGGAGAGAGTATTTCTGGCTTCTCAGGATCTGTGGAGACAGCGACCAGGGGTCTGGCATTCATTATGGCCATCACTTCGGCCAAAAGTGTGGTCAAGACTTCGTGAGAGAGACAGGCAATGTTGTCCTTCAACAGCATCCCATCTAGGATGCGTCGAGCAATGCCAATCATTCTCTCCCACACACCTCCCATGTGGGATGAATGGGGAGCATTAAATGTCCACATACAACCTTTTGTAGATAGTGTAGATAGTTCCTGATCTCTGGATCTTCTATATTGATTTTCAGTTCCTTGCAGGCTCCTATGAAATTAGTGCCTCTGTCTGACCGGAACTGTCTGACTGGCCCTTGAATAGACAGGAACCGTCGCAAGGCGTTAATGAAACTTGAGGCTGACATGGATTCAATGACTTCGAGGTGAACTGCTCTGGTGCTTAAACAGGTAAACATCACTGCCCACCTCTTGCTCTCAGTACTGTTCTTTCTAGTGTGACGTGATGTCACACTCCATGGTCCGAACACATCTAAACCTACATGGTGAATGCTGGATCTGTCGCGAGCCTCTCTGCGGGTAGGTCCGACATTTTTTGTTTCTCTAGCTTACCCCTGAGCTTCCTACAGGTTACGCACTTGTGGATGACACCGGAGACCAGTCTTTTGCCTCCGTTGATCCACAGTCCTGCCATACGCAGTGCACCTTCTGTCAGATGTCACCCTTGATGAGCTACTTGTATGTGGTGGTGTCTGACTAGCAATGTGGAAACGTAGTGCTTAGCTGGAATTATTATTGGATGTTTTTCTTCTTCTTGAAGATCAGCTGAAGATATCCGACCTCCGACTCTGATCTTCATCTATGACTGGACTTTGCTTAGGAATTTCCCATCCTTCTAAGATGTGAGTGATTTCTTCTTTGAACTTCTCAAGCTGAACACATCGTACAATGGTGATCTTGGCTTGAGTGAATTCTGCTGAAATGTTACCTTTCTTACAGCAGTGCCAATGTTTACAAGTGACTGAGCATGCAGAATGGGAGTAGGACCTGGCAACATGAGTAAGTGTAGCAATACCTCTCACAAGAGATTTCCATGTTGAAAAGTGCTCGAACCGGTGTGATCCTAGAGACTTTTCTGTCACCTTTGTTGCATAAGTTGTAAGCCTGTGTTCTAACTTCACTATTCCCGTCTGGTTCAATGAGCTCAAAGCATCTTGCATCCAACTCTTGTAGTGCGTCTGTGTGTCTGAGGAAAGATGGTCCGGACAGCCAACTGGTGTGCTGTAGGAGTGCTGCTGGAATAACTCTAGTTCCATGATCTGCTGGGTTTTGTTCTGTACTCACATAATGCCATTGATGTGGCTGTGTAGACTTTCTGATGTGTGCAACTCTGTTTGAGACATATAGATAGAATCTTCGAGATTGCAAATGTAGCCAAGTACCACTCTGCTGTCAGTAAAGAACTTAACTGCTTGTAGATCAACATCCAACTCATTAGAGATCAGCTCTCCCATCTCCACTGCTAAGATGGCAGCACACAATTCCAAACGTGGGATTGTGTGAGCAGGGCGTGGAGCCAACTTGGATTTGCCAATGATAAAGCCAACATGACTTTGTCCACAAGTGTCTACAACTCTAAGATAGGCTACAGCTGCTATGGCCATCGTAGAGGCATCTGAGAAAATATATACCTCTCTTTTCTGTGTGAGTGATGGTGAGACCTGTGCATATGGTCTATGAACGCAGAGCTGCTCGAGATCAATTAGAGAATCAGTCCAGGTCTTCCACTGCATCTCTTTGTCTACTGGAAGGGGAGCGTCCCATTCACACTGCTCAGCAGAAAGTTCTCTCACTAATGCTTTCCCTTGCATGGTTACAGGAGCAGCAAATCCAAGAGGATCATACAGGCTACTGATAGTGGACAAAGTGCCTCTGCGAGTGAAGGGCTTTACTTTGCGTGAAACTTGGAAGGTAAAACTGTCAGTTTCTAAATCCCAACTCACCCCTAGACTTCGCTGAAGTGGCAGAGGATCGACTCCTATTTCCAGGTCTTTTAAGTCTTTCGCCCTGTCCTCTACAGGAAAGGCTTCCATGACTTGACGGCGATTGGAGGCTACCTTGTGTAATCTGAGATTGCACTCGGCCAGCATTTCCCTCGTTCCTTTCAAGAGACTAACTGCCTCTGCTTCTGTGTTCACAGACGTCAATCCGTCATCGACGTAAAAGTTTCTCATGATAAACTGCCTGGCATCTACACCATGTTCTCTCTCACCTTACTCAGCTGTACGTCTTAAGCCATAAATGGCCACTGCTGGCGACAGGCTGTTACCAAAGACGTGCACTTTCATTCTGAATTCTGTTATTTCTTTGCTGCCACCTGATCCTTATGGAAGTGCATGAGGACAACTAAGAGTGAGTTATTTAAATCTGGGCCGCTCAGAAGAGTATCATTCAAGGATATCCCATCGTACTGAGCGCTTGAATCAAAGACCACTCTTATCTGCTCTGGTTTTTGAGGATGGTACACACCAAATATAGGGAGATACCAACAATCTTCACCTTGTTTCAGAGGTGGAGCCGACTCAGCCTGATCACTATCAAACATTTACTGCATGAAGGTGAAAAAGTGCTCTCTCATGCCTGGGCTTTTCTCCAGTGTGCGCTGCAGATTATGAAGACGTTTAAGTGCCTGCACTTTGTTGTTTGGGAGAGGTTGTTCGAGGGGAGTGAAATGGCAGTGGTGCTACCCAGTGGTTCTCATCATCCATATACATCTCTTTATCCATGATATCAAGAAAGATCTTATCTTCAACTGACAGACCAGGCTTGTCATCATCAGGGTTTCTCTGGAACACAGCATCTTCAAATTTGTCTGGGTCTACGTTAACGTGTACGTCAGCTTGTGACAGAAGGCCTGCTTGAGGCCGCTGTGAAAGAACATTCAATCTCTCCTCTGGATGTTATTTCTGCAGGGACTGAGAAAGGACGAGCGCCCGTTCTGTAAGATGTTGGTTTTGAAGATACTAACATCGCTGGGTTTATGGGCACCACCCAGACAAACTTCTCCTACAACGACCCAGCCCAGGTCTAGGCGCTGTGCATATGGTGTGTTGAGGGGTCTGTTATACTGCTCGCGTACTTTATGCAAGCTGAGAATGTCCCTTCCTAGCAGGAGGAGAATAGGAGCACTGGGATCAATTTCTGGGATTTTGCCTGCTATGGGTCTAAGGTGAGGGTAGTACTGTGCAATCTCTGGCATTGGGATTTCGGACCTGTCATCTGGCAGCATGTCACATTCAATTAGAGTTGGAAGCATTACCTGAGTTTCCCCACTGATTGACTCAATTATGAACTTGCTTGCTCTCCGCCCTGTAACCTCCACAGTGCCTGAACATGTAGGGAGGTGACTCTCCATGGATGTCAATTAATTCAAAGAACTCAGATTTTGCCAGTGACCGGTTACTCTGGTCATCCAAAACTGCATACATCCTCTCAGCTTTCTCAGGATGACTGGAAGGATATACATTTACCAGACAGATCTTGGAACAGGATCTAGGTCTGAAAGACTCATCACAAATCTCTGTGCACTTTGCTGTAACTGGAACTGCTGCAATTTCTTATCTCTCCCCGCCATGCTCTCTCTCAGGTTTGGAGCTTTCTACTAACCAGGGAGGTAGACCAGGATGCAGAGCAGAGGTAAGTGTGTCACTGTTGCACTCTATACATTTGACGGACACTTTGCAGTCTTTTGCTGTGCGGTCAGTGGAACCACAGCATCTGAAACAAATGGACTTCTCCTTCAGGTATGCCTTCCATTCGTCTATATGCTTGCTTCTAAACCCACGGCACTTGGATAATGGATGTGGCTTGTTGTGAATAGGACATTGATTGTGTGGCTCAACTGTTCTATTTTCCTGATTGACACATTTAGCTACAGGCATAGCTGCTACCTCAGTCTTTCTCACTGACACAGGCATCTTTTTACTGTAACTCACTGGCTTCTCTGTCTTCGGAGATGTCAGGTTTGTGGATGTAGAGAACGCAAAGCTTGGATCATTTCTTGTCTTTGCATGACTGCAGATGAATTGTGTAAAGAAACTGAAGGGTGGAAAGGATACACGATGGTCTTCTTTATACCTAGAGCCCTGACTAGGGGTGGGAATCTCTAGGCACCTCACGATTCGATTCGATTCGATTACGATTCAGAGGGCTGCGATGCGATTATAAAACGATTATGGATGCATCTCGATGCATCTTTTTTTTTCTATATAGCATTTATATTTTCTCACTGTGTGAGCTCAAGTTTCAAGTTTATTTGTCATTTGCACAACATGTCAGGACATTTATGCATTGAAATGCTTGTGGTGAGGCTCAGCTAATCACTCTTCAGAAAGTAAATAAGTAAAAATACAAATACAAGAAAAACCAACTGAAATATTAAATATACACAAAATACAGAGACAATATACGTTTTAAAGTGACTAAGTGACTCAGTGTTGTTATTTAAAGTGACTTGGTACTTTTAACGCAAAGTATTTGTAATGATCCATAATGAATTTACTTCCAGTATCTTTTTTAATAAAACAAATGGAAGTAATGTGGCAGGTGAACTAGAAGGCTCTCATTCAGTGCTCTCATTTGGAGCACGAGAAGCTGCTGCTACTCGTCTGCGATAAAATGCGCAGTTACGGTGAAATAAGATCCTGGGGTGATGGATGTCCACGCAGCACGTTACAGATATTCTACCCGTTTTCTTTAATGATTTTATAACTTCGGTTTTGGTCTCGCTGTAGAGACGGGGGGTGGGGTGGGGGATCGCTGTGTCAGTAAAGTATCTTTGAGACGGGTCGTGTGCAACATAGCGCGAAAGCCCTGTTTCGCAACGACTGAGATCCGGCGTGCAAACTGCAGGTCACATAGCAGCGATGCGTTATTCGCATTTATAAGCAGCGCAGTTGGTTTCCTGGTACGTTAAATCTGCAACGAGAGACTGTCAAACAGTAAATAGTTGCGAAGCCTTTAGTCAGCTTCTCTTTCGAATTCTCCCATTCCACCTTAAATGGTGCCGCATTTACCTTCGGTGCCTCAGTCAGAATTTAAGGTGGAACGGGTAAATTCGAACAAGAAGCTGGAGAATAAGAAGCGACTTCAGCCTCATAAAACAGTCGAACATTTTACAAGAAACTGATCTACTTCTGAGGAAAAGTTTTCTGTCGGAGATGGGAGGAAAGCGGCTACAGCTGAAGCTTAAAGCAGAGCAAAGTAAATCCGCATTTTCTTTTACATTGTTTAGTCTATACTAGGACATTATCACATACTGGACATTAAATGTTGCGGCTCCCAAGGTGGTTTGATTTTTGTTGAAAGGACAAAATGTCTCTTCTTATCATTTGGGTTGTGACTCCTGACCTAACCTGGCTTTAACACAGAGGGAGCCGGTCAGATTTCTCACTCATCCAGTAGTGTTTTTGTTATGTGCCGCCACAGACTGTCCGGGCGCTACACTTCCAAGTTCTGCCTTTTGCGTTCCGTCAACATTACTTTATAAGTTAAATATTTAGAAAATCGATTTTTGACATTTGTGAAGCGATTCAGAATCGTTCACGTCCGCATCGCGATGCATCTAAGAATCGATTTTTTCCCGCACCCCTAGCCCTGACTGATCCATTTTTCTTGCAAACTGTAGGGAAGCTTTTCAATAATAGGACTGACACCTCGCGCTGCGTCCAGATATGCCAGACCAGGTAAACGCCCTTCTGATTTTGCAGATTCAATCTCCAGCAAGACATCTCCGAGCTCTCTTAGTCTTTGACTATCTTTGTTTGAGATTCTAGGGAACTCTTCAAGTTTCTTTAGCAGGGCATGCTCTATGACTTCGGGACACCCGTAACATTCTTCTGATCTCTGCCACAACATGTTACCACCAGCTACAGGATTATGAACATGCACTGACCTGATTCTTTTGGCTTGCAGAGATGACTCGGGCCCGAGCCATTTTGTCAAGAGGTCTAGTTCTTCCCTAGTGTTTAAGTCTAGATCTCTTGTGACACTTTGGAAGGAGGATTTCCACGCCCAGTAATTTTCCGGACGATCATCGAATTTCAGCAGCCCGGAACACACCATCTCTTTGCGTATCAGGTATTTGTTTAGATCACTTGGTTACGAGTTCT
The DNA here is from genome assembly GCF_904425465.1 of Colossoma macropomum. NCBI lineage: Eukaryota > Metazoa > Chordata > Actinopteri > Characiformes > Serrasalmidae > Colossoma > Colossoma macropomum. The sequence continues at coordinate 19,667,635 of NW_023494799.1, read as the reverse complement.
GAAATGCATGGTCAGAGAGGCTGGAAGCATGAGAGCGTGGAAGAGGGTAATAACGTGGCTGAGCTGCGTTTGTCATGTGACGATGCATGGGCTTTAAGTGGCACTGAAGTTGTATTTGGCAGAGGAACTTCAACATCCCTAGGAGTTGACTGTGGAAGCAATGGAGGTTGCTGCTGAGCATACTGTACAAAGGAGTGACTATGTACATACTCATTAGTGCGCTGAACTGGGTCTTGAGTAGTTATTTGAGCTAACCCTTCAAGATGCTCCTCTTCAATTTCTGCTGCTGCCTCATACACGGCTGCCTCAGCTGAGGCTGCAACTGCTGCTCTCTTTAACTGAAGCACATATAAGTTTGCTTCGACGTCTGCTTTGCGCCTTGCTGCTTCCGCGGTAATCTTTTGCTGCTCTTCCTCAATTTTTGCCTTCTCTTATATAATAGCAGCCTCTTTTTCAGCGTACGTGAACTGCGCATGAGCTGCCTCTGCTTTGGCTCTTGCTCTGGTAGCTGCTGCGCTGGCTGAAGTCCGGCTTGTTCGCCCAGAGGATCTAGAGCCAGAGATCTGTGACTTTATCTCAAAGGTTTGCTGCGTTAGCTCGGACTTCATGACTTGTTCCAATTTACTTGAGCACAGTAGGCTGTCTGTAACAGTTCCCTTGTTTTCACCTGCTGAAGTGATGACTTTTTACTATTCTGCCCTCGCAAATGCGTGTTTGAGCAAAGCTAGACAGATAGCGAACAGGAATTCCAAGAAGAATCAAGATCTTTGTAAAAGGAGTGGCTTTACTGAGGACTTCGGGTTCAATCACATCCTTTGTTTTTTGTTTGATTCTTTCCGTTCATTCTTACTTGTAAAACTGCAAATACAAATGAAATATACTTTTTAGTACATGAGTACATGAGAAATAAAGACATTAATGAGCTAACATTTGTCTCCAAGTATGAACTGCTTTTAACCATGTAAATAGTTCGCTATATTACCCTTGTAGATATTCACAGAAGTAAGCATAAATTTTAACCAGTAATACTGCGTAAGTAAAGTAAATAATCAGACTACGGTCACTGCAGTAACAGTCACGGGTTACAGACCAAAGCTAACATACGGTGCAGTAAGCCTGGACATGCTAGCATATACACCGATACAGCACAGACTGAACTAACACAAAATACACAGTGCAAACGCTACCATAGAAATGTAATTTCTCGTTTTTAGGCTTCTACAAGCTGTTAACATTGCTCAAGTTTTAATATTTTATAGACTTACAGGCATATATTTTCCTAGGCTCAAACGAAAAGGGGAGAATGAGGAAGTCCGTGCACACTACAGCTTGCCTGAACTATGACTGCAAACAAAATGGAGGAAGACTTGCTAAATGCAAATTGAATGCCTGCAGTACACAAAAAACAGTCATGCTCATATTTACTGAGTGTGTTTTTAATGAAGAGACTTCGTTAGAGCTTCACTGAGGTTCGCTCATATTCCCAGCTGCCCCGTTTGCACTCGTGACTCAATTTAATGATATGGTCTTTAATTTTCCCCTCAGTGCACCAAACAGAGCCGCATCTCAGGCAGAATTACGGCAGAAGTCCAGCTCTATTTAAAATCATCCTCTGTCTGCTCAGCCAGAGATTTTAATAAGCAAATTATTCAACATCCATATAGTCAGTGTAATTACTTTTTTGTGTACCAACATCAAAACAGCCTTTAAGTTCCACACAAATGCAGGTTTCATTTAAAATGAACACTTAAAAAAGGAAATGTGGCTTTAATTTGCAATGATCTTGTGTTTTGGCCTTAAACATCCCTTAGTAGAACTCATATAGGTAGAAAATCATAGATGATTGAAATTAGATCTAAATTTGATGTTATACATTATATATAGTACTGCTACTACTTCTACTACTACTACTACTAATAATAATAATACTAATAATAGTAATAATAATGATGATGATGATAATGATAATTTTGTGGCCATAATTGCTGACTCTAAACTGTCAGATGAATCTGGCCCTGAATTAACTCTTACAGTGCTCTGTGAATACAGCACTGATATTTTGGTTAATTGAATTTTATTTTGTATAGCACAGTTTGATTAATGAAACATCCTGCAATCAAAAAAAATAAATAAATAAAAATAAAAAATACAAACAAAATGCTGAATATACTATAACTGTTTTTGTGCAGAGTACAGAGTGTTACAGTTTGGTAGAAAACTGTAACTTTGTCTTAAATAAAAATGTTCAGAACCTGATACGTTTTGTCCTGTGAACATTCTTCTCTCGAATATCACTGGATCCTCTGAATTACGAGGTCGCTAAAAAGTTGAAATATGAATATTGCTACATGTAAGCTAAAGCTACTGCGCACTGAATTCGCGTCATTAGACTGGCTGTCTCCTTAAGCGGGTTTTGGCAGCGTACATTTCCATGTACAGACTGAGGGAAGATGAAAAGAAGTCAGAACAAATTCAGCAGGTTTCCCTGCAGTTCTCTGTTCTTCATCTGATGCTCACTGAAACACGATAGATCTATTCTTTTACCTTGATTTGAAAAGATCTACAAACGTACCTGCACTCGGGCTAATCCAGTACAGACTCCGCTTAAAATATCACTGCTGACCCCCGATAAACTGATTGAGGCTCTCACAATATCCTAATTATTATTTTAATGCTGGTAAAATTTTTCTGAGGACATTCGCCAGCTTTTTGTTCGACTTTTCCCGTTCCATCTTAAGTGGTGCAGCAGTCACGTTTTGAACTGCTGCGCCATTTAAGGTGGAATGGGAAAATTCGAACAAGCAGCAGCGTAAAAGTAGCTGACTTCAGCTTCATGGAGGGTTTAAAGGCATGATATGAGGAGGTTTCTCTATTTCCACTTAACAGCTGAGTAACATTAACTTATTTTGCTGTTTCACAGAACCGACGGGTCAGTATTTTGTCTCGTTTGCTAATAGACCACTGTAGTCGTGCGTCATAGTCCTCGTTATGCCCATATTAGGAACTCTGGGTCTGAGCTCCATTTCTTTATGGCCAGAATGAATAGGGTTTTCGAAAAATCGCCTCTGTCGCACCCTGTGTTAAATAAAAATGTTCAGAACCTGATACGTTTTGTCCTGTGTACATTTTTCTCCCAAATACCATTGGATCCTCTGAATTACGAGGTCGTTAAAGAGCCTTAATACTAATATTGCTACATGCGAGCTAAAGCTACTGCGCATCAATTTGATGTCACTAAGCTACTCGAAACGAAGGCGGGCTGTGGCGGTGCTATCACGAGCCGTGCTACCTTATCAAAATCTTCTACCGTAGCGCACATGCCTAGATGCCGCGTTGGGTCCAGTCAGGCACGTCAACGGCGCTGCCATTTTAGGGTGGTCAGCATCGCTCCTGAACTGCATTCAGTACCATTAGAGTGACAGTTTAAGAAAGATACTGTCAAAAATTATACTATTTAAAGAATATTGCACTCAGGCAGTGAGATAGGATTATATAACGGAGGGAACGCAGCAATCCACGCTTATTTTGTGTGATGAGTATTTTTTGCTGGTTTATTAAGCTTATTTCATTTAATAGTCTATTCAGGGGATCTTAACTTTATGTAGTAGTTATTTATTTACAATGATGGTTATTGCTTTTAGCTATAGGTAAATTATAGCATTCCTTAATCCGTGTAGATATTCATAATAGATTAACATAAGTTAGCACCTTACACGAAGCTGAAGCTAAAGCTTAAGTTTCTTATTTGCCAGCTTCTTGTTCGAATTCCCACCTTAAATGATGCATCAGCCAGCATCTTGTTTGAATTTTCCCGTTCCACCTTAAATGGTGCAGATTCAGGCACCAGAAAGAACCTCGCGATTAGGAAGCCAATTTTAGCTTCATCCTTCTTACTGTGTTTTGGGGGGTTTATTTTATGTGTATTAAGATTAGAAGTGATTCCCACACTGATGGATTTGCTGATGTGTGTTAGATTATGTTCCTCGCGCTAAACTTGGTTTTTAACGTCAGGTGCAGACTGAATACTTTCCCGCTGGTCCGGACGGATAATTAGCACAGTTATTAAAGAAATAAAAGCTACCGAGAGAAAATCGGGTAATAAGGTAGGTGTGGCCGATTTAATCCAGAGAATTCATCATCTCTCAGTACAAGCGAATTTGTTCACAATTGGATCTTGACAGCTCCAACATGGCGGACGCGCAGACGTATCACCCCAGATAGAGAACAACAGGAAACGCGGCATCTAGGTATGTATATCTATGGTAGCGCATATTTACAGGTATACCCGTAAATAAAACCTCTAGGTAGAATATTTTGATAGGCTAAAACTCCTTATCAAAAATGCTCCCCATGTTAAAACTACGAGGCTGAATTAAGTTTCTTGTTGGAATGTTCCCGTTCCACCTTAAATGGTGCAGCAGCTGTGACTAGTTAGCTATCACAAACATTAGCAAACGAGACAAAATACTGACCTGTCGGTTCTGTGAAACAGCAAAAATAGTTAATGTTACTCAGCTGTTAAGCGGGAAAAGAGAAACCTCCTCATATCATGCCTTTAAACCCTCCATGAAACTTAAGTCAGCTTCTTTTTCGCGGCTGCTTGTTCGAATTTTCCCGTTCTATCTTAAACGGCGCAGCAGTTCAGAACGTGAATGCTGCACCATTTAAGGTGGAACGGGAGAAGTTGAACAAAAAGCTGGCGAATGTCTTGAGAAATCAGAAAATGTTACCAACATTAAAATAATAATTAGGATATTGTGAGAGCCTAAATCAGTTTATCAGGGGTGAGCAGTGATATTAAGCGGAGTCTGTACTGGATTAGCCCGAGTGCAGGTACATTCGTAGATCTTTTCAAATCAAGCTAGAAGAAAAGATCTATCGTGTTTCAGTGAGCATCAGATGAGGAACAGAGAACTGCAGGGAAACCTGCTGATTTTGTTCTGACTTCTTTTCATCTTCCCTCAGTCTGTACATGGAAATGTTTTCTGCCAAAACCCGCTTAAGGAGGCTGCCAGTTAAATGGCGTGAATTCAGTGCGCAGTAGCTTTAGCTTACATGTAGCAATATTCATGTTTCAACTCTTTAACGACCCCGTAATTCAGAGGATCCAGTGATATTCGAGAGAAGAATGTTCACAGGACAAAACGTATTGGGTTCTGAAGATTTTTATTAAACACAGAGCCGGGGTTCCTAATATGGGCATAAGAACACGGTGCCGACTACAAAATGACGACACGACTACAGTGGTCTATGTTTGTGATAGGTAGTCACAGCTGCTGCACCATTTAAGGTGCAACGGGAACATTCAAACAAGAGGCTGGTGAAAAAAGAAGCTTAATTCAGCCTCGTAGTTTTTGATAAGGAGTTTTAGCCTATCAAAATATCCAACCTAGAGGTTATATTTATGGTTATACCCGTAAATACGCGCTAAGGTAGAAGATTTTGATAAGGTAGCACAGCTCGTCAGAGCACCGGCACAGCCCGCCTTAGTTTCGTGTAGCTTAGTGACATCAAATTGATGCGCAGTAGCTTTAGCTCGCATGTAGCAATTGGTATTATAGCTCTTTAACGACCTCGTAATTCAGAGGATTCAGTAGTATTCGGGACAAAAATGTACACAGGACAAAACGTATCAGGTTCTGAACATTTTCATTTAACCCAATGAGTTGTTTTTTGTGATATCACAAAAACTATGAGCTGGGCTGTTTGTGCAGTTTAGTTCCATATATGGACTGTATTGTCCCTCAAACTCTTATTTTGGAAAAAGGAAGGAAAATCCAGTTTTCCCTTGTATGGGCCCTTTAAAGTCAGCCTTTATAGGGCACCATGGATTGGTCATTTCCCAGCATGCCTAGAATTGTGGTGCTGTTTGAATTTCAAGCCAGCTGCTGTTTTCAGTGTTGGAAACTCCAGAGCGGAGCTGCAGGTGGTCCTAGGGGTCTGGCCCGGTGGGGGAAATGGCAGGACCCAGCGGGGCAGCTGCTGAAGTTGCCTGATAGTTTCAGAGTGGATTTGTCGCTCTGGTGGCTCGGACAGTTCCTTGCTGTGAGAGGGAGGAACCGCAGCGTCTCTCAGCAGATTTATTCATGAGCAGAACATCCACAAACACTGACCTCCAACATCACAGGGTCTGAATACGAACGAGGAGCTGAGATCGACCAAAATGAGGAATGTTTTACCCCAAACTGCCTCCATGCTCATACGAATGTGTTCTGAACCGTTCGATTTATTCTGCGTACAGTCTGTGTTTACGCAGAGCTAATCCACAGATGTTTCACTCCACAAACAGCTATCTGAGCTAAATCACAAATAGCAATGCATAAAAAGCCTTAAACAGCATGCAGAACAAACAGAGCTGAGATGCAGAGCTGAGTTTCTCCTCTCATGCAGGTGCCTATGTTAATAATTAAAGGGCAAAAATAGCCCATTTTGTATTCATTGTTTTTTAGTGAATTCATGGAGACTCTTTTATTTATATATACTCACCTATTCAGCCTACAGCAGCTCAGCTCTGCCTGTTCTTGCTGCAGCTGTAAGCAGTATTTCAGCTTTGTGAATGAGGCACAATACAAGGCAGCCAATCAGAACAGAGCTTGTTTACATATATGAGTTCTAAAGGCACAGTAATTAAAAAGTCTGTTTAATTCTAAGAGATAGAGAAGCATGAAAAAGGTAATGTAGTAATGATTTATGACTTTTCATGGTACATAAAACCGTGTGAGGGTCATTATGAGGGCCTAGTGCGAGGGTAACTGTGAGGGCTTAGTGCAAGAGTCCATGCGAGCATCATTGTGAGGGCCCAGTGCGAGGGTCCATGCGAGCATCATTGTGAGGGCCCAGTGTGAGGGTTCGTGCAAGGGTCATTGTGAGTGCCCAGTGCGAGGGTCTGAGTAAGGGTCATTGTGAGGGCTCCATGTGAGGCTTAGTGTGAAGGTCCATGTGAGGGTCACTGTGAGGGCTCTGTGCAAGGGCCTAGTGCAAAGGTAACTGAAGGCTTAGTGCGAGGGTCCATGCAAGGGTCATTGTGAGGGTCCGGTATGAGGCTACGTGCGAGGGTCATTATGAGGGCCCAGTGCGAGGGTAACTGTGACGGGTTCAGAGCGATGGTCCATGTGAGGGTCACTGTGAGGGCCCAGTACGAGGGTTGGTGTAAGGGTCATTGTGAGGGTCCATGTGTGGTTCACTATGAGTTCTTATTGCAAGGGTCACTGTAAAGGCTTAGTGCAAGGGTCCATGTAAGGTTTATTGTGAGGGCCCAGCATGAGGCTTTGTGCGAGGGTCATTATGAGGGCCCATCGCGAGGGTAACTGTGAGGGCTCAGGGCGAGGGTCCATGTGAGTGTCATTGTGAGAGCTCTATGTGAGGGTCATTGTGAGGGTCCGTGTAAGGGTCATTGTGAGGGTTCCATGTGTGGCTCAGTGTGAGGGTCACTGTGAGGGCTCAGTGCAAGGGCCTAGTGCAAGTGTCATTGTGAGGGCTCTGTGCAAGGGTGATTATGAAAGCTCCATATGAAGCCCAGTACGAGGGTCCATGTGAGGGTCACTGTGAGGGCTCAGCATGAGGCTCCGTGCGAGGGTCATTATGAGGGCCCAGTGTGAGGGTAACTGTGATGGGTTCAGTGCGATGGTCCATGTGAGTGTCATTGTGAGGGCCCAGTGCGAGGGTTGGTGCAAGGGTCATTGTGAGAGCTCCATGTGAGGCTCAGTGTGAGGGTCATTGTGAAGGCCCAGTGCGAGGGTCCATGTGTGGGTCACTATGAGTGCTTATTGCAAGGGCCTACTGCAAGGGTCACTGTGAAGGCTTAGTGCAAGGGTCCATGCAAGGTTTATTGTGAGGGCCCAGCATGAGGCTTTGTGCAAGGGTCATTATGAGGGCCCATCGTGAGGGTAACTGTGAGGGCTCAGGGCGAGGGTCCATGTTAGTGTCATTGTGAGAACTCCATGTGAGGGTCTGTGTAAGGGTCATTGTGAAGGTTCCATGTGTGGCTCAGTGTGAGGGTCATTGTGAAGGCCCTGTGCGAGGGTCCATGCGAGTGTCATTGTGAGGGCCCAGTGCGAGGGTCTGTGCAAGGGTCATTGTGAGAGCTCTGTGTGAGGGTCTGAGTAAGGGTCATTGTCAGGGTTCCATGTGAGGCTCGGTGTGAGGGTCCATGTGAGGGTCACTGTGAAGGCTCAGTGCAAGGCCTAGTGCAAGGGTCCGTGCAAGGGTCACTGTGAGGGCCCAGGATTAGGCTCCATGCAAGGATCATTATGAGGGCCCAGTGTGAGGGTAACTGTGGGGGCTCAGTGCAAGGGTCTGTGCAAGCGTCATTGTGAGGGCTCCGTGCAAGGGTGATTATGAAAGCTCCATATGAGGCCCAGTGCGAGGGTCCATGTGAGGGTCACTGTGAGGGCTCAGCATGAGGCTCTGTGCGAGGGTCTGTGTGAGGCTCATTGTGAGGGTCTGTGCTGTCTTGATGCCTTACTGTCCTTCTGTAAAACCGTGAATAACTCCGGGAGCCCCAGTTTGGTAGTTTACAGTGTTTGAGCAGCTAAAGATCTGAGCTATGAACTTTGGGCTAAATTGAGTGAGTTGACTCCTGAGCTCCTGACGTCAGCAGATTTCAGTTCAGCTCCAGAACAGAATCTTCTCAGTTATCGTTCGTATCATGCGGAGTGTCAGAACTTCTCAACAGTGTCGCTCTGAAGCCACTGACTTCTAGAGGGTAGAAATGATCCAGAGCTACTGGGAATAAAAACTTTTTGCTTAACCTTAATAAAAGTTAATAAGACAAAGCTTAAGTGGTTTTCTGTCTCTTGTAAAGTTATCATTTTAGAAATGAGAGTTTCTTTTTCTGACAGTGATGATCTACAAAGTGCTCAGTAATGGAAATGGAACATTCTAGAAATCAATCTGAAATCAGGACAGGTAGCAGCTTTACCTCAGCATGAAACTCCACTGAGTTTAATTCGTTATTAGCCATGTTAGCGTTGTGGCTGAGGTGTTGAGCTGCTCTTTGACTGAACGGTGATGCTCTTCTGACCTGCTGACCTGCCACTGCAGTCTGAGTTCAGTCCTGCAGCTCTAAAGGCCTGAAAGAGGCTGTTTGTCCTCTCAGCCGCAGTCGGCACTGTTGGACTGTGTCAGTGCCCCTTGCTGGCTGTGGCTGATGGTTCCACAGGGCAAAATGGAGCTCCAGAGTCCAGCTGAGCTCTGTGTGTGTGTATGTGTAGATTATCTCAATATTCATTTCTTTAGTATCAAACATTCCTGGAAGTTTTGTATATTAATGGCAGAAAGTGATATTTGTGCTGTGATTAAATACATTACACTTTATTCTGATGGTTTCCTGTAAATTAACTGGAAAAACAGCATTAGGATTAGTTTGAGTGGGATTAGGATTGAGGTAAATTAAGCATTAATATCAGGGTTTAAATAGATTCAGTGTTAGGATTAGGGTTTGAGTAGATTAAGCATGAGGATTAGGGTTTGAGTAGATTAAGCGTGAGGATTAGGGTTTGAGTAGAATTAAGCATTGGGATTAGAGTTTGAGTAGATTAAGTGTTGGGATTAAAGTTTGAGTAGATTAAGCGTTGAGATTAGGGTTTGAGTAGGTTTAGGATTGAGGTTAGGATTGGGGTTAAAGTGAGTTTGAGATTAGGATTAGGGAAAAGTTGAGATTAATTTAACAGATATTTAATTAAATGTCATTTAAGGGTAATGTAAATGAGACTACCAAGTGTCTACAGTGGAACATCAGAATCAGAAGGCTTTAAATATTCCCAGTTTTGCAAACTGCACTTCATTAAACGTCCTGCTGATGATGGAATGTGTGTGTGTGTGTGTGTGTTTGAGTGACCCAGTTGGCTCTGTGCCAATTCTATTAGGCCCAGAAGCCACAAACACACACTGTCTGGTTCCTGCACATGTGTGTTGGACAACTCCACTTTTTTTTTTCAAAGCGACTAGTTATGATTGCAGTTCTGTACTTTAATATTGTAAAAACAGTTTCATGGCATCAGTGAAACGTGTTGTTTGCCCCTCTCAGTGTAACAGCACACACTGCAGTGTTGGACTGACTCCCAGTGCTCCTCTACTCAGTGAGACTCTGTCACTGGACTGAAAACAGTTCAAACTCTCCTGTTTTTACTTCTGATTTATTTCAGTGCAGTTGTACAGTTTGCGGAGGAGCTGGTTTAATCTGGCGCAGTTTAATTACACCAATACAGTGCTTTGTTCTTATGTGTTTTCCCAGAAAAACACAACTGTGTGTGGGTCAGTGGTGTGTGTGTGGTGTGTTCCTGTGCTGTTTCTGTGTGTGTTCGTTCATGTGCTGTTTCTCTGTGTGTGTGTGTGTGTGTGTGTGTGTGTGTGTGTTCGTTCCTGTGCCATTTCTCTGTGTGTGTGTGTGGTGAGTGTGTCGGGGCTGAGCAATGCCCCCTGGCCAACATCTGCTCTCTGAGGCTCTGACTGACTCTTTCGGTGTGATGTTAGTTTATAATCTGAGTGACCTGTATTTACAGATTTATGCCTGAAAGACAAACGGCAGCCCAAATTCACTTCATTCAGATCAGATATCCGCTGTAGTCCTGAACTCTGTATTGGTGCTAAGAGGAGCTCTTGGTGTTTAAAGCAGATGGAATCAAACCTGCACTGCGGTGTTTGGATCTATAGGTCACGGGATAGTTAGAACAACCTTTACAGACCTTTTCTGTTAATCTAATCCAGCTCCAGCAGAGTTTAAGAGTTCATCCGAACAGCTTCCTCTTCAGATGAGCTCTAAGAGAGAGCAGCGTTTAACATCTGCATTTAAATCAGTGGTGGCTGGTGATCCAGGCTGAGTATTAAGGACAAAAAAGGCAAAATGAAAATACTGAGAGAAATGAGGAGGATGAGAAAGAAACAGAGGAAGAAAAACATCAAGATAAAGAAAGAGATAGAAAGGAGGAGGAATGACTGGGCAAATGAGCAGGAGAAGGTGAGTGAGATGTAGAAGTATTGACAGATAGATGTGCAGGTGGAAGAAGATGGACAGAAAGAGCAGAAAGAATAAAGGATGTGTTGAGGCCTCAGACTCTGACCCATCAGCTTTCGTTAATTCTCCTGATGTCCAACAGAGTGTCCACTGTCACTGCGTGTTATTGAGAACTCACTGGAAATGCCCGTAGGGTTCTCAGTAACACACAGTGACGGGAGACAGAAGGAACCCATCTTGTTCCTGCTCTCACAGTTCTTCTCTTACTAACAAAGAAGTTCCAGCTCCCTGCAGTGTATGTGCAGTCATCGAACATCAAGAACCAATGGGTCAGAGGATTCACACCTCTGCAGCCCCCAACTGGACTCTGGACAGAGCTGGATTTGAAGGACCACAGGCCTCAGGAGATGGAGAACTTTTGATGGAGAGACGGTGTTCGGTGTTATGTCTTTGTGAAATCCTAGTAGTATGTTAGCGCTACACTAATGGTAAGGCACATAAACATTTACACATGGTTGTTCTAGATTAATCACTGATATTTAAAGCTTGTAAAAGACGTTCAATATGTTTTAAAGACATTCCAGATGTTTTATCTGAAGCTTGTAACAGACATTATCATATATCTGAGCTTGTCTGTATCAGTGTTACGGTGACTCTTTTAGTAAAGAGTCCTGACATGGAGCTGCTGCCACGGTTTTCCTAACAACTAACTGGAATACTGCTTAGGCTATGGCTCACATTCATACTCAGTGACATATCTAGGACTTCCAGAATGATTAGAGAAGAGATGCCCAGTCCCAGTCCTGGAGATCTACCACCCTGAAGTTTTCAGATCCAGCATACCTGGCTCTAATATTCAGATGCCCCTGAAGGCCTTCATTACCTGAATCAGTTGTGTCCTGGCCTGAAGTGATGTTTTTCTCACAAAATTTGTCAAAAATCAGAGCGGGATTGGTTGGTTCCTCTGTCACTTCCTAATTATGTTGGCAGTTAATCTAACATATAAGGCCTTCAGTCCAGCTCCTGAAGTCCTAACCAATGAGAGAGCAGCTCGGCTGTATCTACCTAGATACCGCAGAGAGAACAACCCTGACTGAACAATTTTCTGTTCTGTGTTTTAAGATTTTAATTAAATAAAAATGACATTTTTTAGTTCCCAGAAATCATTTGACCTTCTCTGAAGACCCTGAAGGCCATGATGGTCCCACACTGGGTAAATGCATGTTTCATAAATCTGAAAATAAAACTGCTTTAATGTTCTAAAGCTGTAGAGCCTCTGTAGTCCTGACTGTAAACATCAGCATTGTGTTCTGGATGTGGCCTTTTGGTCCTGAAGGTCTTTATCATTCAATCATCACTCTGACTCAGGAGAGGGTTTTTGGGAGGCGGAGTTGGAGCTGCTGGAAGCTGCAGACATTTCTCCTCAGTAACGGGCTGCTGTGTGTTAGTGATGGAAAGCATCTCAATGTGAATAAGCAGCGGCGAGACAAATCTGTTTCCTAATGTATCAGAGCGCACTGCTGTTTGCACTTGCTGATCTGTAGATGTTTTTATTTGAAGCTCCAGGAATAACGTTTATCCATTTCTTTTTATTATTTTTTGGTGACTGATTGAAGGTGCAGTGTGTCATGGTGGGAACTCTGATGATGTAATATTTTACATACAAAATATATGAAAAACAATAATAATAATAATTGTTTTTCAAAATTGTCATTCAAATTAAGAGTTTGTGACCAGAATTACAGAACCATACAAGAGAATTTAGAGTTCTGAATTTTGAGAGAGTCTTAGATGCTCTAACTTCTTTCATCAGATGTTAGCTTTGAGTCCAGGGCCTGTTTCCACCTAAGGTTTAATTCTCCTGAACATGTGTGGTTAAGCATAAAACTAGAAACTCCATGTAAGGCATCAGTAATGATTTAGTAATGATTTCATTGATTTAGTAATGATTTCATTGATTAGCCGATCAGGCTTCAGTTCAAACACTCTATCTGGAGACTGATGATAAACACTTCCAGTCACATTTTCTGTCAATTATTATTTTGACCAGTGGTTTTCATACCACTCCCTCTTCTATGTCATGAGGCCCTTAAAATGCACTGTAAATCGCTCTGATCTTCGGATCTTTGATCTCATGCCTTGATCTATAATTTTCTGATATTCTGATTTCTGCTGTAAGTCAATACAAACTTTTGCCTCCTCAAAGCAAGAAGGGCCCGAGTTCAATTTCCTGGCTGGGCGATCAGGGTTCTTTCTGTGTGGAGTTTGCACGTTCTCCCCTTGTCTGCCTGGGTTTCCTCTGGGTGCTCCTCATGTGTCCTGTGGTGCAAGTATGATCATGTCCTGTTGATAAGTCTTATGTGGGTGTGGATCGGGGTTGGAATTGGGTGGGGGGGGGGTGCTTTCCTTTAAATGATAAAATAATAACAAAATGAATAACAAAAACTACAACAACACGGTGTTGCTTTAAAAAAGAAATTATTCAAATTTTGCAAGAACTTTGGGCCTCATTTCAAGTTTCTTCTTAAGTGTGTTCTTGAGAAATGTCCTAAGAAAAACTCTATATCAGATTCATGACGTGTTCTTAAAACATAGAACTGTTCTCACCTTTGTGCTCTTGAGTGAGTGTACATTCTGTTTTTACCTAGAACAAATCCCAAATAAGTGGGATTTAAGAAGAAATTCTTAAGAACGGTTGGTAAGTGAGGGTCAGTGTCATCACATTATTTACTGAGATCTGATCTGATGCAGCAATTCTGTGTCTGATCAAACCGGCTCTGAGACTGAAGAGCGGCTGTTTTGTCATTAGTGGTGGATGTGTGTGACTGTGTAGACATTCAGCTGCTCTGCTGGTTTGTTAAAGTTTTGTTTCAGGGGCTGAACTGAAGTGTTGTTGTCAGTGCAGTGGACAGTGTCGAGCCCTGAGTGCAGTGAAAGCTGTGTTTCAGATCTTCGGCGATCGTCATGTAGTTTATTTAAAGAGCTCTCAGCTCTGATTCAGACAGATGGTGTCCTTTTTACTCTGTGTGGTCAGTATGTCCCACCTGAGATGGCGCTAAGGGTCTGCTTTACAGGTGAGATGGGGACAGTGGGCTGTGTTCTGTGTTTTGGGTTCTCAGCTTTTTGATTTTCCGGTTCTAATGCTGGAGTTGAAAGTTGCTCCCCGTCCAGTTGTGTGTGTGTGTCTGTGTTGCCCCCTCACAGGTCTTCTGTAATCCATTCAATATATAAGTATATATAAGTATGAAGAACACAGCCTGCCTGACAGAACATTTCTCTTTCACACATTAATTTAGCACACACGCTTCTCAGAAACAGTTCAGTCGTGTTTATTACTAAGACCAAATGACAGCATGTGTAATTCACTATCCCACTGTCACATCTGTGTGTGTGTGTTTTATTTGAACACATCTTTACCAATAAACACACATGCTTTTTACACACCTGAAAATATACAGCGGAGGTTTCAAGGATTCAGTAAAATACACTGATATTAAGATATTAACCATTCACTGATGTTTACTAATATTCACCGATATTCACTAATATTTACTGATATTTACTAATATTCAAACACTCTGACTGTAGTGAGTCCTGTGGATGTTGAATTTTGGAAATTGTAGGTTCTTCATTATTAGATGATGAACTGTGTTTTTTCTCACCTCCTGATCCCGATGGCCTGTAGGTGGCAGCGTCGTCATGCCAATGGAAAGCCTTGGCTGCGTTTCACTGGATACCTGTCTGATCAGATCTCTGATCATCAGCTTGGTGAAGTGTGTGTGTATGTGTGTATGTGTGTGTGTTATTGATCTGCTCCAGTGCAGCAGAGTTTGCCTTCAACAATCACCCCCAAACTTACACAACAGTAAATTTACTTTTAGCCAAACCTACCACAAATACCCATAATTCAAAAACAACTACCCAAAAATGAAACAAAATTACCCACAAATTAGCCAAAAATATTTTTAAAAATTACTCGAAAAGTTCCTAAAAGTGTGTGCGTGTTGTCGGTAATGATCAAATCAGTCCAGTTCAGTTCATACTTAAACATATCATCAGAAATATTTTTCTATTTTTTCTATTTTTTAGTTAAGATTCTTGTGCAACGCATTTGATTGATCTTTTTAAGTGGTTATTATTCTGTGTCGTGTGATATATATTTTAAGTATTATTATTAAGTATTATTCTTCAAATTTTTATTATTATTATTATTATTATTATTATTATTATTCAATACTTCTGTTTTTTTCTATTCTACTCAAATCTGATTTACGAAACTTACATTTTGATGTAATTGTTTATCTTCCCAGATAAATAAACAGAAATGACCTTCCGTTTTTACTGAGGACTGATCAGTTTATTAGTGCTTTTAGAAGAGTTTAGTTTAAAGGTGAAGCCGACTGAGGCAGTCCGGCAGGTGAAGCCACTAAACTGTCTGTAAGTGTACTAAAGTCAAACTAAATTCACATTAAAGCAGATTATATTTTGTTTCTGCTGCTGTTTATGTTCTGCAGCTCGAGGTGTCACAGCCAGACCATAATACTCTCTCTCTCACATATGCACAGCAATCTTCTGCTCGAGCGAGTGGACTAATGCATCGCTATGGAAACCATCACACACATACACACACACACACACAAAAACACTCATGTGATGGTGATGGTTTCCATAGCGATGCATTAGGAAGGTGCTGAATTCCTGATCAGAATAAAGTTCCAGGTGTGATCACAACAGGTAAATGCAGTGCATGCTGGGAAATGTCTCTGTGTCTGAGCCCCGGAGCTGTTTATGGAAATGCTGGATTTAATAATGACTCCTCACACACATGACTGGGGGGGTTATTTTACACTAACACTGATATTAATAACAACAATAATAATTTTATTTATAGAGCACATTACAAACATGAAGCAGCTCATACTGCTTCATAATCAAATATTAACTTTGTAAAGTAACAGCAAAAATATTAAACAATAAATGAAAAGTAGTAATAAACCATAGTAAAACCATATTAATAAAATTACTATTAAAATAAAGGAATGTAAAATAAGATCAAATAAACAAAATCAAATAAAAAGATAAACTGAAAGCAAGATAAATGAAGCCAAATATTTAAAAAATAAAAAGCAAAAAATATAAAACACTGTAAAATTAGCAATGAAAATAGTAACGGAAAGATCTTTGGAATGAAATACTATTTTAAAATATATAAAACCAAAAACAATCAAAATGTAAAAACAGTAATAAAAGATAAATAAAATTAAAGTAAAATAATTTGGAGAAAAAAACACTGTTCAAAGCTCAAAATAATGAAGTAAAATAATCAAGTAAACTAAAAAGATAATAAAACTGAATAAAATTTGTCTTTATCATTTAAAATAACAGCTGAATCATAAAAAAAAGTTTTCAGATGTTTATTAAAAGTGAGTTCTGTGTTTTGCAGAAGATTTAGAATTCAAGGAAATAAATAGCACATTTTTTAAATAATCGTGATTGCAGTATTGACCAAAGTAATGGTGATTATGATTTTTGCCATAATTGAGCAGCCCCCCGACACAACACAGCTGTACTCTGACTGAACTACACTCTCAGAAATAAAGGTACTAAACTCTCACTGGGTCAGTTCCCCTCCTGTCACTGGGGTGGGACCCTCAAGGGTGCATCCTACACATCTGTACCATAATGACTCCACACACCCCGTCTCGTCTCTGGGCTTTTTATTTTATTGTTCTGTTTTAAAACATTAGGTTATGAAAAGGTACACATATGTACTTTTCACCTGGAAAAACCTATTTATGGTGCATAATTAGACCTTAAAACCACTGTTGTACCTTTGAGGGAACATTTACACTGTTTGTACTTTGCACAGAACCTTTATTTCTAACAGTGTATCAGTTGAGTGGAATGAGGAAATGTTCCAGGTGGGGTTTAGGGTTTGGCTCCTGTCAGCATCACCATTCCAAACAAACGACAAACAAGCGCAGCCTGGCATCTGAGGCTGAGCGCCGCCAGAGGTGCAGCTGTGTTTCTGATCGCTGCTGTACAGCAGGTGAGACAGGCTGACAGGTAAGGCTCAGAATGGGTGACAGATTTGGCACTGGATCTAATTTATGTGCCACAGCCAGATACACTAATGATGTGTTATGCTGAACATGTTAATAATTAATAATAACTTTCTGAAGAAATAATCCTGACTTAAAAATAAGAGGGGAAAACCAGCGAGAGCTCTGACCTCATACTGACAGCAGCAGAGAGAACATCAGATTTACATTCCACTCATCAGACATCCGCATACGCACTGTTTAGGGAAGGATTAGCCAGCTATGATTAACTTTTAACCCTCTGGGTTCCACAAACTTGCCCACTCGTCAAATTCTCTGTTTCTATATCTGTGTCTGTATCTTTGTGATGATCCAGTTTAGAAATCCAGTTCAAACATTTCCTGAATCTGTAGAGTCGCCCTTTCCATTCCTTCTCATCACAAGATTGTACATGATTCACATCTGGAATTATGAGGCTATGAAGAGGGGCTGAGATACACGTCATCCGCCTCTCACCGTGTGGAACTGGTGGATTTGTGTGTCCGTCTACATTTTTTCTACATTTATGTGAAACTGACCAAAGGACACTCAGGAAATCTCTAAGGACTGACCCATCACGCCGGAAACCCTTCATTCTTCATTCAGTCCACATTGGAGATACATGTGAAATGGCGTGCAGAGAGTTTATAACTGCTGAGGTTGCTGCAGCAGTTTTGGAAAGTAGCGATGAAGTTAACAGAGCATTATGAAACATATGAGGATCATGTTATATGAAAAGCCGTTACAAGGAGAATTTAAGAAGCTATGAACAAATCGAGAAAATGGCCTCAGAGAGTTAAATGTCCTGTTTTGTATAAAATTGACATTAATCTCTTTTTTCCCAGTGAACATGAAATGCAGTTCTGAGTGTTGTGGAGCTCCATCAGCTGAACTGAGTAATAATTTTATGCTTCAGAAACATTGATGTTGAAGATGGAAGTAAGTTTTATTTACAAAATCAGAAGCTGGATGTTGGTCTTTGTAGGTGAGTGAACAGGTCAATGTTTATAAAAGTGCTATTATTGTGTTTTCTGTGTTGTTTGTGTTTATTGTGTTTAAATGTGCATCATTGTAGACAGATCTAAAATTTATTTATTAATTCATTTACTTATTTCTGCTTCTTAGTGTCCTGCTAATAATTTTAAAACGTTTTATATTATTCCAAACCTTTGAATGATGGTGTAAGTGGACCTGCAGGATAAGACAGACGAGAATGTTCACAGAGATCAGAATGAGGAACCAGGAAGCGAGGACCTGAGAAACGGGGAATCTGGAACACAGGAAGTAGGACAGTGACACAAAAGGATTATTTATCTCCAGTCATAACAGCACAGGAGCAGACAGTGATGAAGGGGCGGAGACAGAAGCTTCCAGAAAGAGTAAGTGCTGAAGTTTGAGTGCTGACGTGTTAAGCGTCAGTGTTAACAAAGTGTTAAATCACCTTCAGCACTTCAGAGAAACTGCTGCACCTGAAACACACCTTCACTCTAAGAACTGCACATAAACATCTGAGACACACACAGCAGATGACACTTCACACACTTTACTGACCAGTACAGTTAGTGCACTAAGTTAAGCCAGCTCCAACACTGCGGCTCACTGAAGCTTTGAGTCACTTTTACAGCACATTCGTATTATTTTCTATAAAATCTTAGCTGTACAGAGTAGATTTAAATCTTACAGACAGCAAAATGTATTTTTTATATATTTAATTCAATATTTAAAGCATTTTGTGTTTTTATGTACTGAGAAGTCTATACAGTATCTATTTCTATCCTAAAATTTAATTACTGCTTTTCATTAATGAGGCATTCTGAATATGAATTTGTTTGGGGGGCTTTGTGTTTACATCTATGATGCCTGGTGTTGCGACGCTGTTGTGGTCTAAAAACACTGCTCACCGTTAGCCGAGTTTATGGCTATTAAGTGCAGGCCATTCTACATCCCGAGGGAATTTACTGTTATAATCTTCGCTGTTTATATTCCTCTGAGCTCCAATAACAGCAATAGGAGTGAGGCACTGAATGAGCTGTATCGACACATCAGTGAGCAGCAGACAGCCCACCCTGATGCTTTTCTCATCTTGGCTGGAGATTTCAATCATGCAGACCCAAAAAGTGTGTTTCCAAAAATATATCAGCACAAACTTTTCAACACAGGGAAAAAACACACTGGACCATGTTTACACCACCCAGAAAGAAGCTTACAAAGCCATTCCCCTCCCCCACCTTGGCGTCTCTGACCACATCACTGTTATGCTAATGCCAGCATACAGACCACTGGTTAAAGTCACCAAACCAGTTCATAAGCAGGTACGAGTGTGGCTGGAAGGGTCTTCAGAGACATGTCAGGACTGTTTTAACACCACAGACTGGAATGTGGCTGGGGCTGAACACTTCACTGCGCAACTGGCTGTTAGACTTCCTGACTGGGAGACCACAGGCAGTACGGGCCGGCAACAACACATCCCGCACCATCACACTGAATACGGGGACCCCCCAAGGATGTGTACTGAGACCCCTCCTATTCACTCTGATGTCCCACGACTGCACACCGTCGCACAGCTCCAACCTCTTCATCAAGTTCGTGGATGACACGACTGTGGTGGGTCTCATCAGAAACAATGATGAGACAAACTACAGGAGCGAGGTGAGCCGCCTGGCCTTGTGGTGTAGACACAACAATCTCCATCTGAACATTGATAAGACGAAGGAGATCGTTGTGGACTTCAGGAGAACGTGCACCCAGCATGCTCCTCTGACCATCTACGGTGCTGCTGTGGAGAGGGTGAACAGCACCAAGTTCCTGGGCGTGCACGTCACAGAGGACCTCTCCTGGGCCAACAACACAGCATCACTGGCCAGAAGGGCTCATCAGCGCCTCTACTTCCTCCGCAAACTGAGAAGAGCCAGAACCCCAGCCCCCATCATGTGTACCTTCTACAGAGGTACCATCGAGAGCATCCTGACCAGCTGCATCACCGTGTGGTATGGCGCCTGCACCGTGTCCTGCCGCAAGACACTCCAGCGCATCATGAGAGCAGCTGAGAAGATCGTTGGCACCTCCCTCCCCTCCCTCCAAGAGATATACAACTCCCGTCTTACCCGAAAAGCCCTCTGCATGGCAGGTGATACCACTCACCCACTACACAGCTTCTTCAGCCTGCTGCCATCAGGGAGGAGACTGCGGAGTCTCCGGGCCAGGACCAGCAGACTGGGGGACAGCTTCATCCACCAGGCTGTCAGGATGCTGAACTCTCTCCCTACTTTGCCCCTTTAGAATTTCATTCTGGACGTTAATTTTATAAGAACTTCGATACAGGTATAGATCTTCATTCATCTGCTTTAGTTCTGTATTAATATCTGTGTTTTCCATTAGAGATTTTATTTTGCTAAATAATGACTGATTTAAGGTTTTTCCTTCTAAACTGTGAGATAATACACTGAACCTCTTTGTGCTGTACACCCTAAGAACTGAATACAGAACCACCAACACTCAGAGGTTAAAACTGTTGTGTGTGGTTCTTTAAAACAAAGATGTGGTACAAGGTGGTTCTATATAGCACCAAAGACGGTTTCACTGTTGTTCAAAGTCAGAGAACCTGTTGTTTTGCTGTGTAAAACCCTTTTAGCTGAGAGCGTGGCGAGTTTGTCAGTGCTGGTGACTCTCCATCTCTGCTGTGTTTGAAGGTCATGATTAGCTCTAAAGTCCATCTTGAATAGAACCTCAGAGTTATCAGAACCCACTGTGTTCTCTTTCAGCTGAATTTTCTGCTTTGGGGGGGGACTTTGTCTCTTTGTCTGAGTCGGTACCTCTCGGCATTCGGCCTGGATTTTTGGGGGTGGGGTTGGTGCTCATTAATATGCATAATGCAGTGTTGACTGACAGCTCTTTAGGAATCTTCCTGGTTGTTGTTGATGATTGTGGAAGTTCATTCTGTTTCTGCTCTGTGGGGGGGTGGAGCTTGTGCCCCAAGTGACCTTTTGGCTTTATACACACACACACACACACACACTCTGACAGTCTCAGTTCTGTTATTGAACTAAAAGATCATCCAGATACGTCAGTAAAAGATCTGTTTATAGAGAAATCAACACGGATCAGAATTATTATAATAAACTAGCAGTGAAAAAAGCTCATTAACTGTAATAAAACACTTTTCAAAAAAACATTTTTTTTTTGAAAACTATAATGTCCACTCACAAACTACACAAACTGAACAGAAGGACTGAAAATAAAGCTTTAGTTGTAGTGTTTTCAAAGTGAATGAGAGTTTAGAAGTGTGTTTCTGTGTTTGTGTTTGGTCTTTAAGTAAAGCTGTAGCTGAGCTGAGTTCAGTCACTGCTGTGTTCATTTTATTCAACTCTCATAAAATACCTGCTATTACAGTGCTAAGACAACTAAAACTGAAACTAAATACAAACTAAACTAAAATTATTACTGTTCAGAAAATAAAAAATAAAATAATTCATGCAGCCTTAAAACTAAACTGAAATCAAAAACCAAAATGAAAAACTAAATTAAACTAATGGAAATTTAGAAACTCTTAATATTGCTGACACAGAGAAACAGAACTTTTCGGTCAGACAGGAGGACAGTGGGGACAGATGTTGAGGTTTAAGTTGTTATTCTTTACTCTAATCAGACACTGAAACAGTAAAATGCATCCATAGTTAAAAAACAAGCTCAGGATAAGTCTGAGTGCTGTGAGTCTGTTTAATTTTTTCCTCTGAGCTTCACGTTTTACATCTGTGTTCTTTTAAAAACGGTCGTAATTCATTTCTACATGATGGTGTTCCAGCCCCTCTCACAGTTAAACAGGCCGATTGTGTTACTCTGCCTTTAAGACTAATATATACAGTCAGGTCCATAAATATTCGGATTTCGATAGTTATTTCAGCTGTCTGCCACAGCATATTGGAGTTAAAATTAAATAATGAACATCAGGATAAAGTGCGGCTTTAATCTAAGAATATTTATGTCCAATCATTTTCATATATAGCCACCCATTTTTAGGGGCTCAAAAGTAATTGTACAGTTGGCTGCCATCATTAAAATCAAAACAAGCCCATCAGAGAGAGCAGGAACATTAGGAGCAACCAGATCAGCTATTTAGTACATTCTTAAACAGAAAGATCACACTGAGGAAACACCAGAAGACCTTGAGGACCACAGACAACACTCACTGAAGGTAAAACACAATGAGAACAAGCAGGAAGTGAAGACAGCTGCAGTAAAGGTCTGACAGACCATCACCAGGGACGAAGCCCAGTGTCTGCTGATGTCTACGGGTTCTGGCCCAAAGCTAGACACCGTTGGTCACTCACTTCATGCACCTTGAGTATCAGGATTATATGTGGATGAGGCCACATAAAAATGCAAGTGTAAACACAGCCAAGATGCATTTAAAACAGAGACAAATCTGATCATTCAGACCCCTTCAGGAGATGGACTGAGACATTCGAACCACGTGTTACAGCACTGACCGGAACCCCTCCCAGTACAACAGAAACTCTTCCCAGTAGAACAGAAACTTCTCCCAGTACAACCAAAACCCCTCCCAGTACAACATAAACTCCTCCCAGTACAACCAAAACCCTTCCCAGTAAAACAGAAACTCCTCCCAGTACAACCAAAACCCCTCCCATCACAACAGAAACTCCTTCCAGCACAGCCGAAACCCCTTCTAGCAGAACAGAAACCCCTCCAGTACAACTGAAACTCGTCCCAACACAACTGAAACTCCTCTCAGTGAAACCAAAACCCCTTCTAGAACAGAAACCCCTCCCAGTACAACTGAAACTCCTCCCAGTACAACAGAAACTCCTCCCAGTAAAACTGAAACCCCTCCCAGTAGAACAGAAACTCCTCCCAGTACAACCAAAACCCTTCCCAGTACAACCAAAACCCTTCCCAGTACAATAGAAACTCCCCCCAGTACAACCAAAACCCCTCCCAGCACAACGGAAACTCCTTTCAGCACAGCCGAAACCCCTTCTAGTAGAACAGAAACTCCTCCAGTACAACTGAAACTCCTCCCAGTACAACTGAAACTCCTCCCAGTACAACCAAAACTTCTCCCAGTACAACAGAAACTCCTCCCCGTACAACCAAAACCCCTTCTAGTAAATCAAAAACCCCTCCCAGTACAACTGAAACACCTCCCAGCACAGCCAAAACCCCTCCCAGTAGAACAGAAACTCCTCCCAGCACAGCTGAAACCCCTTCCAAAACTGGAAGGGGACAAAACAAAATGTTTATTATCAACATGTAAAATGACCTTGAAAATATGAGGAAGGTCAGAGGTCAATGTTTTGCCCGCCCCCGTCCACCCACCACAGAGAAGAGGGAGTGTTGAAAGGCTCTCTGATGAAGTGAAAGGCCTCACTGAGGCTTTCATTAGTGTTAGACAGACTGTTTGAGCTAGTTGGTCAGTAATGCTCGGCCGGCTTCTCTCTGCAATCCAAGTGTTTCTGTGTTATATTGGAAGAGTAATTGTGCTGGACAGTGATTGGCCGTTCCGGAGCTGCTACTAATTGTAGTCTGCTGTGGCTCTGCGTCCGCTTGGCATCATTATGCAGGTTTGGATGATGTTCAGCTTCTGAACTACAAACAGCTCTGAGGAGCATAAATACAGTCACGCAGAGCCGGCTCACCAAAAACTCAGAGTAATGACGTTGGTCTGCAGTGTCCACCTCTCTCTCACTCTTTCTCTCTATCTATCTAAGAAGAAAGAGGGAGTAGAATAACTGCGCTAGCATTAGCCTGCCCTAGCTAATGGGACCCAGACTGTGAATGGATCTCAGCTGACAGCTGTGATGGAGAAGGAGGTGTGTTCTCTCCAAAATTACACCCCAGCTCCAAACATCCGCCGTCTCCGTCTCTGCTGGCTTTCACATTCCAACATAGTGTGTCAGGTGTGTGTTTGCGTGTTTGCCAGCTCTCCAGCTGAAAGCCTCGCAGGCCAGTGAAGTGAAGTAGAGCATCCTTCTCCTGCCAGACCACCGTCCACTCAACACACCAAACCATAAAGATTCTGCACCTTCTGGATGATGTAGACCTCATGAAGACCTCACTAGTCAGTCGTCACTGTCCAGAGAAAAACATCTCCAATTATAGTAACTTCACAGGGAAAAACAGGTATAACATTCTTTACATTAATGTAAATTATGTAAATTAATAAAAATAGCTTTTAATCTAAGTGATTTTGGAGCATCTCTATTAATCCATTCATCATCAAAACTTTACACGAGGTAAAGGACAGCTGCTCTGTTCAAATGATGCAGAAAAGTAAAGTCTAAAAATATGGAAATACTCCTTTTTTTTGTTTGGAAAGTGACAAAATGTTTCTGAAGTTAAAGGACTTAAAATCTAACCAAAGCTCTGAGGCTGCGTTCACAGGTAACAGTGACCACTCTGATCTTTTCTAACAGATTTCTGCTGTTATCTGATTATGAAGTGCTCGTGTAAACACACACTCTGGTTTCTTAGATTAGATGAAGGTCTATAAATCTGATTAAGAAATCTGATAAAGAGGCTTGATATGAGCTCAGTAATGGGGTTTCTCAGTGCATGTAATCCCTCACTCTGATTTCTTTCATTTCTCTCAGTCTGCACATGTGTGAAAACAGAGCGCTGACCCAGAAGCAGCAAGCAGCGTTTAACACAGCACAACACTTTTGGAGCGATGCTGAAACAACTACATGCTCGAGGACATGAGGGATTTAAATATTCTTCATCTTTTAGATGATGTTTGTTTATATTTTCAGCTAAAGTGACTCAAAAAGCCATGGTGTGCAGTTTGAGTTTTACAATGCGTTTACGTCATGTCTTACTCTGTGAGTTTATTGGTCAGTTGTAAAGCAGAAATTTGATCACTGCCTGACTCATGTAGACCTGGAGTTTCCCCATTGTCTGATTACACAAGAGCATGAAAACACACTGAACCAGTTACTGACACAATCTGATTTTCTGCAGTTATCAGATTATTAAGTGTAAACACACCAAACCAGTTATTAACCAGTTGTTACAATGGTTACGCTTCACGTCTTTCACTTTAGAGGATGAGCTTAATGAGCTCAGGTGGTGTAAACAATCAATTTAACAGTGATTCAAAATCATGTTTAAAAGGATATTTTCAAATGACAACAGACACAAAAGGAGCCTCTTTATCTGGTACATCACTGTTTTGGCTCTGAGTTTGTGTCCCTTTACTTGCACAGCAGGTAAACTGAGGGTACTGAGCTTCCTCTTTCTGTTTGATCAGCTTTCGCAATTAACAGAGAAATTCACAATTGTAACTTTTTAACAATAAACTTTATTCAGTGGGGACATTTTAGTGTCTGCTTTTTGTTCACACAGCTCATTTTGGAGTTTATTGATTGATGTTTGTCATCCTCAGAGTGAAATTTGTTGTAAAAATGTTCAAAACAAATAATGATATAAAACAAACATAGCAAAACATTCACAACCACTTAAACTTCACTTTAAGAGTTCATGATTTTTACTGCATTTGTGACAAACAATCTCCTGTAAATGTTTTTAGAGCCCTTGGCATCCTTCATCTCCCACATGATGGAAGCAGATCAAACTGTGAAAAATAAATTAACCTTAAGCTGTTTGTACCCAAATCGTCCCTGTGATTTTACACTTTCTGATATTCTACAGGTTCAACATTGATATCCCCCTAAACCTACAGCCCCTCTGAGAGAAAGAGGGCGTGTATGCTGGGGTGTGGATTCCAGTGGTGAAGTGCTGTATTTGCTCAATGAGTGTGAGTATCAAATATAGGGCACATTAAAAAAGATAATGTGAAAGATCAAACAAACAAACAAATTGGATTTGGGAAATAAATCAGATTTGGATCATTTTGAGCTGCAGTCTGAATGTGGGCTCAGATAAAGATTTGGATACAGACTCTGAGAAATAAGCAGAATAATGGAGCATAAAGCAGGACTGAAGAGGACGAGCGGGAGGAGGAGCTGCGCTGGAGTGCAGCAATGACTCTCTCCTCCAGTCTGTCACAAAGCACTTCCACAGAGAATGTGAGTGGAGATGTAGGTCAGACCTGTCAGACCCAGCCTGCCCTCACGCTAACTGATGAGTCCCCTTACACCCCCCTAGCCTCAGGGGAAACAACCCCCCATCAGGGGCTGTAGTGTGTGTGTTCAGACTCACCACTCAGAGGAGAGAGGTGAGACAGCAGCAGTGTGAGATGGCTATGAGGTGGAAGAGCTTCTGCAGTGCTGTTAGAACCATCTAGATAAAACCACAGTCAGCTCGCTACAGCGCAGAACTGTGGAAACCAACATAAAGGGGACTACAGGGAACAATGGGGACATATGGGGATCTACACAGAACTGTGGGGAGTGACAGGGAGATATAGGGAACTACAGGGAACTGTGGGGAATGACAGGGAACGAGAAGGAAATATAGGGAACTGTGGGAAAAGAAGGAGATATAGATAACTACAGGGAACTGTGGGGAATGACAGGGAAATATAGGGAACCACAGGGAACTGTGGGAAATGACTGGAAAATATTAAGATCTATAGAGAACTGTGGGGAATTACATGGAAATATAGGGAACCACAGGTAACTGTGGGAAAAGAAGGAGATATAGATAATTACAGGGAACTGTGGGGAATCACAGGTAAATATAGGGAACTACAGGGAACTGTGGGAAAAGATGGAGATATAGAGAACTACAGGGAACTGTGGGGAATGACCTGGAAATATAGGGAACTACAAGGAACTGTAAGGAATGGCACGGAAATATAGGGAACTACAGGGAACTGTGGGAATGAGAGGGAAATATAAGAAACTACAGGGAACTATGGGGGACTGTTGAGAATGACATGGGAATATAGAGGGACTGTGGGGCAGATGGTGAAATGTAAGGAACTACAGGGAACTGTGGGGAATGACAGGGAAATATAGGGAACTACAGGGAACTGTGAGAAAAGACAGGGAGATATAGGGAACTACAGGGAACTGTGGGGAATGACAGGGAATGATAAGGAAATATAGGGAACTGTGGGAACAGAAGGAGATACAGAAAACTACAGAGAACTGTAGGGAATGACATGGAAATATAGGGAACTACAGGGAACTGTGAGGAATGACACGGAAATATAGGGAAGTACAGGGAACTGTGGGAATGACAGGGATATATAAGAAACTTCAGGGAACTGTGGGGGACTGTTGAGAACAACATGGAAATATAGAGGGACTGTGGGGCAGACGGTAAAATATAAGGAACTACAGGAAACTAGGCAATTACAGGGAAATATAGGGAACTACAGGGAACTGTGGGAAATGACAGGGAGATATAGGGAACTACAGGGAACTGTGGGGGGTGATGGAGAAATATTAGGGAACTACAGGGAACTTTGGGGACTGTAGGGGGATGATGGAATGATATAGAGAACTACAGGGAACTGTGGGGAACTACAGGGAATGAAAAGGAAATATAGGGAACTACAGGGAATTGTGGTGGACTCTGGGGAAGGATGGGGAAATATAGGGAACTGTATAGAAAACTATGCAGAGCTGAGGGGAATGATGGGGAACTGGGGAAATTGTGGGAAACTTTGACAAACTGGAGGATTGTTGGGAAATATGTTTAGCTCTGAGGAACTATGGGAAGTGTGAAAACTATAGTAAATTATGGGGAACAGTGAGGGACTATGGAATCAACCAGGAAATGTGGGGGCTGTTGGGGGACAGTGGGTAACTGTATAAACTGTGGAGAACTATGGAGGGCTGTGGGGAACTGTGGATAACTACAAGGAACTGTGGAACTTTGAAGAACCATACGGAACTGTGCTGAACTGTGGAGACATTGACTGTACTGAGTCTGAGGAACCACTGACATTAGTGAGTCTCATGAACTATTAGCTTTGAGTTTTTTGGGTTGGATAAAGAATTTAACCCCCTAAACTCTTAGAGTCTGAATGTGTGTCTGCACACCTGGTCCTCAGGTCCTCACTCTCATAATTTATGCATCATTGTTTTCAGTCGATACTGAATAGTTCACAGTAGTTACTGAGTAATAATCCTCTAGAGGAGCTGGTTATATCTGGAGGGTTAATAGATATTGTGGTGAATATAAGATTTATACATCAGTAAATCCTGCAGTAACTTTGTCTCCTGAGTAACATCAGCCTTCAGTGAGTCCTTCACACACTCTGATACTGTTCATCATCAAAAATCAGCCACTTTGATCAGTCATGCGAATGTATTGATTACTGCCAGGATTCTGAGCACAGCAGCCTCAGTTCCGTCTGTCTGATCCAGGTCCTGTAAATAGAATGTTTAGGCCCTTAAAACTGATCCAGGGCCAGTCTGATACACTGACCACTGATCCAGGACCAGTCTGACACACTGACCACTAATACAGGACCGGTCTGATACACTGATCACTGATCCAGGACCAGTCTGACACACTGATCACTGATCCAGGACCATTGTGACACACTGATCAATGATCCAGGCCCAGTCTGACACATTGATCATTGATCCAGGACAAGTCTGATACACTGACCACTGATCCAGGACAAGTCTGATACAGTGATCCAGGACAAGTCTGATACACTGACCACTGATTGAGGCCCAGTCTGACACATTGATCATTGATCCAGGATCACTCTGACCACTGATCACTGATCCAGGACAAGTTGGATACACTGATCCAGGACCACTCTGACACTGATCACTGATCCAGGACAAGTCTGATACACTGATCACTGATCCAGGACCAATCTGATACACTGATCACTGATCCAAGCCCAGTATGACATACTGATCACTGATCCAGGGCCAGTCTGATACAATGACCACTGATCCAGGACCAGTCTGATACAATGACCACTGATCCAGGACAAGTCTGATACACTGACCACTGATTCAGGAAAAGTCTGATACACTGATCACTGATCCATGACCATTCTGACACACTGATCAATGATCCAGGTCCAGTCTGACACACTGATCACTGATCCAGGACAAGTCTGATACACAGATCCAGGACCAGTCTGATACACTGACCACTGATTCAGGCCCAGTCTGACACATTGATCATTGATCCAGGATCACTCTGACCACTGATCACTGATCCAGGACAAGTTGGATACACTGATCCAGGACCACTCTGACACACTGATCACTGATCCAGGACCAGTCTGATACACTGACCACTGATCCAGGACACGTCTGATACACTGATCAATGATCCAGGTCCAGTCTGACACACTGATCGTTGATCCAGGACAAGTCTGATACAGTGATCCAGGACCAGGCTAATACACTGACCATTGATCCAGGCCCAGTCTGACACATTGATCCAGGATCACTCTGACCACTGATCACTGATCCAAGACAAGTTGGATACACTGATCCAGGACCAGCCTGATACACTGACCACTGATCCAGGACCAGTCTGACACACTGATTACTGATCCAGGACAAGTCTGATACAGTGATCCAGGACCAGTCTGATACACTGATCGCTGATCCAGGACCATTCTGACACACTGATCACTGATCCAGGTCCAGTCTGACACACTGATCAATGATCCAGGACAAGTCTGATACACTGATCACTGATCCAGGACCACTCTGACACACTGATTACTGATCCAGGGCAAGTCTGATACACTGATCACTGATCCAGGACAAGTCTGATACACTGATCACTGATCCAAGCCCAGTATGACACACTGATCACTGATCCAGGACCACTCTGACACACTGATCACTGATCCAGGACAAGTCTGATACACTGATCACTGATCCAGGCCCAGTCTGACACACTGATCACTGATCCAGGACAAGTCTGATACACTGACCACTGATCCAGGACCATTGTGACACACTGATCACTGATCCAGGCCCAGTCTGACACACTGATTGTTGATCCAGGACCAGTCTGACACACTGATCACTGATCCAAGACAAGTCTGATACACTGATCCAGGACCACTCTGACACACTGATCCAGGACCAGTCTGATACACGGATTACTGATCCAGGGCAAGTCTGATACACTGATCACTGATCCAGGACAAGTCTGTTACACTGATCACTGATCCAAGCCCAGTATGACACACTGATCACTGATCCAGGACCACTCTGACACACTGATCACTGATCCAGGACAAGTCTGATACACTGATCACTGATCCAGGCCCAGTCTGACACACTGATCACTGATCCAGGACAAGTCTGATACACTGACCACTGATCCAGGACCATTCTGACACACTGATCAATGATCCAGGCCCAGTCTGACACACTGATTGTTGATCCAGGACCAGTCTGACACATTGATCACTGATCCAAGACAAGTCTGATACACTGATCCAGGACCACTCTGACACACTGATCCAGGACCAGTCTGATACACTGATCCAGGACAAGTCTGATACACTGATCACTGATCCAGTCTGATGCTCTTTAATCTACACAAACAACATAAACATGAACAGTCAGAAGACAAACACCAATATTTCAACAATCTGCACTTTTCACTCTCTACTTTCTGCAGAAATGATGAAGTAAAAACTAGATTTTCCACAATAAACAAAAGAATATGATGCACTTTCACAAATACATCAATCCAATTGTGGTGCAACTTTCACTAAATCCCTCCCCTAAATATTCAATGACCAATCATAGCTTAGCAACTTCAACTAGGCCTCTGACAAACCTTCAGAAGTAAAGAGGGTGTTGTAACCTTTAGAGGAAATTTTTTGATCAGAGATCTGATATTAGCAGTTTGGATGGAGAGACATTTTCCTGAAGAATATCTGACAGCATTTTTACTTTTGATACTTAAGTGCATTTAAAAGCAAGTGCTTTTATACTTTCACTCCAGTTCTGGGTTTGAGAACTTTGTCCATCACTGATCAGAACCAGCAGGACGAGAGGATGAACAGCGAGAGGATCTGAGAGGGTTTTTGATGTTGAGCAGCTGTTTTACAGACAAACTCCTCCTGAGCTGAGATCAGACAAGGCTGTGAAGTTTTAATTAAAACTCTGATTAAAGAGAGACCTGAGACCTTACTGAGAGGAGAACGTCAATTCTTCATCAAGGTGGTCTCGTCTTTGAGGAGGAGTCAAGTCTCTGTAGTTCTTTATTCTAATTAAGGTGATTGATCTGTTTCTGAGTTTCTCTGCGAGTTCCTCTGCGGGTTCTGCAGAAATGCAGATGTTTTTTGAACTAAACAAAACCCCACAGGAGTATTTAATGTAAAATATTTGAACAATACAACACAATCAGTAACTATAATATAAAATGCCAACGCAGGAAAATAAAGTACAGACGGACGAAGCCAACTGTGGACTGTAGGGTTATTGAAAGCCGCCCGGCGGCTCAGCTCAGTGTTCTTCAGCTGGATTTGGCTTCACTCAGTTTATCACCACACTAGAGCTTTATTCCGGATCAAGTCCGTTTGCTCTTCGAGTTCGGTACATTTGGTCGAGTGTGAAAGCTGTTTTTGAGCCAGGAGCGGAACAGAGAACCGATCTCTGGTCCTCCTGAAATCGGTGGTCTGGGGGAAATCTGGTAGGTTCGCTGTGCGTGTGGAAGCTCTCTGGCTCCCGGCACCGCGTGTGGGTCCGTGTGACTTGTTCATTCTGTGTCTCCTTTTCGGGTGTGGGATGGGGGAGAGGACTGCTGTGGACAGAAAGAGCTGCTCTTCACCACTTCAGTGTTTGTGTCGAAGTAAATTAATAAACAGCAGCAAACGGATGAAGCTGTGCTTGACCATTCTGCAAACCTGCACACAGAAAAGTGACGTTTGGAATTGTGCAGTCAATCTGGATGGAATTTTTGTGTGTG
The DNA here is from genome assembly GCF_904425465.1 of Colossoma macropomum. Taxonomy (NCBI): domain Eukaryota; kingdom Metazoa; phylum Chordata; class Actinopteri; order Characiformes; family Serrasalmidae; genus Colossoma; species Colossoma macropomum. The sequence continues at coordinate 19,635,760 of NW_023494799.1, read as the reverse complement.
AAAGTGAACCAGTGATAATGAGCCCCTCTCCCCAACGAGCCCAGAATCTGCCTTGGACTCAAGAATTATTTCATAATAATAATAATAATGTCACTTCTCTGACATAAGTTACAGCACATCTCTCTCTCAGCATCTTCGGGACATCCACTATGAAAAAAAGCAATTTCTAAAATAAAAATTAATAAATAAAATTTCTAAAACATTTTGATTTAAAATGAAAAAAGGACAAACAAAAGGCTGAATATGAAATATTAATATTATTGAATTTGTATGTTGCATTGAAAACATGACTGAAAACTCTGAGTACTTGAAGTCTGCAAAATTGGTTAAGTCATGTGCAAGTGTTTTGCTGAAATTCCATATTCATTTTCTGAGTGTAAATAAGTTACACTCCTCTACAGAGACACACTACTGCAAGGTTTAAAACACAATTACTATTTATTTACTGAATTTAACAGATTTTGGGGGAATAAAACATAAAATGTGACACATTTTGTTTTATTTTTTCCCAATTATCTTCCAATTAAATAGAAATTGTGCTAAAATTTGCAGTGTATCTCTGCAGAGGATTACTCACACTCACACCCGGCCCATTGAGATGAGAAACATGAAAATGTTTATTTGGATTCTTAAATTCCCCAGCCCAGATGAAAAGAAGACAGAAGACCTGCACTGACATCATAAATATGCATTTATTCTTAAAAAGCTACAAAAATGTCTCTTCTGTGGTGGTGGTCATTTGCTGGGTATAATTCTTCCATCGTTGGGGCTTTGACTCAGAGCGCCGAAACTGTGTGAAGGCCACAGCTGCAGAATAAACACAGAAAAGTTTCAATGTGCTGTGAGAAAGTTTCTAAACCAAAACATCATGAACTTTGCCTGCTTGTTAAAGCAATATTTTGTTGAATAATCCCCCCAGGTTCCCCCCAATTATCCCAAATGTAGCAGATCAGCCAAGACATGTTTGGTGTGTGAAGTTGCTTATTTCATTTTAGCGCTGGAGCTACGAGGCTAATGCAGCTAACAGATAATGGGAGCTTATAGCCCACCAATTAGCCAATAAGCATAGTGCTAATGGCATGCCTAAATGATCGCACACCCGCCTCAAACATGCTGATGAAATTGCCTTCCCCATTCGTCAGCTTCTTATTCTAATTTTCAGTTCCACCTTAAATGGTGCAGCAGTTACATTCTGGCATCTGAGGCTTCATGTCTCAGAGTGAGTGGAGCTGTTCAGTATTTGTAATAAACTTGATTATGTGGTTGATATAAATACTGAGGCTATGTGAGGAAAAGTCTCTCTTTTTCACCTTTAAACAGACTCGTCCTCTGATCAGAGCATATGGGATCGGGCCGTAGCTACGGGAGTCTGAGGAGTTATGAAGGTTATCACCCTCCAACCACACGTGACCTCGTGGCACCTACAGCACAACAACACAAAACAAAAACAGGAACACAAAGTGCATTTCCGCACTGCACTGACCCCCCACAGTGAGCATCAACCATTTAAACTCTGAGATGCGTCCAGAAAGATGAAGAGTTTGTTTAAATTAATGTCCAGAATGAAGCTCTAAAAAAAAATGATCAGAATGAAGTTCTAATAAAATAAATATTAAGAACATATTTTAGCATATGCCAATGTGCTAACTTTGATAAGAATGACTGGAAGTTAACAGTGAAACATTAGCATTAGCCCATGCAAATCAATCGCCGTTCACTCATTAGCCAGGTTAAGAATGTACTACTTTATGCTACAATCTTTATAATATAAATCTTAAGAACCCTGAATTTTTAAAGTTTTGGTATGAGTTTCTAGAGAAATTTTCTCGAGTCAGAATTGTCACAGTGGTGGTGATAGGAACCAGACGTCCACCTCTAAAAGCTCCCTCACAGAAAGTTATTACATCAAATGGTTATGAATTTACTGCCTGATGACTGAGACACTGCTTTATGATAATTTCGAGAAAAACTCCATTCATGGTGGAGGGATACCTGCAGGGTGTTGTGGGGCAAAATAGTCCCCAAAGAAACTTATTATTTCAAGATTCTCCACTATTTTCCCATCATCAACATTCCATATAAAACTCAGAAGACACGTGTAGGTTCACTGGTGGTTTTTGATAGTAAATAAAATGTCTATATTTGTGTTGTAGTCATGGCAACCCCTGGTTCCTATCACCACCACTGTAGAGACATCTGAACCATTTCACACTAAACCACTCTGAATCTCTCTGTTTACATCTCCCACACTCAGTTATGGGGGAAATTTGTTGAAATTGGTAGAAAAGCCAGTTTTTAGTGAATATCTTTGAATGAATTGCAGCAACACAGAATATAAACAGCCGATAAAGCTGAAGACTCCTGAAGTCTAGTACGTGTACAGTGACAGGTGAGCTTTTATAGGCAACTTGTATTATTTTTGCTGTTTGACAGGCTTCTATATATCTAACCCCCCCATCCCCACCGGCCTCAAATCACCCCTCCACCCTCTCCATCAGCTGCTCTACTCAGCTGGCACTAACTCTAACTGCCCTGAAATTACAGGCAGGCCGCGCATACAGAGAGAGAAAACTGTAATACCAAAAAGCAATAACAGCTGTTTGAGGCTGCTGAAGGATAATACCTGAAAAAGGCCTTCGCTGCTTTGAAAGGTGAATATTTTAGGCAGAATCCATACATGAGAAATTCACTGAGTGCAGGATAAAAACTCCAGGACGGAGATAGTCTCTCTCTGCTGAGACTGTTACTGCAGAAAAAATCAGCCTCGTCTACAGTCTGACGCAGACACATAAACACAGCAGCACTCACGAAAGTGTGTGTCTTAAAGCTGTCCGAGGGTCCGCTGGTGCACACCTTATCCCCCTCCAGGCCCACCACTCTCTTACAGATGTTCATCCTCGGATTAAAAGGACTTTTAGCTATGACGATATCGCCTCTGCAAAACACAACCACAGCAGCACACCACAGCAAGCTTAACGTATAGCAACATCATCATTGTTGTCATCATCATCATCATCTTCACTCACTTCTCTATCCTGTACAGGTGTCTGCTGATGCGCTCGGAGAAAACCACGTCATGGTTAGTGATGGTCGGCTCCATAGATGGTCCAGAACACTGCGGGAAAATACACACACTGACCATACATTAATAATACGCTAATCACTAATCAGTTATATCTGTTTCTAATAAATTGATCTGAATTTAATGAAAAATCATTCAGATTGTGATTCCGATTCTAATAAAGTATTTCTGATTGATTTTGATTCTAATAAAATTAAATGATTGTAACTAAACTCATATCTGAATAAACTAAATCAGATTCTGATTCTAATCAAAAGATTTCTGATTCTAATAATGATTCTGATATTGTGATTCTAATAAAGTGATTTGGATTCTGATTCTGATTCTAATAATATTTCTTATAGTAAATAAACTCACCATAACAAACTCTCCTATGTACTCGAATGCGCAGTGTGCTAAACAGCCGTACTGGATGGTGAAGCCGACAAAGCCAAGCGTTTTCCCCAAAACACTGTACAGCATTGCAACAGCGCAGCAAAGTCTGCAAACACACACACACACACACACACACACACACACACACACACACACACACACACACAGTAACTGTAATAGAGTTCCTCCACTCTTACATACAGCTGGATCTGTTCCAAACCTGCAGATGAATAACAGAAGTTTTAGGCTATTAACTCTTTTATGTAAATAATAAATGTATATAACAGTACATTAAGTACAGTACACTAATATTAGTATATAACAACAGTATTAGCTCTGTTACAGTAACATTTTGTTGGGTGACTCTTTATCTGGATGATCCACTGTAGAGGCATTTCTTACTTTCAACTCACATTCAACTAATTACATCGCCCACTCCTCCACCCACCTCCCTGGCCTTAAGACCCAGTGAACCCAGGGGGTTCTGGGTGGTTTAGAACACATACATACAGAACCACAGTGTGTGGAACAGCTGACTGAAGACTTACAGGTGCGGACGGCTCTGTTTGATCTGTGAAAGTAAATCCATCATTACTTATTTACACACGCTGACCTTGAGTTTAACCCCTCACTGACCATCAAATGCACACCTGCACTGACAGGTGAGCCCACCAAATAATGGCCTTCTCCTTCTCCTCCTCCTTATATCTCAACCACTGAATTACGCAGAAACTTTTGAAAAATTAGTGGAATTCCCCTTTAGGTAGAAGATCAACAATAAAAAAGGACCGAAATGATATCTTTTTACATAATGAATATAATGATCATATTACTATTATTATTATTTTAATATTAATAATGATTTCATGAATATAATTTTTTGTAATATGGTTCCTGGTGTCTGATGTTCCTCATTTAAACGGTGAAAGCTCCACATGGCTGATGTTTTTACTGTTGATCTACTGATCAGACTGAGCACTGCAGAAGCAAACAGCATTTTAATCAGTTTCTCATTAAAATTATATATAAAGTGTTAGAATTAGACACTTTGTTTTAGGCCTGTTTAATCTTTGTTTTCTGTCAAAACATTCTGTCTTTTTTCTCTTTAGGCCGGAAACCCAAAGTGCCACTTCTGATCACTTGTGGCTGAAACTGGGCCTTGTTCACCTCATTCACACAAATTTCACAAAACAAATTTCTTCTTAAATCCCACTTACGCAGTTTTGAGAAAGATTCTGACATTCACCAATATTTTCTTATTTGGGATTTGTTCTTAGGTAAGAACAGAATCTACACACTCTAGACCACAAAGGTAAGAACAGTTCTGCGCTGTAAGGACACGTTATGAATCTGCTGTAGACTTTTTGTGTGAGTATTAGCACAATAACACGGATCAGATTAAAGACACACACCAAAGAGCCGTAGAGTTTTAAAGAAGCTCTGAGTTAAAGAGCTGCATTTTTTAGATGTTTATTAAAAGTGAGATCTGAGCTCAACTGTCTAATAAAAGGTGAACTGAGCTACACAGTGTAGAAGCAGAATAACTATTACTATAATAATAATTTTACTGAAGGTGTTTGCATAAGGTCAGTATCTGCAGACCTAAGGTCATAAACAGACAGACATTCAGAAGCTTTAAGACAGACAGACATTCAGAACTTTAAAAACCAGCAGCAGAGCTTTTAAATCTCTCTAAAAGATCCAGGTGGTCAGTGCAGTGTGTAAACAGGGGTGATATGCGCTCTATGTGTAGGTGCTGTGAGGATCCGTGCTGCTGCGTTCTGTACGAGTTGTAGAGGATGAACTGTTTTCTCCAGTAAGAAGATCATTACAATGATCAACTCTGAACAAATGCAGCAAAAAGTTTCTCTGCATCACTCTGAGAGAGAAAATGCTGAACTTTAGTGATTTTCTCACATGATAAAAAGATGCTTTAGTGACTGTGTTTAAATGCAGATTAAACACAGCTCAGAGTCTAAGATCACACCCAGGTTTCCTACTGCAGCTAACCTAATAAAAAGAACCAGAGCTAAAGAACCGAGGTTTAAGAACAAACTTAGGGAGATATTTGTGATTGAGACCCACTAAACTGTCTTCCGTGGTCAGTTTTGATTTCAGGTTCCGTCCAGCAGAGCCAAGCGCTGAGAAGCGTCTGAGGAGCATATGCGTATATGTGCTGTCCGGCTGTGTTCTGGACCTCAGTGACAGCAGATGGTTCATTGGGAGCGTCCCCGAGTCGGACTCACCTTCAGTCAGGCGGAAAGCTCCAGCACTGGAGCAGAGCTGTTTCTCCTGACCAGGCTGTGGGTGTAATTACAGTGCTCTGAGAGAGGATATCTGGTCACAATGGAACAGGAATAAGAATAAGGCTGCTGGCCGGCGCATCAGTCAGTGTGTAATGGGATTAACCGGAATTCAGCACCTTCCGCAGCTCTCACAGACGTGTTTGGGTGAGTGGGTTTGGGGTGGTCTGCAGAATTAAAGCCAGCTAGCCATGCAGAAGCTGAAGTAGACCCCAGGGGAGGTGGCAGGGCTTTGGGTCTGCTTCAGCTTCTGCTTCGCTAGCTGGCTTTAATTGCAGGATGGAGGAACCGGAGGAGAACATGAATCCGTATTCCTCTGAACATCCGGCAGAGCTTCACCCTCTATGGTTCTGTCACGGTTTCAGAAAGAGCACCTCAAACCTCAATTCCAACGATATTTCAATGAAAATAGAACAAAGACGGGATGTTTAATGTTTACCTTCATCATGTCGTTGTTTTTTATAAATATTCGCTCATTCTGAAAATGATGCCTCCAACACGTTCAGAAACAGTTGGGCTTTAAGACTAGGGTTTAAGACAGGGCTGGGCAATACGACGATATTTTATCATTATCATGATAAACCACATCGCAGTGTGCTTTTCTGAGCGTCTCATGGATATGGTCAGTACACACTTAAAAATGATGGTTCTTCAAGGGTTCTTTAGTAAAGAAAGTTGTTTCTGTATAGGATCATAAACACTCAACAAACCCTTTGCATGATTAAACAGTTCTTTGCATCATGCAGGGGTTCTTCAGATTAGGAGAATGTGTTGTAGATGGTTCTATGTAGCACCAAAAAGGGTTCTTTTTCTTTTGTTATGTCAAGCTTGTAATAATAGAAGAACCCTTTTGGTGCTATACAGAACTCTTTTCTAAAAAGGTTTTATATAGAACCAATTACAGCACTTTCTCCATCAATCTGAAGAACCATTACACAATGCAAAGAACCATTTAATCATGCAAAGGGTTCTTTGAGTGTTCATAATTCTATTTAGAACCATTTTCTTTACTAAAGAACCCTTGGAGAAGCATCATTTTTAAGTGTGTACTTAAAGAACACTAGAACTCCTGCCAACTGCATGTTTCATTATAAAAAGAGTGTGATTAGGCTGTAACTGCTTTAGTGCAGTACAGTGTCTTTGAACAAAATCATTGTATTCATAGTTTTTATAGTAATTTTTTAAATGTAACATTACTGGTTCTTTTGTCTGTTCCAACTAATCAAAAAATTAATATGGTGCTACATATCATGTACTGTGATGGTACGTATTGTGTACTTAGAAAACGTCTTTGTGTACCGTGATATTTTTTTTGCCACCCCTTCTAGAAACGCTGTAAAATATTCAAAAACATCTTAAACAGGTGATTCAATCATGATTGTGTAAAAACGGAGTGTCCAGGAAAGGCCAACGGGCGTAAAGATGGGTTAAGATTACAGGAGGGCGATATGGCAAAAATATTATATCATGATACCTCAAAACATTTTTACGATACAAGATATTTCATTTTTCTGAGATTTAATCAGTTGGAAGAGACAAAACTGAACTTGTAATGTCACATTTAAAAAATACTATAATAATAATAATAATCTTCAACTATAATGATTTTTATTCAGTGTTTCACAAACTGCACTAAATCCAGTTAAACACGTCTAATGATGCTCACTGTCTAATGAATTAGTCAGTCAGTCTTTAAGCACGGCTGATTTCTACGATACACTCAGAACACTGAATGATGTTCAGGTGGTCAGTGTTGGTCAGGATTAGGACTGAATGTAATGAGATCATGTGGTCAGTGAGTCGATGCAGAGTCTACTCACTCTTAGTTCAGACTATGTCTGTATTACCCACAATACCCCTGTGCATTCAGAACAAACAGCACTGCATTTCCCATAATTCCCTGGGTGAGGTGAACAAACTCTGTGCTACAGTCAGATCATTAACAACAAATCCGTGCTAATCCCGGATTACATGGTGTTAATATACATACACAATGAAAACGTAAAATCAGCGTTCAGACCATCTGCAGCCTCGCGGGGATTCCCAGAATGCCGAGGAGTGGGTCCAAATCTAACACTCCTTTAATCCTCATCATCTGATAGAAAAACAACTTAATCTAATCCAGCCAATAAACTCTGAGATCCCCTCTTCACTGTAATCTACAGTACTATTACACTGATACGGAGTTTATAACCACAGTACAGCACAGAGCCACTGCAGAACAAACCTGATCACATTTACATCAAACACAGAAAAGGATTTGGTTTAATTGGTGGGGCTAAACTGCTGTAGGCTGAATGGATGAGGCTAAACTGCTGTGGGCTGAATGGATGGGGCTAAACTGCTGTGGGCTGAATGGGTGGAGCTAAACTGCTGTAGGCTGAATTGGCGGGGCTAAATGGCTGTAGGCTAAATTGGTGGGGCAAAACTGCTGTAGGCTGAGTGGGTGGGGCTAAACTGCTATAGGCTGAAAGGGTGGGGCTAAACTGCTGTGGGCTGAATGGTTGGGCTAAACTGCTGTGGGCTGAATGGGTGGAGCTAAACTGCTGTAGGCTGAAAGGGTGGATGTAAATAAGTAGGTTTTTGTGACATCACAGACACAATAAATTGTTTTTGCAGGTTAGCTTCTATATTTATGGCTGTACTGGAGAGTAAACGGTACATTCTGAAACTTTAACTGCTGTCGGAAGAAAACCTTGTATCTCCAATTTTGCCGTTTTTCAATTTTTGACATAATTTGAAAATGCCTGGGCTGCTTCTTTTGGTCCATGAAGAATGGACCATTGAAACAGCCCAAAATTACTTGGAAAAAATTTGCTTCCATTGACTTACATTAAAAGTAAAGTAGGTTTTTTCCTTTTCCTGTAAAGTTACCATTTTGGAGATACGAGGTTTTCTTCCAACAGCAGCGATATTCTGTGTCACACTGGTTATTTACGGTGTTTTCACACTTATCCCGAATACTCAAGTCTGCACTCAGGACTCTGGGCTCACCCGGGGGAGGGGCTCATTATCACTGGTTTGCTTTCACATAAGAATTCCATCTGAATCGTGGATCGATTGTGCAATTCCACACGCCACTTTTCTGTGTGCAGAGGATCAGTGAGTGACAAGGGAAACCATCTCAGCTACTCACTGCACCTGAACACACTGAACCCACACACACAAGTATTTTATAATTTAATACAATATAGAATATACAGTGTAAAATATAACTTGTATAACTATAACTGACCCTGGGTGCTCAAACTTTTGCATACAACTGAAAACTGTTCTAGAATGTTCAATATTCATTAAAGGAGTCTATAAAACTCACTCGCTGGCATCACTCTGTCATTTTAAAGTTTTAATCTCTAATCTCTGTCAGACAGCCTGTAACTGATGTATCTAACTGATTCCAACTTTTCCTTTCTCCTTTTATTTAATTGTATTATTTTTCAAATAATCTTCTCATTTAATGTTATTTAGCTGATTAAAATCTTAATATGATCTTAGTCCTATTACTGTTTTTATTTTTGTATTGTTTTTATTACTTATTTTTCTTATTTATTTGTATTACTTATTTTACTTTAATAATCCATTTAACTTGACTGTATTAAATTTCAGTCTGCCTTATTTATCCTTTCTTCTTGAAATTGTATTAATTCTAATTTCATTTTTATTTTTATTTTTAATGATGTTTGTTCTCTCAGAGCTTCTCTCCCTTTCCCTCACTCTACATTCAAATAGATTTTTTTTTTAATGTAAAGTGACCTACAGTGGGTGTGAGAAAGGTGCTGAATAAATGAAACATTCTTCTTCTTATTATTATTATCATTATTTTTTTTAACGTGACACTACACTATTTAGAGCTGTGCATTTTTTCAATGTAAATAAGTTAAACATCCTCTACAGAGACGCACTACTGCACATTTTACTACACAATTACTGATTATTTGCTAAATTTAACACACTGGGGAAAAAATACAACCTAAAATATGGAAAGGTTATGGCACATATATTTTATTCCCAATGTGTTAAACCCACCGCAAATAAACAGGAATAATGTAAAATAATGTTTAAGTTTATTCCTGTAGAAATGTGTTCACTTATTTCCACTGAGAAAATTAACATGTTAACTGAGTGCTCAGACCTTTATGAAATTGTTATAATTCTGTAATAACTGAGACTCGGTGTGGATTCGATTATCTGTTTAATACAGTAAGGTTTGATGGGGTGGATGGAGAGCTCTGGTGTCGAGAGGAGCCAGTCCAAATAAAATCTGTACTGCTTTTGATTCTGTACTTTAAAATTAGGGAAGCATGAGGCGGACAGGTTTTTGGGAGTGGGGGGGGCTTAAGGAGATTACAGCGGGGGTCCAGGCAGAGTTAAATAACACAGCGCTCCCCAGAGGACCCAGATGGTGCAGGTGGGATGGGGACGCAGTCTGGACGGCAGAAGAACGCTCGGGGTGAACACATCAGGCTTTCTTTCTGCTCAGCGGCTCCTTAATGATTACTGGGAGGAGCACCGGGAGATCAATCAGAGCAGATATCAGAATCAGGCCACACTGCATCACTGCACACAGGGCTACAGCAGTCAGAACACAATCATGAATTTTAAATCCAGGTTATGCCTAAGATCAACAAAAGGTGGAGACTAATCCGCGCTCAGAGTGAACATTAACAAAAGCAGAGCTATTTAAGAGCAGCTGATCCGCTGTGAGAAAAATAGCGCTGAATATAGTGACTAATCTTTATTGTAATGACCTTTAGCTGCTGAAACAGTGATGAAAACCTGATCTTTATCAGAGCGCAGCGACGCAGAACATCCACAGCAATGCAGCTCCGCTCTAAACAGTGTTATTATCAACCTCTTCCACGTGGCAGGACTGGACGCAGGACAATTCACAACTTTTAGAATGCTCCACAACTCAGTACTTTTCTCCATACAGTACAAATAAGAAGATGGTAAAAATGTGCCTTATATTATTGTTCATCATTGTTTACATTTTCAGTTTATTACAAAATTCCACTTCATAGACGTACTCTATTTAAAACAAAAGCTGATAACAGTGTCCCGATTTAACTCTGGTCACATGATAACAAGTTAGTTATAATATAAAAATATAAATTACTACAATTCGATACATGTGAGATAAGATATGCTGTGATACAATTCAAATACGATATGATACGATATGTTATGCAGTGATACAATTTGAAATGATACGATACGTTGCAAAACAAATCGATACAATACAAAATAACATGTTAAGCCACAATACAATTCAATACAATATGATATGATGCGTTATGCAGCGATACAAGTTGATACAAAACGGAACAATACAATATGCAGCGATATAATTTGATACAATGCAAATGATACAATTCGAGACCCTGTGATACAATCTGATATAATAACTCCAAGGCACGATACACTGTAATACTTACACTGCATGGCCCCCTGTACTGTTACAGCCCTCAGTGTGGGGGTTATTTGTGCTCAGTCTGGACGCGTGTCTCTTTCTTTACTTTTAAAGCTACTGTTCAGCTGAAATCACATCATAAAAGTCTGTTGTTTTTGGAAAATACAGGAATAATACCCACCACGTTCCAGAGGAACGCTCAGATCCGACACAATTCCTCTCCTTTCAGCGCTGCACTGATGAGTATCACACTTCCCTCCTGACTGTGTTCTTAACCCCGACCTGCAGAACCCTGCGCAGGAAACCCAAACACAGCCTTCAGGAAACCAATGACATGTTATGACTGTTTGTGTATTACAGAGCGCGGACAGACACATTCTGATAAAACTGACTGAGCACACACAATACAATAACATACTACACAACTGATCACTATATTTATCACACAGCTGAGCCGGACTGAGCAGCGCAGTGTGTTTCTGAAAGTGACTGACAGGTTTAACAGTGTTTACAGATATAAAGATTCCTAAAACAGATAAAAACAGCACTGAATCACGCAAGTTAGAACCAAGAAATACTTTCAAACTGATTTTGGGTTCTGATACAGCAAATTATCAAAGCTGGTCTGAGTTTACAGGCGTCAAACAATCGTTTTCAAAATCACCCTGACACAGACTGTCAGTCTGAGGGAGCAGATATGTTTCCGAGTAAAGCATAAACTCCACAGAGATCCTGTTAGATCCTACATCACATTGTCTACAGTGATCTTAACTCTATTTAAACAAAAATGTAGTGACCTATGCTGATCGGATTGGTATGGTAGAGCTGCTCCTGGTGATCACAGCACTGTCCAGAACTACTAATATTACAGTTACAGGAATTAAACTCCATCAGAGCAACAGAACATCAATAATCTACTCATAAACAGACTGAACTGTAAACTGCAGATACAGTCCAAAATGCTACTGTAACAACATTGACCTCAGATCAAAAAAGTACAGCCATTTGTCTGTCTATCTATCTGTATATCTATATACATGTGTCTTAAGTGCTGTGGAAAAAGTATTTGCCCCTTCCCAATCTCTTTTATTTTTATATGTTTGTCACATTTCACATGTCACGGGAATGTTTCAGATCATCAAACTATTAATATTACCCACAAAATGCTGTTTTCAATGGATGATTTCATTTATTGAAGGAAAAGTGCTGTTCAGCCCTACCTGGCCAAACTGGTTAACTAAATTCAACTGACTATTGGGTTTAATTTCACTGACCACACCCAGACATGACTACTGCCAGACCTGCTGAATCTAAACATCACTTAAATAGAACCTGTCTGGCAATGTGAAAGAGCTAGAACGTCTCAAAAAGCAGCTCATGATGCCACGTTCTAGAAAGATTCAAATACAGAAGAAAGTGAACGAAAGAAGTCAAAGAAGTCATTGAAACCTAAGGTCTGGAAAAGGTTACAAAGCCATTGCTGAGGCTCTGGGACAATGAAGGTTTGGAGTAGCCAAGTCAAAGTCCTAATTTGAACCCCATTGAGATGCTGAGGCAAGACCTTAAACATGCTCAAAACCTTCCAATGTGACTGAATTAAAGTTAAAGAATTAAAGAGTTCTGTAAAGAAGAGTGGGCCAGAATTCCTCCACAGTGATGTAAAAGACTCCTCGCAAATTATCACAAATGTCTGATTGCAGTTGTTACTGCCGAGGGCAACACAACCGGTTATTTGTTTTAGGGGCAATTACTTTTTCACACGGGTGATATAGATTTTGAATAATTCTTCAATAAATGGAATGATCATTTAAAACTGCATGTTGTGTTTACTCATGTTGTCTTTACCTTATATTAAAATTAGTTGTATGATCTAAAACCTTTAAGTGTGACAAATTAGCAAAAATGGAAGAAATTGGGTCAGGGCAAATACTTTTTCACAGCATTGTATCAATCTGTCTATCTCTATCTATCTGTTCATCAATCTATCATCTATCCCTCCATCTTTCTCGCCCGTCATCTATATTTCCATGTATCTGTCCATCTTTCTATCCATCAGTCTATCAATCTGTCTGTCTCTGAAGTGAAACTGATCATACAGATGTTTAAATTCATGTTAGTGTGATTATGACGATGTTATTTATTGATCTAATTGTTCTAATGATGGTGATCTGATCAGATCCACAGCAGCAGATTAACTGTCTGCACTCCATCAGTCTTTTGTTCAGACTAAATAATTTACCCTTCAGGAATACTCAGGAGCTTTCAGGAATATTCGTGAAAATTCAGGAACTTGCAGGAATATTCAGGAATAATACAGTTTCAGTTTGTGATATTTACTCTGAATTCTGTCAGTTATAACAGCTCTCGGTTGATTTATATTAATTAAGCGCTCACTGTCATAACACACACACACACACACAGCGGTGATATTATAACAGCACGAAGAGCTCAGGATACAACTATTCAAGGTTTTAATCCTCCTTATTTTAAGTTTTAACCTATTTAAAATACCCCCTCGTGACCTCTTGCCCCGTAACTGCCCCGCCCAGCGCTCGCTCACTGTGTCGGTGCGTTGTTTATGTTTAGTTTAGTCATTAAAACTATTCAATCCGTTATTAAACTCTGATTACTGTAATTGTTCCCTGTTTGGTGGGATTAATTCAGTGTGTTCTCAATAGTCGGTCTGTTCATTACTACTCCTGTATATTTAAACTCTTCAGTATTCATTTATTACCTCTATTTTTGTTATTATTATTTCACTTCTAACCTCCACAGTCGTTTGCTCTTTTGCTCCACTTCCGTCCTCTTTGCCCTCGCGCTCCGAACGCATTAACACGCGCTGCTCTGATTGGTCCGGAGGCAGTAAGCCGCTCTCTGATTGGAGGAGTGCTTTGATGCCGCTCTCTGATTGGTGGATCATGTATGACGTCATCGCCCTCTTTCGGGTGCGTGTGCAATGTGATGGCGGCGCCCGTGCAGACTCAGGCGTGCAGCAGCTTTCGGAGGAGCGCAGGGCGCGCGCAGCTCCGCGGGACACGGACTACCGGCCGCGCGCTGCTCACCACCTCCAGCGGAGTGACGGGGCTGGATCGCGCGCTGGGTGGGCAAAGAGAGGGAGAGAGGGATAGACAGAGATGCAGTAGGGCAGAAAACTAAACATAAACAACGCACTGACACAGTGAGCGCGCGCTGGGCGGGGCAGTTACGGGGCAAGAGGTCACGAGGGGGTATTTTAAATAGGTTAAAACTTAAAATAAGGAGGATTAAAACCTTCCTGCAGTACTAAACGCACCACTAACATCACTGACACGCTTAAAGTCAGGACCTCACTGACGCTCCTGTGTCTGAATGCAATCAGATCCTCACAGCAATGTTCCAACATCCAGTGTAAGAAGAAGAGTAGAGGCTGTTACTTAAGCAAAAACTCCCCATCAACAGCCTTCATTTCAAAATAAACTCTGGAGATCAAACGCTACAAAAGTAGTGGCTACGTAAAGGGAAACTCCACCAATTTTTCAAAGTTTCCCGTAACTCAGTGTGTGAGATTGAGTGGTTCAGGGTGGTTTGTTGTGAAATGGTTCAAATTTCTTTACAGTGGTGGTGATAGGAGCCAGGGGTCGCCATGACTACAACACAAATATAGACATTTTAGTTACTATCCAGAACCACCATTGAACCTACACGTGTCTTCTGAGTTTATGTGGAATGTTGATGGGAAAATTGTGGAAAATCTGAAGTAATAAGTTTTCTTTGGGGACTATTTTATAAATCCATTTTGTCAGTTCTTTTTTGTAAATCCATCAGCATTTTACTGAAGTACATGGAGCTGAGGAAAAGTTTTGACACACCTCTGTTAATCTGCTCAGTAAATTCTTATTCATAATCATTAAAATAATCATTAATGAATATGTTTATAATATACATCTGTTTGTGTTTCTGTGTCTGTAGGTGGTGGCTTAGCAGTTGGAAGCCTGCTGCTAATCGGTGAGCTCAGAATACAAATCACAGCTGTGAAAACTGTTTAAATCTGTTTATCTGGACAGTAGATGTGTTTTTATCAGTTAACACGCTGTATAACATTAGAATAAATATAAATAAACACTGCACTATAAACGCTGTATAACATTAGAATAAACACAAATATAACATAATAAATATTACGGAACTATGAATATAACATGAAAGTAAATGTAAATATAATGTCAAGTCGAAATGTGTTGTTTGTCAGTAAAGTTATGAATATATAGGTTAGAAGAACACTGGTTTCTGGTTCCTGGACGTCTCGCTGCTCTCCAGCATCACAGGGATCTGTTCAGTACTATCTAATTTATGAAAGTATTGGTCAGATAAAGCAGATACTGTAACTGCAAATACTGGACGTCCTCGAGGAGAGGGCAGGAAATCTATAAAAATGGACAAAAGTACAAACAAAATTCAGGCCTCTAAATGCTACTACTGGTTTTAGCATGCTAACTGCTGGATTTAAGCCTCCACTGTCATTTAGATACTTTAGTCTCTTTTGTATATTATCTCTGTATGAATCAGAATTACTGTTAAAAATACAGTGAATATTACAGACGCCCTGAAGAGCTGTCAATTAGCACGTTTTATGAGCTGTTACAGTAACAGTTATTGTGTTGTGTGTATGAGCTGTTACAGTAACAGTTGTGTTGTGTGTATGAGCTGTTACAGTAATAGTTGTTGTGTTGTGTATATGAGCTGTTACTCTAATAGTTAAAGTAATAATTATGTTGTTGGGTATGAGCTGTTACAGTAACAGTTATTGTGTTATGTGTATGAGCTCTTACAATAATAGTTACAGTAATATATATTGTATATATTAGCTGCTACAGTAATAGCTACAGTAATAGTTATTGTGTTGTGTATATGAGTTGTTACAGTAATAGTTAAAGTAATAATTATTTTGTTGTGTATGAGCTGTTACAGTAAATTATTGTGTTATGTGTATGAGCTCTTACAATAATAGTTACAGTAATAGTTGTTGTGTTGTATATATTAGCTGCTACAGTAATAGTTACAGTAATAGTTGTGTTGTGTATATGAGCTGTTACAGTAATAGTTATTGTGTTGTATGTATGAGCTGTTACAGTAACAGCTGTGTTGTGTATATGAGCTCTTACAGTAATAGTTACAGCAATAGTTGTTGTGTTGTGTATATGAGCTGTTACAGTAATAGTTACAGTAATAGTTGTTGTGTTGTGTATATGAGCTGTTACAGTCATAGTTATTGTGTGTTTGTTGTGGAGGAGCTTTAAGTTGCATTTGTGCTGCTGTCATTCTGAATCAATGTGATTCTGACAGGTAGCATATGGAAACAGCACTGACACACATTTATCCTGCAGCTTGCACACCCCCTTTCTCTCTCTCTCGCTCGTTAAAAGCGAGTCAAACACTTTTGCTCCTCACATAAAAGGAGGACCCCTCCTCCCCTTTCTCTCTATCTCTCTCTCTCTCTCTCTCTCTCTGTCTCTCTCTCTCTCTGTGGCACTTGATTGCCCAGAGTGACTGATACATCCCACGATTCTGTTCTCTCTGCACTGCTCCTTCACTCTGTCCATCCTAACTGCCCCCCCACTAGGCTAATAGCCCCTGCGGGTTTCATTTGTGCTCCTCCATAGAAACAGCAGCACAATAACGGCCCCCGGCCCCTGAGGGCCCGTCTGGGGGATATTGTGAGGAACTCAGAAAGCCACAAAGGGAACTGACCCAGAAACACATCAATAAGGGACGGGTATGGGGATGGAGATAGGGGGGCTTGTTTGGGGGTTCCTCAGTGACAGGTTGGGGGGGCTATTGGGGGGAATTGGGGGGCTCAAGGGAGGGTTCCTGTAGGGGGAGTTTGGGGTCTGCGGGGAGGTTCCTCAGTGACAGTGTGAAGAGCTGTGGAATGGTTTCTCAGAGACGGAAGGAGGATCAGAACGTATAAGAAATATTTTGCTCGTTTGCTTCTGATTTACATTATTGTTATTTTTATATCTTGAAATTATAATGTTTATGAAAGTGTTATTATTGTTTATATTATAATATAATGTTATTATCGTCACTGCTGTCATTAACTAAACAGTTATTATGCTTTAGCAGTTTTGTACTGGAAACTCCTGAATTAAAGAGTAACTACACCCCACTATTTTCAGCTCCATCCCTGGCTCAAATTTTGAAAAATGCTCAAAAATGGGAAGGTCAAGCTGTTCATGGCTGTTACATCTGATTCAGTTCCGCCTCAAATTCACATTCCCCTTCATAAATCGAACCCTCGGTGCGTGCAGTCACTGAACAGAAATTAACGGCAAGCAACACTGGAACTATGGAATGCAAAATGAGATAAGAGGTTGACACAGTCGGTAACAATGGCCATTTAACCTTTCCTGAACCGTTTCACTTTCTGTAGCACCAGTGTTGCTTGCTGTTGATGTCTGTTCAGTTAGAGTGCTCTGTAATGTTCATATGATCCACGCAGTCATTCTGACAGACTAATATACTACAGGAATTATAGGGGGCAATATGCCTTCTATTGTTTCATTTAAAAAGTGCTCTGTAATGTTTATATGATCCACACAATATAATATAATAATCCACACAGTCATTCTGACAGACTGTAATACCCTACAGGAAGTGTAGGGGCGATATGACTTCTATTGTTTCATTTAAAAAGTGCTCTATATTTTGTAAAATGCGTGTTTTAATGATTAGCTTTAAACACTCAGTCTGAGAACTGTGTACAAATTATGAAAATTAAAGTTAAATTTATTCTCAGATCTTTGTGATTTGGAGAGAATTTGGTCACTTAGTTTGGAGAACATTTCTAAAAAGGTTTAACAAAAATACATTTTTTAATGTATTTATTTATTTTTTTTTTATTATTTAGTGTTTCTGTCAGTTCATATTACAACTCCCCTCTGTAAAACATGATTGATTTGATTGACATAAAAATTTATTGTGATGAAATTTTATGGTACTATATTAACACTAAAAATGTACATAATAATTTTATTTTGCCGTGCCCACTGGTGACATCATCAAAAATAAAAAGATGTTTTAGAGACGGGACTAAAAGTCATGTTCATTTAAATGGAAGACTACAGAGAATGAATTGTGATGAATATAAGCAGAAATCTGAAATAAAAAGATAAAAGATTCATTTTAGATTTCAAAATGAGTGTAAATTCAGTTTGATGATTCTGTGTTAAACTGTGTTTACGTTGTAGAGGAGGATCAGACTGATAGCTACTCGAGGCTGCTACTGCAGTACTTCCTGGCGGAGGGCGTGGTCTGCGGACATCAGCTCTACCTGGCCTCCGCCCGAGACCACCCTGACGACATCATACAGGTATTGTTCAAAAATCTGTTGCACACTTAAAATATGACCTGCACCTCTTTGGAATCTGATATATTCTCCATCAGCCCTGTCCACTGTTCATCACTGCCCCTCACACAGTAACATAAAAGCACAAAGAAAACACCTTAAAACACCTGAACTTTAAAGGGGAACTCCACCAGTTTTTTAAAAATTTCTTATAATTCAATGGTTAAGATGTAAACAGAGTCATTCAAAGTGGTTTGGTGATCTTCTAAATTTTATATGGAATGTTAATGATGGTAAAATAGTGGAAAATCTGAAATAATAAGTTTTCTTTTGGGACTATTTTGCCTCACAGCACCCTGCATGTATTCTTCCACCATGAATGGATTTTGAGGCCAAAATCTTCTCAAAACTATTATAAAACAATGTCGCAGACATCAGGCAGCGTATTCATAACAATTTCATGTAACAACTTTCTGTGAGGGAGCTTTTAGAGGTGGATGTCTGGTTCCTATCACCACCACTGTGAACAATTCTGTAAGTTTGTCTAGAAGGGAGCGTTTCACACCAAACCACTCTGAACGACTCTGTTCGGATCCTGCCAGTTTAACTAGGAATTCTAAAAAAATTGGTCAGTTTTACCTGTCCACCTGCAGTAGTGAAGGCAACACCTGGGCTGTTGTGATGGTAGTGTTTGATTGCATTCAGCTTTCACAAGAGCACTAGTGAGGTCAGGTACCGATGTTGCATGGTCAGTTCTGGATCACTCCAACACATCCCAAAGGTATTGGATGGACCTCCATCATTCCAGAGAACACAGTTCCACTGCTCCACAGCCCAATGCCAGGGGCTTTATACCCCTCCAGCCCATGCTTGGCATTGGGCATGGAGAGCTTAGGCTCATGTGAAGCTACTGCAGAGCATCCCTTTCTATTGGTCAGTGCTTTTCTGTGGAGATTATACAAGCTGAACATCTGTGTTAGCAATGAGAGCTTAAAGTAGCTCATTAGAAGAACTGTCTGGATACTTTTGGACACACTGCTTTTCCACCGTCCATTAACTGTACCTTTATTTTCTTTTCTCTGTCCTATCTGACTGTACCTGTCTCTATACCTGTTTCTATGCCTGTCTCTGTACCTGTTTCTAAGCCTGTCTCTGTACCTGTCTCTGTTCCCTTTTTCTATACCTGTCTCTGTACCTGTTTCTGTACCTGTCTTTGTTCCTGTTTCTGTACCTATTTCTGTACTTGTCTCTGTACCTGTTTCTATACCTGTCTCTATATCTATTTCTATACCTGTCTCTGTACCTGTTTCTATACCTGTCTCTATACCTGTTTCTGTACCTGTTTCTATACCTGTCTCTGTATCTGTTTCTATACCTGTCTCTGTACCTGTTTCTGTACCTATTTCTGTACCAGTTTCTATATTTGTCTCTGTACCTATTCCTATACCTGTCTCTGTGCCTGTCTCTGTGCCTGTCTCTGTACCTGTTTCTATACTTGTCTCTGTACCTGTCTCCGTACCTGTTACTATGTTTATTTTGTCTGCCTCGCTCTCATCATCTTTCATTAACATTTCCGAGAATGCCACAGTGCTGGTTTCGCTGCTCTGGGGGGTTTTACCTGTGTCCCTTAAAGAGGCTAACCTTAATGATAGTGGACAGGAGGTGCTGACTAGTCTTGAGAGTGTGTCATCAATGAGACTGTGCAGTTACACTCGAGTATGAGCTGTAATTCTGGCTGTTATTTATTAGACTGTGGTTTATTATTGTTATTATCTGATCTGTGTGGAATCCTTGAGGAGACCGAGGCCTTTTCTCCTTAACTCAGAGGGTTTCACTGCTTGATTACAAATTTTACATAGAGAATGAACAGCCAGTTTAGGTGTTTGGTCTGTATTCTGCTGTTTCTCTTAAATGATATTTGCTTATTTTAAAGGCTTCTGTTCATTTTCCTCTCTGATTACTCAGTTTTATTTGTGTTTGATTTTTGTTTGGTAGGATCTTCCGTTACCGATTTTGGATGATGATGTCACGCCAAATCTGGGTGAACTTCTCCCATCTGCAGACGCACAGCCTCCAGATGCCATGAAGATCGCCTGGCGCTACCAGAACCTTCCAAAAGTTCAGGTACACGCTCACTTACATTTTAAATTAAGTTTATTAAAAGTCCATTCACCCACTGAAATATGCGGTTCTGAGCACGGTGGGTAATCGTGACAGCAACATTTGCACAGGGACACGGTTCCACATGGAACATTCAAAATCTGGACTGAGCACATCACGGTTAGCTAACTGTGCTCAGAGCCACAGAACTGTTCAGTGGGATGACTTATCAACGTAGCTATTCACTGATTGGTTCTGTTTATGTCGGTATTGTGCTACAGCATCCTGCTGCATTTTTTCAAACTCAAATTAAATCAGTTTAGTTTGTTCACACGAACGCCAAATAAATGAAAACAGTGCACAATTTTAAATTTACCATTCACTAAATTCCAATGTTTCAGTCTAACACCAATTTCTAAATGTTAAACAGCACTGATAACCAGGAGAGAGTAGCTGGTTAGCATTAGCTTAGCTAGCATGCTGCCAGCTCTGCCAACCACAGGACAGGTTTGATTCTGACTAACAGAGGATACAATGAAGCAGCTTTAGATGGTAATGACTCTGAGGAAGCGAAGTCAAGTGTTGCGGTTTGCGCTTTATTTACACTTTTTCTTGCTGCCGTCCGCCGCACTGGCTCTCTCTGCTCGCCGCTGTTTTGTTGCTGAACCGTACTGAATGTGTCTGGGCCACTAAACAGTCAGATATGCTGTTTGCTGTCACACAGAGGCTTTTAGTGAGACACAAATACAGATGCGTGCTTTTTATGCTTTTTAGAATGCAGCAGTCAAACACACAGGCTAGCGAGCTAGCTCATTCATTCTCACTAGCAAGCTAGCTACTTTTGCAAGTGACCTACATTTTGTATTTCAGCTGAAGGACTGTACTGATGTGCAATGTGTTTTATGCTGTGTTATAAGCTATTATATTCAGTGTTGTGTGTTGTATCATGTTGATGACTGTGATGACTGTGATTGACTATGATGACTGATTGACTATGATGACTGATTGACTGTGATGACTGTGATTGACTGTAATTGTGAAAACTATGATTGATGATTGATCCGAATCACCGGCTCATATAATTTTTTATGAGTATATTTATGACAGTGTGTTCAGCGGCAGTCAGAGTGTGTTTAGTTCTCTGGCTGTGTGAAGTGTAGCGCTGTTTTAACTTGCTCTGCTTTGTTGAGGTTGACGTGATGGGTCAGTTTGGGTGTCAGTTTCACCTCTGACTCCGTCTCTGTAGCTGTGTTTCCTCATTTCTCTGACTTTGTAGAGTTTTATTGTGCAGGAATGTGTGTGTGTGAGTATGAGAGATTGTTTCTGCAATAAATCTATCACCGTGAGCACCCTCCCCCAATACACACCGTTCCAAATAGGTTCTGAAGCCTCCATTTACTGCAGCAGGATTACTCACACTAAGCCCGCTCAGACCGGGGTGGGTCGGGGTAGGGAATGGTTCATTCACTGTCAGCTCTGACACACAATGACCCCCAAAATGCCTCCAACATACTTCCCCCAACACTATTTCCTCCCCGCCCCCGCTCAGAGAAAGTCTCCTACTGTCTCTAATCCTCAAAACACTGCAGTTCAGAGATTTACCCTCTCTCACTCTCACTACATTACACTCTCACTCTCTATCACTCTCTCTCTCTCTCTTTCTTTCTCTCTCTATAACTCTCTCTCTCTCTCTCTTACTCTCACTATCACACCATTACTCTCTCTCTGTCACTTTTGGACTCTCTTTTTCTCACTATCACTCTATTAGTCTCTCTCTCTCACTCTAGAACTGCCTCAGTCTAATTTTGTTTAGAGTTTTAAAGAGTTGTACAAAGTAAAACAGAGATCTGTAGAATTAGAGTTCTAAAGAGTTCTATAGAGTCCTGTAGAGTTCTGTAGAGTTCTAGAAACTTTTATAGTTCTGTAGAGTTCTAGAAAGTTCCATAGAGTTCTATGGAGTCCTTTAGAGTTCTGTAGAGTTCTTAGATTAAGTCCAGTCAGGCAATTGTTGATCTGACCTGAGTTCAGCAGCAGCATTTTGGGGTCACTGATCCACATCAGAGCAGATTAGGGGCTCATTACGAGCTCTGGGGCTCCAACCCCCCTGCCCCTGAACAGATACCAACCCCCCCACTCCCCCAAATGACAGCAGAAAAAACATCTGCCTGCTCGTCAGTGTGCTTTTGTACGCCAGAGTGGTCAGTGTGGTCAGAAGGAGATTCTCTAAGTTCTCAGCAGAGTAAGAAGTGCACAGTAAACTGCAGAAGTGGCTTAGAAAGAAACAAAAACAAACAAAACCTGCACTTTAACTCTTTAAACTGACTCAGAGTCTGCGCTAAAAAGCTGGAAAATTTTTATTCAGTTTGTGTCACAAACTCACATGAATATGAACATAATTCACACATCGGTGATGTTTAGTTGTTATTCTGATAAAACAAATCACTTATAATCTCTCACTGATCAGAATGAGCTCACATGCTCAGTAATGTCAGACGGTATTTAATCCTCCTGCAACTTTTACTCAGTGATGAGAAACTCAGTGCAGCTCTGATTCTGACTGATGCTCTTCACTGTGTTCAGTATGAACCTGCAGCGCTGCAGCTCCTCCAGCAGCAGATCAAACAGCTTAAAGAGAAACATTCTCAGAATGTATCACTGGCCAGACGCTCGGTTCCATAGAGTTAAACACCGTTATAGTTGTAGATTTAGGGCTGTCTCTGTTGGTGCTGAAGTCTGAGTTCATGAATAAAAGGTGACGTTTCTTCTCCTTGTTGATGTTTCTGATCTTTCCAGACCGAGCTGGCCTCCTCATCTCGTTTTGGACATTACTATGACCTCTCTAAGCGGATGGACTCGCAGATGCTGCAGGCCACTCAGTTCCACACCTTCTACCTTCCGGAGGAAACAGAGAAGTGGAGCAGGTGAGCAGAACTTAAGCAGCACCTTCACTTCAGTCAACAGCTCAACTCTTAGGAGTCTGTTATTAGTTACTGTTTTCGGTAAAATAATTAGTGATTATTAGTCTATTAGGAGCTGTTATTGTCATTCTTAGAGTTATTAAATTACAGAATGTTGTGATTATTTAAATGTAATATAAAGTGCAATTACATAGTTACATAAAAATTTACATAATATTTCCATTCTGAATGAACAGGTTTAAAATTATTTCTGTTTGTATTAAAAGTCAAAAACAAATAATACTTATTAATAGGTAATATTTATAAAGGCATATTAAAATATCTTCTCTTCTACTCACGGACACTGATGTGATGGATTGAAAGTTTAGAATCTGCACTTTCCACAGTTTCTCCACTGTGGTGAATACTACAAATTAGATGTTAGAATTTAGATGTTGGATGACGCATGTTAAATGATGGAAGTTAGATGATGAATGTTGGATGATGGATGATGAATGTTGGATGTTGGGGGTTGGATGTTTGTAATGTCCTCCTCTTGTGATGTCCAAGGTTTCTGAGGAACCGTGACTGAGGCTGGTTTTTATGGTGTAGATGGACTCTAATAAAGCACTGAACTCATGCTCCTGCTGGGCGATGGCCGAGAGGCTGGATGGTGTTTGGTGAGTGCGGTGTTTGCGGTGTGGAGGTTTTTTACGGTTGTGAGGCGCTCAGAGCGTTTCAAACATTAAAGCCTGCCGGTTACCTCCACAGCGCAAACAAATCAATCTGGAGCTCCGGCTTTATGGAGCTCTCTGAGCTTTTTATGTCTGCAAACAGACGCGTGTCTGTTTATCAGCGTTAGTGCTGCAGCCGGCCCTGTTTGCTTGGGGGAGTGTGTGTTCCTGAGGCCTCAGTCAGTCTGAGAGCGTTCGTCCAGTCGGGAATCACTTGACGCTGAGGTTGGGTTGACGTACTTTCAGGAATTCTGTCGTCACTTTTCCTGACGCTGCGTTACTGTTGAGTTTATTATTGTTTTATGGTGATGCTGCCATAAAGCTTTTAGCTTTTAGCCTTTATCTGTATTTTCCAGCAGGCTGATGGATAGAGAGTCTCAGTGAAGAGCTGATCCACAGCTGTGACTCACACAGGCAGCCTGGAGCTGTTAGAACTGCTGCGATTGATCAACAATGAAAAGCTGTCAGTAAATAAAAACAGTAAATGATTACAGTTTGTATACAGAATGAGCTGAAGGATTTTCTCATAGAAACCGTTAAAGTTCCACATGGGTCATATTTTCACTATTAATCTGAGAAAATCAGTTTCTCATTCAAGATTTAAGATTGCGTTATTGTTATATATAAATATATATTTAAAATACAATTAAGGTTATACATTACATATAAAAATAAATGTAGTTTGTGATGTCACAACACATGGAGGTTTGGTTGGATCTAATTGGTCTACCTCATCTATAACTCTGTGTTATTAAGTTTAATAAAAAAAAAAATTGCAGCTTTCATGACTTGAAAATTTCACTCTTAAGTTGCGATTTTAATATATAAAATAGTAATTTATTTAGCCCCATCAGTCAACAAGCAGAAGTAAATAGAAGTCACACCAAACAGTGCAGGAATGAGGCAGATGGTACAGTAACACTGCGTTGTGAAGTGAGTTTGACTCTGGGTTGTAGTCATGTTTAATCTCTCATTTGTCAAATATTTGGCTTTTTTTGTCTTTCAAGCAAAAAGCAAAATGTTTCATCTGAAAAGTGGATGAAAGTTCAGCACATCGTTTTCTACAACTTTTTTTTTTTGGGGGGACTCCCCCAGTTAGGACTCCCCCAGTCACATGAAGCCAGCCACTGCATCTTTTCGAACTTTTCGAAGTTCTGTTATGTCAGCTAACAGACGCCTGTGCTGACTAGCATTGCGTTAAGTGATGGGGGGAGAAGGAGGGGCCTTTCTGCCTACCCAAAGAGAGCGAGGCCAGCTGTGCTCTCTTGGCCTCCCGGCCACGGATGGCTGTAGCATCACCAGGGATCGAACTTACGATCTCCTTATGATAGGGCCAACATTTAGACGGTTGCGCCGTTTATGTCTAAATGTGCAATTTAATTAGACTAAATTAATGTAATGCTCTATAACAGCTCGGATCCAGTTTTCTGGTTCTAGATTTAGCGGTCACAGGAAAGAATGACAGTAAGTGGCCAAACAGTCACGCCAACAGGTCAGTTAACTACCCGTTAATCACAACATCCAGGAGCAGAAACTGGATTTATGATATGGATCTGAAGAATTCAGCTTCATAATGTTTATATGATCCTCACTGGCTCTCTGACCGAAGACATCTGAATAATTGCAGCACTGTACTGAACTCAGACCCCCATTTGTTTACTTCGTTTCTTGTCAAAACGGTCATGTCCACTGGATAAATAGTTTGTCAGTTGTAAAAAATTCATGTGACAGCAAGTAAATGAACTAATTATATTAGGCTGAACTAAATACTTTAGATGAATGATTAGTCAAAGTATTTATTTGAGTTGAATAAAACTAGTTCAGTTGCTTGTGAGCATAATTTTGGTTGAACTAACAAACCTTTTTTTATATTGTAAAAGTTATTGTTTTTTCAGGAGATATCTGAGAGGAGATCAGATATAAGATAATCAAAGTGTGTAATGAAGGAGAAAGACAAGGAGAATAAGTGAGTTTCCAAAACTGGAGTGCAAAAACTGATTAAGAACTATAGAGAAAATGTGCCTCCTAACAACCACCTGGAAGACCTGCCCCCATCAGCCACTAACATGGTTTGAATGTTTGATTGACTGATGAGTCTATATTTGTGCTTTAATGTTGAGAAGCAGAAAATGATCAACCAACTTCTAAGACTGAACTTTGGAGGTGTGTCTGCAGATTTCTTTGAGAAACTGAAAGGGAGCCTCCTGAAAAGAATGGAAACAGTAATAAAGGTAAAGACTGACACACTGAACACTCACACAGCTTAGATTCGAGTTAGCCGTCGTATGATTTTCTGTTAAATGTGTTTTCTGCTTTTTTCCTGATATTTAAAAATATGTGTGCTTGTAATAAAGAGTGTCTCTGAACTTTGTGCATTATAGTCATTTAATTGAATAATAGTCTGTAGATTCATTGATTACAGCAGTAATTATTAGTTGGAGCTCCACTTGCTGTGAGACAGTAAAATCTTTTTCTCCGGTATTTCATAGCTTTGGGAGCTGATCAGAGTTCCTGCCTTCACAAAATTATCCTGAAGATTCAATGCCACTGTGACGTCTCCATACATACCCCAGGCCCATCCTCTCTCCGCTGTGGAGAAACTGAGCGTCGTTTTCCAGGCTGTTAAATCGCTCTGTTTCACTCCTGCTGTAATTGGCACTAATTGCTCTCCAGGTGAAGCCAAGCCTGTTGTTTCAGACGGAGGATTAATTAGCTCACCTGTTGGCCGTTAACCTCCACGGACTGAGCCTTTACTGAGCGTGCTCAGTGGGAATGGGGGGTTTAAGGGTGGGCTCTGATTCCTGCTCCCACAGACCTTCACGGTGCAAGGTCGGTGTGCGCGGCTGTGTTTGCCGAGGAGTAAACAAGCACTGCGATGTAGCTGATGGTCTGAAAGGTGCTGCAGGAAGCTGTGATCTCGTCTTGGTTTAGATACAGTTCTTAGTCGGTGGGTGATTCACGGCTTTCTCCACAGTTTCCTAGAAGACACGGAAGGCACAGATGGCAGGAGAAGCTCTCACACTGTTGAACAGCACAGCAACACACGCAAAGACGTGCGAAGAGTCTGAGATGAGTCGTGAAATGACCTAAAGTGACTGAGTTCAGCGATAACTGAGACGCTGTAGTGAGTCAGCGTAGCTGCAGAAGCCTCACTGATGTCCAGAAAACGTCCAATAAATCATAAAATTTGTGTCAACTCTTACATCATAGTACAATACAAATCAGTTTGGATTATTCTTATGACGTCACCCGATCACGCAGCCACTGTTTGGCAGTGCAATGATAGTAGTGTATGAGCTAACAGAACTAATTTTTAAAGCATATTATCTGATATATTTGAGTGTTTTGACATTTTTTTTTCTTTTGTTGCCGCAGTAACAAATTCTACCTAAACGGCTGAGATTTACAGCTGTGTTTCTTCTGCTGCGTCCCAAACGGCAGACTAGCTCACTAGACAGTGTGTAAAAACAGTGCAGCTCCATTAGAAATGCACTCATTATAACACTGCTGAGCCCAGAACGAGTCGGTTTGCATATGAGTTAGCTGTGGAAATGTTTCATCATTCTTAAAACAAACTCCATTTTTTAACAATTTAAAAAATTGAGCAATAAAAATTGTCTAAAATAACTCACTCCATTTTTTCTTCTGCTGTAAATTTACTGTTTTGGAGATACAAGGTTTTGTTCTTACAGCGATGATTTGCTGTGTGCTTGTTTGTGATATAAAAATCATCTTTTACCTGATTAATTAACAACTTTCAAGTGAACATTTGCGCTTTCGAAACTACACTGTGAGTTTATTCCACACCATTATGTAGAGGAACTAAAGGTA
Organism: Colossoma macropomum; assembly: GCF_904425465.1. Taxonomy (NCBI): domain Eukaryota; kingdom Metazoa; phylum Chordata; class Actinopteri; order Characiformes; family Serrasalmidae; genus Colossoma; species Colossoma macropomum. The sequence continues at coordinate 19,607,704 of NW_023494799.1, read as the reverse complement.
CTTGATAACGGTGCAGATCTGCCCCCTGATTTAACCTGGAAACGCTGGTGGCAGTGATGGAAAAATCACTGTTCCGTTCTGTTTCAACACACTCGCTGACTGAAGCCTCAGGGGACTCGGCAGAGATGACAGCGGGGCAAAACTCTTAATTAATTTGATTTCATTAGCACTGTGTTAATGTGGGTCTGCAGACAGGCGGAGTCAGGCTGGCCTTCTGCTTTTCTCTAGAGAAGCAGCTTTGTGCATCGTGACTGCACAAGCCGGCCTGTTGAAACGCATGTTGATCTGTGGTGAAAGTTAATTTGTAAGCAGATCTTCACCAGAACTCAGCACGTTTCAGCAGTTCCTGCAAAGTCATTCAGAACCTTTAAAGAACGACTTTGTCTGCATTTTTCCCAATACAGCTTTTCCTCCTGCTTAATTATTCCCATTATTTTTTCTTTGGGTGACGATAAAATTAATTTCATGCTACAGTCGGTTCAGACAGAATTTTGTCGGCCACAGTCAGCTCAGACAGAATTTTGTGGGCTACAGTCGGGTTCAGACAGAATTTTGTGGTCTATAGTCGAGTACAGACAGATTTTTATGGACTACAGTTGCTTCTGACAGAATTTTGTGGGCTACAGTCAAATTCAGACAGAATTTCCGTGCCACAGTTGTGTTTAGACAAAATTTTGTGGGCTACATTCGGGTTCAGACAGACCTTTAGGGGTACAGTTGGGTTCAGAGAGAACTTTGTGGGCTACAGTTGGGTTCAGGCAGAATTTTGTCATCTACAGTCACGTTCAGGCTGTATTTTGCGGGCTACAGTTGGTTCCGACAGAATTTTGTGGGTTACAGTTGGGTTCAGACAGAATTTTGTGGGTTACAGTCGAGTTCAGGCAGATTTTTGTGGGCTGCAGTGGGTTCAGACAGAATTTTGTGGGCTACAGTTGAATTCAGACAGAATTTTGTTGTCTACAGTTGAGTTCAGACAGATTTTTGTGGACTACAGTCAGTTCAGACAGAATTTTGTGGTCTACAGTCAAGTTCAGACAGTTTTTTGTCGACTACAGTCGGATTCAGACAAAATTTCCGTGCCACAGTTGTGTTCAGGCAGAATTTTGTGGGCTACAATCAGTTCAGACAGAATTTTGTGGGCTACAGGTGGTTCAGACAGAATTTTGTGGGGCTACAGTTGTGTTCAGACATAATTTTGTGGGCTACAGTCGAATGCAGGCAGATTTTTGTGGACTACAGTTGGTTCAGACAGAATTTTGTGGGCTACAATCGAGTTCAGACAGAATTTTGGGGGTACAGCTGGGTTCAGGCAGATTTTTGTGGACTACAGTCAGTTCAGACAGAATTTTGTTGGCTACAGTCGGTTTCAGACAGAATTTCCATGCCACAGTTGTGTTCAGATAGAATTTTCAGCAGTTCATGCAAAGTCAGTCAGAACCTTTAAAGAACGACTTTGTCAGTTTTTTTCCCAATAGAGATTTTTCTCCTGCTTAATTATTCCCATTATTTTTTCTTTGGACGACGGTAAAATTAATTTCATGCTACAGTCGGCTCAGAAAGAATTTTGTGGGCTACATTCGGATTTAGACAGAATTTTTGTGCTACAGCCTGGTTCAGATGGAATTTTGTGAAGCTACAGTCGGTTTCAGATAGAACTTTGTGCGGCTACAATCGAGTTCAGACAGAATTTTGGGGGTACAGCTGGGTTCAGACAGATTTTTGTGGACTAGAGTCGATTCAGAGAGAATTTTGTGGGCTACAGTCAAATTCAGACAGAACTTCTGTGCCACATTTGTGTTCGGACAGAATTTTGTGGGCTACACTCAGGTTCAGACAGAACTTTTGGGGGTACAGTTGGGTTCAGACAGAACTTTGTGGGCTACAGTTGAGTTCAGGCAGATTTTTGTGGACTACAGTCGTTTCTGACAGAATTTTGTGGGCTACAGTTGGGTTCAGACAGAATTTCTGCGCCACGGTTGTGTTCAGACAGAATTTTGTGGGTTACAGTCGAGTTCAGACAGAATTTTGGGGGTACAGTTGGGTTCAGACAGAACTTTGTGGGCTACAGTTGGGTTCAGGCAGAATTTTGTGGGGCTACAGTTGGGTCCAGACAGAACTTTGTGGGCTACAGTCAGGTTCAGACAGAATTTTGTGGACTACAGTTGGTTCAGACAGAATTTTGTGGGCTACAGTCAGGTTCAGGCAGAATTTTGTGGGGCTACAGTTGGTTCATACAGAATTTTGTTGGCTACAGTCGAATTCAGACAGATTTTTGTGGACTACAGTCGGTTCAGACAGACTTTTGTGTGCTACAGTTGAATTCAAACAGAATTTTGTGGGGCTACAGTCGAGTTCATACAGAATTTTGTGGGCTACAGTCAGGTTGAGAGAATTTTGTGGGGCTACAATTGTGTTCAAACATAATTTTGTGGGCTACAGTTGGGTTCAGACAGAACTTTGTGGGCTACAGTTGGTTTCAGGCAGAATTTTGTCATCTGCAATCGGGTTCAGACAGGTTTTTGTGGTCTACAGTTGAGTTCAGGCAGATTTTTGTGGACTACAGTTGGTTCAGACAGAATTTTTTAGGCTACAGTTGAGTTCAGACAGAATTTTGTTGTCTTCAGTCGAGTTCAGACAGGTTTTTGTGGACTGCAGTCGGTTCAGACAGAATTTTGTGGGCTACAGTCGAATTCAGACAAAATTTCCATGCCACAGTTGTGTTTAGACAGAATTTTGTGGGTTACAGTCAAATTCAGACAGAAATTTGGGGGTACAGTTGGGTTTAGACAGAACCTTGTGGGCTACAATCAGGTTCAGGCAGAATGTTGTGGGGCTACAGTTGTGTTCAGACAGTATTTTGTTGGCTACAGTCGGGTTCAGACAGAATTTTGTGGACTACAGTCAGGTTCCGACAGAATTTTGTGGGCTACAGTTGGTTCATACAGAATTTTGTGGGCTACAGTCAGTTCAGAGTTTTTTGGGCTACAGTCAGGTTGAGACAGAATTTTGTGGGGCTACAGTTGGGTTCAGACAGAATTTTGTGGGCTACAGTCAAATTCAGACAGAATTTTGTGGGCTTCAGTTGGGTTCAGACAGATTCTTGGGCCTACAGTCAGTTCAGAAGAATTTTGTGGGCTACGGTCGGGTTCAGAAAGAATTTTGTTGTGTACGGTTGGTTCAGAATAATTTTGTGGGCTACGGTCGGGTTCAGAAAGAATTTTGGGGGTACAGTTGGGTCCAGACAGAACTTTGTGGGCTACAGTTGTGTACATTCAGAATTTTGTCATCTACAGTCGGGGTTGAGACAGAATTTTGATGTCTACAGTCGGGTTCAGACAGAACTTTGTGGGCTACAGTCAGGTTCAGGCAGAATTTTGTCATCTACAGTCGGATTTCAGACAGAATTTTGTTGTCTACAGTCGGGTTCAGACAGAATTTTGTGGTCTACAGTCGAGTTCAGGCAGATTTCTGTGGACTACAGTTGGTTCAGACAGAATTTTGTGTGCTACAGTCGAATTCAGACAGAATTTTGTGGGGCAACAGTTGAGTTCAGATGGAATTTTATGGGGCTACAGTCATGTTCATACAGAACTTTGTGAGCTACATTCAGGTTCAGACAGAACTTTAGGGGTACAGTTGCGTTTACACAGAACTTTGTGGGCTACGGTTGGGTTCAGGCAGAATTTTGTCATCTACAGTCAGGTTCAGGCAGATTTTTGTAGAATAGAGCTGATTCAGGCTGAATTTTGTGGGGCTACAGTCGGTTCAGACAGAATTTTGTGGGCTACAGTTGTGTTCAGGCAGAATTTTGTGGTCTACACTCGAGTTCAGGCAGATTTTTGTGGACTGCAGTTGGTTCAGACAGAATTTTGCGGGCTATAGTCAAATTCAGACAGAATTTTGTGGGCTACAGTTGGTTCAGACAGAATTTTGTGGGCTACAGTCAGTTCAGAGTCTTTTGGGCTACAGTCACGTTGAGACACAATTTTGTGGGACTACAGTCGAGTTCAGACAGAATTTTGTGGGCTACAGTCGAATTCAGACAGAATTTTGTGGGCTACAGTCGGGTTCAGACAGAATTTTGTTGTCTACGGTCGGTTCAAACAGAATTTTGTAGGCTACAGTCGGGTTCAGAAAGAACTTTTGGGGGTACAGTTGGGTCCAGACAGAACTTTGTGGGCTTCAGTCGGGTTAAGGCAGAATTTTGTCATCTACAGTCGGGGTTCAGACAGAATTTTGTTGCCTACAGTCGGGTTCAGACAGAATTTTGTGGTCTACAGTCGAGTTCAGGCAGATTTCTGTGGACTACAGTTGGTTCGGACAGATTTTTGTGGACTACAGTCAGTTCAGACAGAATTTTGTTGGCTACAGTCGGTTTCAGACAGAATTTCCGTGCCACAGTTGTGTTCAGACAGAATTTTCAGCAGTTGATGCAAAGTCAGTCAGAACCTTTAAAGAACGACTTTGTCAGTTTTTTTCCCAATACAGATTTTTCTCCTGCTTAATTATTCCCATTATTTTTTCTTTGGATGACGGTAAAATTAATTTCATGCTACAGTCGGTTCAGAAAGAATTTTGTGGGCTACATTCGGATTTAGACAGAATTTTCGTGCTACAGCCTGGTTCAGGTGGAATTTTGTGGGCTACAGTCGGTTTCACATAGAACTTTGTGCGGCTACAATCGAGTTTTGGGGGTACAGCTGGGTTCAGACAGATTTTTGTGGACTACAGTCGATTCAGAGAGAATTTTGTGGGCTACAGTCAAATTCAGACAGAATTTCTGTGCCACAGTTGTGTTCAGATAGAATTTTGTGGGCTACACTCAGGTTCAGACAGAACTTTTGGGGGTACAGTTGGGTCCAGATAGAATTTTGTGGTCTACAGTTGAGTTCAGGCAGATTTTTGTGGACTACAGTCGGTTCTGACAGAACTTTGTGGGCTACAGTCGAATTCAGACAGAATTTCTGTGCCACAGTTGTGTTTAGACAGAATTTTGTGGGTTACAGTCGAGTTCAGACAGAATTTTGGGGGTACAGTTGGGTTCAGACAGAACTTTGTGGGCTACAGTTGGGTTCAGACAGAACTTTGTGGGCTACAGTCGGGTTTAGACAGATTCTTGGGGCTACAGTCGGTCCAGACAGAATTTTGTGGGGCTACAGTCAGGTTCAGGCAGAATTTTGTGGGGCTACAGTTGGGTTCAGACCGAATTTTTTTGTCTACAGTCGAATTCAGACAGATTTTTGTGGACTACAGTCGGTTCAGACAGACTTTTGTGTGCTACAGTTGAATTCAGACAGAATTTTGTGGGGCAACAGTCGAGTTCAGACAGATTTTTATGGGCTACAGTTGGTTCATACAGAATTTTGTGGGCTACAGTCAGGTTGAGAGAATTTTGTGGGGCTACAGTTGGGTTCAGACAAAATTCTTTTGGGCTACAGTCGGATTCAGACAGAATTTTGTGGGGCTACAGTTGTGTTCAAACATAATTTTGTGGGCTACAGTTGGGTTCAGACAGAACTTTGTGGGCTACAGTCGGTTTCACGCAGAATTTTGTCATCTGCAGTCGGGTTCAGACAGGTTTTTGTGGTCTACGGTTGAGTTCAGGCAGATTTTTATGGAATACAGTTGGTTCAGACAGAATTTTTTAGGCTACAGTTGAATTCAGACAAAATTTTGTTGTCTTCAGTCGAGTTCAGACAGGTTTTTGTGGACTGCAGTCGGTTCTGACAGAATTTTGTGGGCTACAGTCGAATTCAGACAGAATTTCCATGCCACAGTTGTGTTTAGACAGAATTTTGTGGGTTACAGTTGGGTTCAGACAGTATTTTGTTGGCTACAGTCAGGTTCAGACAGAATTTTGTGGACTACAGTCAGGTTCCGACAGAATTTTGTGGGCTACAGTTGGTTCATACAGAATTTTGTGGGCTACAGTCAGTTCAGAGTTTTTTGGGCTACAGTCAGGTTGAGACAGAATTTTGTGGGGCTACAGTTGGGTTCATACAGAATTTTGTGGGCTACAGTTAAATTCAGACAGAATTTTGTGGGCTACAGTTGGGTTCAGACAGATTCTTGGGGCTACAGTCGGTTCAGAAGAATTTTGTGGACTACGGTCGGGTTCAGAAAGAATTTTGGGGCTACAGTTGGGTCCAGATAGAACTTTGTGGGCTACAGTTGGGTTCAGGCAGAATTTTGTCATCTACAGTCGGGGTTCAGACAGAATTTTGTTGTCTACAGTCGGGTTCAGACAGAACTTTGTGGGCTACAGTTGGGTCCAGGCAGAATTTTGTCATCTACAATCGGGGTTCAGACAGAATTTTGTTGTCTACAGTCGGGTTCAGACAGAATTTTGTGGGGCAACAGTTGAGTTCAGACGGAATTTTATGGGGCTACAGTCATGTTCATACAGAATTTTGTGGGCTACAGTCGGTTCGGACGGAATTTTGTGGGCTACAATCGGGTTCAGACAGATTTTTGGGGCTACAGTCGGTCCAGACAGAATTTTGTGGGCTGCAGTTGAATTCAAACAGAATTTCCGTGCCACAGTTGTGTACAGTCAGAATTTTGTGGGCTACATTCAGGTTCGACATTTGAATTCAGACAGAATTTCCGTGCCACAGTTGTGTACAGTCAGAATTTTGTCATCTACATTCAGGTTCAGACAGAACTTCAGGGGTACAGTTGCGTTTAGACAGAACTTTGTGGGCTACAGTTGGGTTCAGGCAGAATTTTGTCATCTACAGTCAGGTTCAGGCAGATTTTTGTAGAATAGAGCTGATTCAGGCTGAATTTTGTGGGGCTACAGTCAGTTCAGACAGAATTTTGTGGGCTACAGTTGTGTTCAGACAGAATTTTGTGGGCTACACTCGAGTTCAGGCAGATTTTTGTGGACTGCAGTTGGTTCAGACAGAATTTTGCGGGTTACAGTCAAATTCAGACAGAATTTTGTGGGCTACAGTTGGTTCAGACAGAATTTTGTGGGCTACAGTCAGTTCAGAGTCTTTTGGGCTACAGTCGAGTTCAGACAGAACTTTGTGGGCTACAGTCGAATTCAGACAGAATTTTGTAGGCTACAGTCGGGTTCAGACAGAATTTTGTTGTCTACGGTCGGTTCAAACAGAATTTTGTGGGCTACGGTCGGTTCAAACAGAATTTTGTGGGCTACAGTCGGTTCAGAAAGAACTTTTGGGGGTACAGTTGGGTCCAGACAGAACTTTGTGGGCTATAGTCGGGTTCAGGCAGAATTTTGTCATCTATAGTCGGGGTTCAGACAGAATTTTCTTGTCTACAGTCGGGTCAGACAGAATTTTGTGGTCTACAGTCGAGTTCAGGCAGATTTCTGTGTACTACAGTTGGTATAGACAGAATTTTATGGTCTACAGTTGAGTTCAGGCAGAATTTTGCGGGCTACGGTCAAATTCAGACCGAATTTTGTGGGCTACAGTTGGCTCATACAGAATTTTGTGGGCTACTGTCGAATTCAGACAGAATTTTGTGGGGCAACAGTTGAGTTCAGACAGGTTTTTGTGGACTACAGTCGGTTCTGACAGAATTTCCATGCCACAGTTGTGTTTAAACAGAATTTTGTGGGTTACAGTCAGGTTTAGACAGAATTTTTGGGGTACAGTTGGGCTAAGACAGAACTTTGTGGGCTACAATTAGGTTCAGGCAGAACTTTGTGGGGCTACAGTTGGGTTCAGACAGTATTTTGTTGGCTACAGTCGGGTTCAGACAGATTCTTGGGGCTACAGTCGGTCCAGACAGAATTTTGTGGGCTACAGTCAGGTTCAGACAGAATTTTGTGGGCTACAGTTGGTTCAGACAGAATTTTATGGTCTACAGTCGAGTTCAGGCAGATTTCTGCGGGCTACAGTCAAATTCAGACAGAATTTTGTGGGCTACAGTCGAATTCATACAGACTTTTGTGTGCTACAGTTGAGTTCAGAGTTTTTTGGGCTACATTCAGGTTGAGACAGAATTTTGTGGGGCTACAGTCGAGTTCAGACAGAATTTTGTCATCTGCAGTCGAATTCAGACAGAATTTTGTGGGCTACAGTCGAGTTCAGGCCGATTTTTGTGGACTACAGTTGGTTCAGACAGAATTTTGTGAGCTACAGTTGAATTCAGACCGAATTTTCTTGTCTACAGTCGAATTCAGACATAATTTTGTGGACTACACTCGGTTCAGACAGACTTTTGTGTGCTACAGTTGAATTCAGATAGAATTTTGTGGGGCTACAGTCGAGTTCAGACAGGTTTTTGTGGGCTACAGTTGGTTCATACAGAATTTTGTGGGCTACAGTCAGGTTGAGAGAATTTTATGGGGCTACAGTTGGGTTCAGACAAAATTCTTTTGGGCTACAGTCGGGTTCAGAAAGAATTTTGTGGGGCTACAGTTGTGTGCAAACATAATTTTGTGGTCTACAGTTGAGTTCAGACAGAACTTTGTGGGCTACAGTCGGTTTCAGGCAGAATTTTGTCATCTGCAGGGCTCCTGAGTGGCGCAACCATCTAAGCGTTGGCCCTATCATCAGGAGATCACGAGTTCGATCCCTGGTGATGCTACAGCCATCCGTAGCCGGGAGTCCGAGAGAGCACAATTGGCCTCGCTCTCTCTTGGTGGGTGGGATGGCGGCCCTTCTCCCCCCATCACTCACTCAGCGCGATGCTAGTCAGCGCAGGCGTCTGTTAGCTGACGTAACAGATCTGGCAGTTGGCGCTTTCCTCCGAGCGCGTTCAGCTGTCCAGTGACGTTGCGTGAGTGGCAGCTCGAAAAGAAAGTGGTGGCTGGCTTCACAGGTCTCGGAGGAAACCTGTGTTAGCTTTCACCCTCCTAGCGTTGATAGCATTGTGTGACTGGGGGAGTCCTAACTAGCGGGGTGGAATTGGCTACGACTAAGTTGGGGAGAAAATTGGGGTAAAAAAAAGTCGGGTTCAGACAGAATTTTCTGGTCTACAGTTGAATTCAGATAGAATTTTGTTGTCTTCAGTCGAGTTCAGACAGGTTTTTCTGGACTGCAGTCGGTTCTGACAGAATTTTGGGGGTACAGTTGGGTTTAGACAGAACCTTGTGGGCTACAATCAGGTTCAGGCAGAATTTTGTGGGGCTACAGTTGGGTTCAGACAGAATTTTGTGGGCTACAGTCAAATTCAGACAATTTTGTCGGCTACAGTCGAATTCAGACAGAATTTTGTGGGCTACAGTTGGTTCATACAGAATTTTGTGGGCTACAGTAAGTTCAGAGTTTTTTGGGCTACAGTCAGGTTGAGACAGAATTTTGTGGGGCTACAGTTGGGTTCATACAGAATTTTGTGGGCTACAGTCAAATTCAGACAGAATTTTGTGGGCTACAGTTGGTTCATACAGAATTTTGTGGGCTACAGTCAGTTCAGAGTTTTTTTTGGGCTACAGTCAGGTTGATACAGAATTTTGTGGAGCTACAGTCAAGTTCAGACAGAATTTTGTGGGCTACAGTCGAACTCAGACAGAATTTTGTGGGCTACAGTCGGGTTCAGACAGATTCTTGGGGCTACAGTCGGTTCAGAAGAATTTTATGGGCTACGGTCGGGTTCAGACAGAATTTTGTTGTCTATGATCGGTTCAAACAGAATTTTGTGGGCTACAGTCGGGTTCAGAAAGAACTTTTCGGGGTACAGTTGGGTCCAGACAGAACTTTGTGGGCTACAGTCGGGTTCAGGCAGAATTTTTTCATCTACAGTTGGGGTTCAGACAGAATTTTGTTGTCTACAGTCGGTTCAGACAGAATTTTGTGTGCTACAGGCGAATTCAGACAGAATTTTTTGGGGCAACAGTTGAGTTCAGATGGAATTTTATGGGGCTACAGTCATGTTCATACAGAATTTTGTGGGCTACATTCGCTTTCAAACAGAATTTTGTGGGCTCCAATCAGATTCAGACAGAATTTTGTGGGGCTACAGTCAGGTTCAGACTGAATTTTGTCAGCTACAGTCGGTTCAGAGTAGAATTTTTTGGGCTACAGTCGGTTTAGATAAAATTTTGTGGGCTACATTCGGTTTCAAACAGAATTTTGTGGGCTCCAATCAGGTTCAGACAGAATTTTGTCGGCTACAGTCGCTTTCAGACTAAATTTTGTGGTCTACGATCGTGTTCAGACAGAATTTTGGGGCTACAATTGGGTTCAAACAGAAATTTGTGGGCTACAGTCGAATTTTTTGGGGCTAAAATGGGTTAAGAGAGAATTTTTTGAGGCTACAATCGGTTTAGACAGAATTTGGTGGGGCTACAGTCGGTTCCGACAGAATTTTGTGGGCTACAGTCGAGTTCAGACAGAATTTTGGGGCTACATATATGTTCAGACAGAATTTTTTTGGCTACGCTCGGGTTCAGACAGAATTTTGTGGGGCTACAGTCGGTTCAAACAGAATTTTTTGGGCTACAGTCGGGTTCTGACAGAATTTTGTGGGGCTACAGTCGAGTTCAGACAGATTTTTGTGTGGCTACAGTCAGTTCAGACAGAATTTTGTAGGATTCAGACAAGGTTAGGATAGCTACTGAAAAATTAGTAGTTAGCTATTTTGTAGCTACTTTGCCAAAATTTGTAGCTAGCTACTTTTTGAAAAGTAGTGCACTACTTTTTAGCTACTTTCAAAGCGCGGTTGTCAGAATGTTTGTGAATCTCCACCTGACACCGCAAACAAGCCCAACTTAAAGTGTGAACAAGACACTGCATTTAATCATGTACCAGAAAGAAACATACAAATGAAAAGCTGCAAATATACAAAAAGATCACCAATAAGTAATTGTAACCAACAATCAAACTTACACGACCAAAGGTGTGATATCCAACAAAAATGTAGATTAAGTAAAAGCAAAGTCAATCATTACAGGTGTTTTCCTTAAAAAAATCAACAAAAATAACCGAATACAAACCAAACAATTTTGTGCAAAGCATTGTCAACTGTTAAAAATAAAAGTGCTCCAATTTAAATATTTCAGCAAGAAATGTACAGACATGACATTCAGAGTCCTTTGTTGAACTTCAGCAACACTTCAGCCTCAAAATTGTTATCAGTGACCCTGGCTCTGCGGAGTATTATTAGTAATAGTCTATTACGAAATTGTTTTTTTCCAATTTAGCTAAGGCAGGGGTCAGCTTATAACTGCTGCGGAGTAGTATTAGTAATAGTCTATTACGAAAATGTTTTTTTTTCACTTTAGCTAAAGCAGGGGTCAGCTTATAACTGCCAACAGGGCCGTAACTAGGATCAGAATTTTTGTGAGGTCCATTTTGCAGAAATGTTAATAAGTTTCTCCTTTTGTTTTTTTATTCAATCACTGCTCCTTTTTTACCCATCTATAACTGTTATGCACCTTTTTCTTTCATTTGTTCCTTCTTCATCCCTCCATTCTTCCATAAACTGCTATTAATGTTCCATAAACTTATTTGACTTAAATTGCCCTGTTTAAGTTTAATTAATCATTTAACTATTTATTTATGTGTTTATTTTCAGCTAAAAAATACATTAAACCTACATTAAATCAGGCGATAGTTTAAATCTGATTTTGTTTCATTTACCTCTCTCTCTATCTTTGCTTGTCTCTTTTGCATCCCTGTACTAACTGATTATTGTAAAAGCACACATTAAACATATGTTAAAAAGGCTGTCTGTACCAAAGCCCAGCTAAAGGGAAAGGCGGCTACTCATATAGTTAATGAGACAAAATATAGTCTAATGTACCTGCTGATTTCTAAATGTTTGCTACATGATACTATACCGTGTATATGCTGGTTAACAGTGAACTTTCTTATGTTGCTTGTAGTATGAGTAGGTAACACAATATAACTTCACATCTAATCTCTAATATAGCCTACTATGGAGCCTGTAGCCTAAACTGAGGAGCTACTGGAGCTAGACTAAAGTGTGCTGATTTGGCTAGCCACATTACGAGCAGTCCAAACAAAAAATGAAATATAAGGTTTTCATTTTACAATCTTAATGTTAATTGTGCTCAAACTCTCAGCTAGCTACATTTTTGCCATAGCGATGTTATGTGTTAGCTTATAGCGTGTGTGCTGCATACCTGAACAGCTCAAGAAGTCAAAGTTACTCTGGTTCTCTGGGCTGTGTAGCGTCTCGTACAGAGACAAACAGCAGGCAGATCGGTCTATGGCAGGGCCACAGCTGTACTGAGGTCAGCTGAGAACCTATAACTGCTCGCTGTGTAGTTTCAGCGCTTTTTGAATCTTATAAAATCCTGAGAAACTTCTGAGGAGCTTGGAGTCCTAACGCTAGTTATGAACGTCAGAGGCACTGATTACTGAAGTAATTGTGGACAGCAACATTCAATAAGCGGCGATTGGAGGGTTGAGAAAATAACGCGGAGCTTGGCAGATTTTGACTGGCGTAATATTCTGTCCCCAGATTTAAGACGAACATCAATAATTTGGAGACGAATGGATTTATTTGCATTTATAATCACTCCAGCCGGTTTCCGGATGCGTTTAATCTGCAACGAGAAACTGTCAAACACTAAGGCTACGTTTACCCAGCAGGTAAAAGTGGCCCAAATCCGATCTTTTTCCTCATATGTGACACAGATGTGTCATTTGTGTGGCAGTATGAACAGCAAAAAACCGATACGTATCCGATCTGCGGCAATGCGACTCTGTCTGAACAGCCAGATCGGAATTCATGCGACTTTTACGTCAATCCAACTCGACATTCGTCATAATTTCGCGCTGCTGAGACTCATAAACATTTAGGCTGATGTTTCTGTACTAAAAAAAATTAGAAGAGGCTTATCGCAGCCGCTCCGTGTTCAAAGAGGTTTCGAACGGAACAGCCGAACGCGGCCGGAGGAGACCGAGGCTGCAGCGTCAAGAATCCGAGGACACGAACCAAAGAAGTGGCCGTGGCAGAATAACGTTTTTCGGCGAACTCAAACACACAGTTGTCAACCACTGGAACTTTATAATCGCTCCTGTGATGCTGGCGAAGACGAAACTGAAAGCTCCGGGAGCGACTGGCGTTCGCTGGCTGTCATGACTGTTTACCTCTGGACGAGCCGCCACATGAAGCACTGTTCTTTTGCGCATGCGGGTCGGTTTAGGAGCGTGATCTGTTCAGACTGATGTCGCATACAGATCACATTTAAAAGATAAAGGGAACAGCCAAACAAAAAAAATGGTGAGAAAATCGGTTTTGTGCGGAGTCCCGCTGGTGACATCCTGTATAAATAAAAATAATGCATGGGAACGAGATCCTAATGCGTGGCCACAACTTAGTAAGGCGTGGGAATGAGATGATTAAGTCGTGGCCACGACTTAGTAAGGCGTGGGAACGAGATCACGGCTTACTAAGTCGTGGCCACGCATTAGGATCTCGTTCCCACGCTTTACTAAGTCGTAGCCACGACTTAATCATCTCATTCCCATGCCACTTTTACCTGCTGTGTAAACGTAGAAGTCATGAAGTCAGCTTCTCGTTCGAATTCTCCCGTTCCACCTTGGCGCAGCAGTAACGTATTCTGGCGCCTCATGCACCATTTAAGGTGAAACGGGACAATTTGAACAAGAAACTGGTAAATGAGAATCTGACTTCAGCCTCGGAAAAAGTCGGACGTTACGAGACATCTTACGTTTTAAAGTTTCCTTACTGATGTGCGAGAGAAGCGGCTACAGCTGAGCTAAAGCTTAAAGCAGAGCAAAGTAAGCCTGCGTTTTCGTTTATATTATGTTTTTAGCCTATACTAGCACTTTAGCACACACTGAGACTTATTTACAGCCAAGACTGTAAAATGGATATAAAATGCTTGCTGACCCCTAAGCTAAGCCTGTAAGGGGTGATCAGCGCGTTGGGGCAGTGCATGACTGTTTGCTCGAACTGTCTGCAGCTCAGTCAGACACAAGCCCAGTGAACGACCGCGCTCTGTGGTTCAGATTTTGCGCGGATCGCCTGAAGCCTGTAGCGAAATCGTAGTGAAAATGATTGCTATAGCTACACAATAATTTGTAGGCGCTACAGCTATTAGCTACATTTCATACAGCTACAAAAAGTAGCGCGCTGCTTAGCTACTCCCCCATCCCTGGATTCAGACAGAATTTTGTGTGGCTACAGTTGAGTTCAGGCAGAATTTTGTGGGGTACAGTTGGTTCAGACAGAATTTTGTGGGCTACAGTTGAGTTCAGTGAGAATTTTGTGGGGTACATTCAGTTTAGACAGAATTTTGTGGGCTACAGTCAGGTTCAGACAGAGTTTTGTGGGCTACAGTTGAGTTCAGGCAGAATTTTGTGGGATACAGTTGGTTCAGACAGAATTTTGTGGGCAACAATCAGTTCAGACAGAACTTTGTGGGGCTACAGTTGGATTCAGACAGAATTTTGTGGGCTACAGTCAGTTTAGATAAAATTTTGTGGGCTACATTCGGTTTCAAACAGAATTTTGTGGACTATAGTCAGGTTCAGACAGAATTTTATGGGCTACATTTAGGTTCAGACAGAATTTTGTGGGGCTACAGTCAGGTTTAGACAGAATTTTGTGGTGCTACAGTCAGATTCAGACAGAATTTTGTGGGCTACATTTGGTTCGAACAGAATATTTTGGGCTACAGTCAGTTCAGACAGAATTTTATGGGGCTACAGTCGGTTTACGCAGAATTTTGTGGGCTCCAAATTTCAGACTTGTTTAACTCTGTCCTTTCTCGTCCTCTGTTTTTCTAGCTCTTTAGGACCCTATTCTGGTTTGCTGCGGTCAATTCAGACAGTTATCCGGAATGAAGGCTTTGATGGGTCCAGTTCACAGGTTGGTCTCTTTCTAAAATATGAGTTTTGATCAGAGAAATGGGTGATTTGTTTATTAAGGGCATTTGAAAACACTTTTTTAAATAAGTGTATATGTAAATCTTTATTTACGTCAGGAAATCTCAAACATTTTTTATAGATGTATGAAAGGAAATCTAATAGAGTTTTAACGCATTTTAAAGCTTAGACAATTGTACAGTTTATACACTGAGCTTGTCAGCGTCAGCGCTGCATATATCGTCAAAAAATGTTGCTTCAACATAGAACAGAAAGTTTCACACACTTAAAAAGCAGCTGTTGCTCAGATGACAGAAAAAAAAATCTTTTTGACATTGTTTGTGTGTTTTAGCTAACAGGACCTCTGACTCTCGTTCCTCAGGGACCATCCACCCAAAACAGTGTTTTTATAAGGCAGATGTTCTGCAGTGTTGAGGGTCCCGGTGTTGCTGTGTGTAGTTTAGGATGTTGGTGATGGTGGGAGGAGGACTGTATTTTACTGATTCGGCTGATTCACTGTTTGATTGTCTCTCATGTTGCTTTTTGCCGTAACCCCTCTCCCTCCCCCTCGCTGGGCGTCATTTTACACCCATTGTGCTCTTGTTCTTCTTGTCATTTTTTCTCTGTTGTGTGTCTTCCTCTTTCTCTGTCTTAGGGGAGCGGGGCGGCTCCCTTGGGCTTTTCCCCCTTTAAGCCAGTCCCTTTAGCAGCGCAGTAAACAGGCTGAGACAGACACTGAGCAATACGGCTGCTCTCTGTTCATATTCATTAGCTCCTTCTGAGGTGCACGGGGGCTGAATAACCCCCCCTCACCCCCAATCCCTCCTCCTGCACCCAGTTCTAACTTTTATATGACTTTAATGCGGTTATTTCTGATCTGATTATATATGAATTTTAAATAAAAACATTTCCACCCAGTGTGAGTAAAATTAGCGCTGCTCAAACTCCTGGATCAGGACCAGACATTCGGCCAACGGCCCATCAAAAATCTCAGGTCTTCACCTGAAGTCTGGTTCAGTTCACTGCAGGTGGGGACGTTTTTATGATGGTCCACATCAAAACGAGGTAGCTCAGCATCAGAGCATGATCTCCTTCTTCTAGCAGCTCGTCAGTGCTGAACTGCCCACATAAACCCACTTACGCAGCTTTGATGAAGATTCACCTACATACAGAATCTACACACACTCAAGAGCACAAAGGTGAGAACAGTTCTGCACTTTAAGAACACGTCAGGAATCTGACATAGACTTTTTTTAGGACCTTTCTCAAGAACACACTGAAGAACAAACTCAGGAACTCATTGCTGAATGAAGCCAGATGTTCCTGCAGCATGTGCAGCTGTGACAGTAAATACAGAGCATTAAAATAATAGCAAAGCGTTTGATTTGAACAAATGAATCACAGAAAGTGTTTTTGGCGGCTTGACTGCTCAAAACTGATAAACTATTCAATCATAAAGATGCAGAGAAGAGAAGGTGTTAAGAACCTTTATTTCAATACAAAACAGAATGGAACATTCATATCAATATAAAGGTTAAATGTTAAAAATTGTTTTTGCCTCTAGTACTTTTTGTAACTGAGCGCTTTTATCCCCACCAAATATCTGCCAATCATGGAACACACACTGCAGTGCTGCAGCATGAAACCAACTGAAGAACCAAATCACAAACCAGTTCAGAGCAGCCAAAACTGCGCTCAAATAAAAGTGTTATACATTAAAATCATAGTTACTTGAGTAGACATAAAAGTAATCTTTTAAATTTTAAACTTGAGGAAAAGTAAGAAAATATTTTCTAAAAAAAAACTATGGTGAGTTACTTCATCTGGTTTCATTGAATTATGAAAATAGAACTGCTGTACTGTCAGTGATTTAGGACGTACATGTAAAAAAGATAAAATAAAATAAACTGTCCAAAACATAATTTCGTTTCAAATTCACTTAAGTAAAATACACAGAAAAGGAAAAAAGCTGTTTGCAAACTTGGATAAGAACGAATTTCTGCATTCTATTACAACAACAGACAATAATAAATTAAAGGAAACACAGCTCAACTGCTCTGTTCTGGAGTTTATAAATATTTATAAACACGTTCTGCTGTCGTTCTCTTCAGCACAGCTTCTGAAGCAGATTCCAGTTTAATTCTTTTACTGTCCCTGCAGACTAGCACTCTTAAAGAAGATGGTTCTTCAGGTATTCGTTAGTAAAGACAACAGTTCTATGTAGAACCAAGAGCACCAACAACCATTTGCATCCTTAAATGGTTGTCTGCATGCTGAAAGTGTTCCTTAAATTGTTGGTGAATGGTTCTGTATAGCACCAAAAAAGGGATCTGCTATTGTTACAATATCAAGCTTGTTACAATAGAAAAACCCTTTTTGGTGCTATATAGAATCCTTTTTTAAAAAGTTCCATCTAGAACCATATACAACACATTCTCCATCAATCTGAAGAACCATTTCATCTGCAAAAGCATTCAAAGGGTTCTTTGAGTGTTCATGGTTCTATATAGAACCGTTTTCTTTTCTAAAGAACCCTTGAAGTAGCATCTTTTTAAGAGTATAGCTTACAGTGGTGTTGAAATGTGTCTGTGTTGGTGAAATTACATTCTTGGTTTGTTTTGGTTTTGAAAGTTACTTTAAAAAACGTTACATTGACTCAGAAACAGTTGAGAAGTTTAAAACCGTTTATAATAGTTCAGCGAATACAGATCTGACTCCATCCTGTAATGATCTAGGCTCCGATCTAAGTGCTAGATTACGGGATACCCTTGACATTCTCACACTAGTAAAAAGGAAGAAAAGCTTGCACACTCTTAAAAATCCATGGATGAATGCAGAAATACGCCAGCTTAAGAGAAATTGTCATAAATCAGAGGGCTTATGGAGGAAAACTAAACTGCAGGTACATTATGACATTCTCAAAGATCAGATCTCAATCTGTAATAATGCTATGAAAATATCCAGACAGTCATACCTCTCTAGTGTAATTAATAGACACAAAGATAATACCAAAATCCTTTTTCCCACCATAGACTGACTAATCAACCCTAACTTGACTGCTAGTGCGTTTCACGGTGGTTTATCTTCTAAAGTCTGTGAAGAGTTCACAATTCATTTTCAAAATAAAATAGACCTGATACGACAGGGTGTAGCTCTGCTGACTGAAACAAGCTCCTATAATGTTCCTGAAAAGCCACCAACATCAGTATTGACATCTTTCTCTGTTATCAACTATTAGGAGCTTACAACTGTTTTAAACAAACTACGTTCATCCAAATGTGATCTTGACCCTGTTCCTACTTCATTCCTTAAGATGGTTTTTGATTGTCTTCACAATGATGTTTAACTATTGTAAATTGTTCTTTGTCAATAGGTGTTTTTCCAGAAGCTTTTAAAACTGCCCTGGTTAAGCCTCTGCTAAAAAAGAGTAGCATGGATCCTTCTGTACTAAATAATTTTAGACCAATTTCAAACCTACCTTTTCTAAGTAAAGTCTTAGAAAAAGCTGTTTTCAAGCAACTAAATGCGTATCTAATAAATAAGTTGTATGAGAAGTTTCAGTCAGGTTTTTGTTCTAACCGTAGTACAGAGACAGCATTGATTCGCGTTATGAATGACCTCATGCACAGCGCTGAGCCTCTATTTTGGTTTTATTAGATCTTAGTGCAGCTTTTGATACAGTTGACCACAAGATTTTAACCCAGCGTCTTGAATGCTGGGTGGGCCCCTCGGGCAGTTTTAGAATGGTTTAAATCATATTTAAGTAATAGGCAGTTCATGGTTTCACTTGGAAATCATTCATCAAAAAGATTGGGATTTCCTGTCCTGAGTCCCTCAAGGTTCAGTCTTAGGGCCTTTGCTTTTCTCTTTGTACATGCTACCTCTAGGTGATGTCATTAGGAAGCATAGTATAAATTTTCATAGCTATGCTGATGACACCCAGCTATACATTACTATTCCTTCTCAAGATCAAGACTCTGTAGATAGACTAACCAGCTGTGTGTTAGATATTTCTCATTGGTTGTTGTGAAATTTTCTACAGTTAAATCATGAAAAAACTGAAATACTGATCATTGGTACAGAAACTCAGAGAAAAATGATTTCTGAGAAACTCGGTTCTGTAGCTTCATATACCAAACCTGAAGTATGAAACCTGGGTGTGATCTTAGACTCTGAGCTCTGTTTTATCCCGTATGTAAACACAGTCACTAAAGTAGCTTTTTATTATTTGAGAAATATTGCGAAAGTTCTGCCTTTTCTCTCTCAGAGCGACACAGAGAAACTTGTTCATGCATTTGTTACAAGCAGACTTGAATACTGTAATGCTCTTCTTACTGGACTTCCTAAGAAAACTATACATCCCTTACAACTCGTGCAAAATGCAGCAGCGCGCATCCTAACAAAAACAAAACAGAGAGATCACATCACTCCCGTTTTGAAAGAACTGCACTGGCTGCCTGTATCATTCAGGATAGATTTTAAGGTTCTGCTACTAGTTTCTAAAGCTCAAAATGACCTAGCACCTGCTTACATCACAGAGTGTCTGTCTGTTTATGTTCTGACACGTAATCTAAGATCTGCAGATACTGACCTTCTAAAAATACCCTCTGTAAAATACAGAAAACAAGGAGAGGCCTCTTTCAGTTATTATGCTTCTAAACTGTGGAACTCAATTCCGCCTTTTATTAGACAGTCAAGCTCAGTGCTCACTTTTAAGAAGCATCTTAAAACGTATCTTAAAACGTATCTTAACTTAGCATTTAATTAAAACTCTACGTCTCGTGGTATTTATCTTCTAATTTGATCTGTTTCATTTTCTTCTGATTCTAAATAAATACTAATGATTTCTTGTATAACTGTTTTACCACCTATCTGTAAAGCACCTTGAGCTGCCACCGGCATGAAAAGTGCTATATAAATTATTATTATTATTATTATTATTATTATTATTATTATCACACATCAGTCTGAGAAACCAGAGACGCCTGAACATAATCTCTCTGAGCAAATATCTGCTAATACTAATAAGATTCTGATGTCATATAAACAGAGGAGTTTTAATTATACACAGTGATTTTCAGTGATTTTGAGTGATTTAGCTGAAGCTGTTGTAAAACCTAGATTAGAAAGCTGGAATGCTCGTGCTGATCAGCTGTCAGTTAAAATGATGATGAGTGAATGTTGACAAAGTTAATTATCTAGCTAACATTAGCTAAAACTATGGCCAAACTCAACGCAAGTATGCAAAAGCAAATGACGGCGCTCGGCTAACGCACTGCAAATACTCTGTCCTTCTGTACAAACTCGCTGTGCGCTGTTATGCTACTGTGGTGGTTAAAACACTCAGTACTGAAGGGGGCGCTAGAGGACAAATCAGAGAGGATCTACTGTTATTCCGGCAGCTAAACATGGACAGTAGAGAGTGAGCTGCTTTACCTTCCACTGGAATGGAAAGGCCATAATGGATCATATGTTTATGTTTATGTAAGCCGTCTTTGTGTGAGACTCAGCTGCTTGTCTGCTGTGGCAGTTGAGAAACAGTGTGAGACCACTTGGATAGGCTTGGCTCTCATTATAGCGCCCTTTGCTGTATCGGTCAGAATGCAGCTCGCACTTGCATTGCGTTATGAAATGTGTCGTGAGACATTTTTGAATGCAACTACATGCAAATCCCCATTTGCGTAGCTCAAAGCATCTGCATTCGCATCCTTGCGTGAAGTAAGTTACGGAGCTAAGAGCTAGCTAACATTTCTGTTGTTGCTCTCCCTCAGAGCAAACTTGGTCAAGACAGGCTGCTAAATTTTAGCTACAGCATAAGCTAGCTGTTAGAGTTTGTGGGTAACTATGTTAGCCAGCTAAACAGCTGACATTAGCTTTAATTAATTAGCCAGCACAGTTTAGAATGAGTTGCGGCAAAATACATACATGCTGTTTCAAAAACAAAATTAATATGTTGTTGCATGCTTGAGTTAAAGGTGCAGCGCGATTTAACTAGAGATATTTTTGACACTTTTTGGGTCTTTGTTTTTTTGGGGGCAGCTCTGACCACCCAAACTCTTGAAAACTCTTAAGTAGCTGCATTTACTTTCCTTATTAAAATCTTTTAGTTTTTGTGTGTTTTTTCAGTATTTTTGTAGGTTTTAAACCTCTCTCTCTTTAACACACACACACCTACAGGCAGTGTGAGTAAAGTGAGACAGGAAGCCCCGCCCCCTACAAGAAGAGCTGAGCCCGGTCTGGAGGAGGCCTGGCTGAGAGAAGTTTGTTTAGTTTAGATGTTGGTGACTGGGGGTCAGTGTGGAGCTCTGGACGGCGATGGAGCCGCACTGAATCGACAGCTTTGGTCAGCACGTCATGTGACCAAATCAAATAACAAAGTATAATACAGATGAGGACCTCCAGAGAACCCACCTTTCTGAGCTGCAGATAAGCTTTTGGAGTATAGCTCTTATTGTTTTAGAACCGACGATGAGCAGAAAACACTTCATCAGAACTGCGGCAGATTTCACCCATAGTTCTGTTTCTGATCAGGTTAATCTCTGCAGCGTCTGTACGATCAAACTCATCGCTGGTACACACTTAAAACGATGGGTTTTTAAGCCTCTTTTTGAAAAGGGTTCTATATAGCACCCAAAGGGTTCTTATATTGTTACAAGCTTGACATTGTGACAATAGCAGAACCCTTTTTAGTGCTATATAGAACACATTCTCCATCAGTGTGAAGAACCGATTTACCGTGCAGAGAACCCTTTAATCATGCAAAGAGTTCTTTGAGCTGTTACTGCTGTAATAGTTACACTGAAATACTGAATCGACAGTAATACAGGCTGCAATCTTTTAGCAGATATGGTGCGAAATGCGGTGAAGTCTGTGATTTAAAGCTTTCCTAAATTACACCTTCTCACACGCCCCAACCTCCTGCCCCATATTGTTTATATAAACAATACACTGTGTTTATACCTGATATGTTTTATTGAATCATTTTTAGAATAGGTAATGTACAGTGTAGTGGTTTCTGTGACACCCAAACACACAGAATACTGAAAGTCAGATTTGAAGCAGGAACTTCATCTTTACTGCATCTTTAACACGACACAGTGATTAACAAACTGAGCTGCAGCGGCCGCCTGTTCATGCGGCACTTCTGGATAATAACGTCTTTATTAATACAGTGGAAAAATGAAAAAAGATAGAAACAAGTCTTTATTACCAACATGTATCAGAAGAGACAACATAGAAATCTGTACAGATCTTTAATAATCAGTTCAGCTCACTGAGAGATTTTTACTGCTGCTATGAAAAATATAAAAGAAATCATCAGCGCTCGAGAAAAATTACGTCTCCACAGACGAGAGTCTCAGGGTAAGCTGTGGAAACGTGTTATTAATAATAATAATGATAATAATAGTGAATATTTCTTCTATAATCCAGGGTAAAGTGTGGAATATGTTGTTAGTAATAATAGTAATAATAATAATATCTTATATTTCAGGGTAAAGTGCGGAACGTGTTGCGTTTGGGTCTCCACTCTTTGGGCTCCGCCCTCTGGGGGGACGATGTGTGTTTAAGCGAAAGCCCCGCCCATGGCCACACCCTCACCACCTTCCTGTATGCCCTGCGAGCCCTGCTGCGCTCCTCCCTCTCTGTCGCCGTGGTGACCGTACCTGCCCACCTCATACAGGTAGAAGCTCGGAGAGGGTTATTGATGAGTCTGATTGATCAGCCTGAATAGAATTTCATAAACAAACAAACAAACACTGATGTAAGCTTATATGTACTGAAAATGAACCATAATTAATTTCAAATATCTGCATCTAATAAACTAAACTAATACTGTTCAAATATCCAGCAAGACAGTATTTAATATTGTCATATATAAAAATTTAAAAATAAAGTTTAAAATAGTTCATCATGTGTGGAATATGAGATTTAGGTGTGTGATTAAACATTCAATTATCATCTGTCTGTCTGAAATATTAAATATACGGATGATTCTGATGAGCTGGTTCAGAATCAGTATCATTTGCTCTCCTGTACAGACAGTTTGTCACTAACCCAAACCGAAAAACAGTTGAAATTTACCGTTTTTTGATGTAAAAACAATCGATGTACTTGCATTTACCCTCCAACTTGTCCTACAGCGTTTTAAGCCCAGTCACAGTAAAGCAGTGTTTCAGCCCCACTGTCAATCAGAACAGAGACCATTTACATATTTCAGTCTGACAGGCACAGTAACAGAAATCATTATCATCTAATTCAATATTACGGTATTTGTAACTCTTCAGCCTTAAAGCACCACGTTTCTTTGATGTTCAGTAAAATTGATACATGCAGTACTGTGTTGAAATAATAAAGTGATGAGAGTAAAAGAAAGAGCACAGCTGCATGAAAACTGCATTATACTCACTCACCAGCACAAACACTGAAATATTCAACAACAGCACAGAAATAAAATACAACCCTCTCTCTCTTTCTCTCTCTCTCTCTCTCTCTCTCTCTCTGTCTTTTTCTCTCTCTGTAGAGTAAGTCAGTGTTGGGGAGGATGGTGAAGCTGAGTGATGCGGTTGTTGCTCTGGAGTCGTTCTGCAGTTCTGAGCGAGAGACCAGCGCTGTGTACAGAGAATATCACGGTGAGAGAGACGCTGTAAACTGTCGTAATAGTAGATAGACTGTCGGCTCCTGTTAGTGTCTCTGTTCAATCAGCCGTATTCCTCCGCAGACAGACAGACAGACAGATGCACAGACGGACAGACACACACAGAGACACACAGACAGACAGTCAGACAGACTCCTCCCCTAAACAGCCTTCAGTATCACTGAGCTGCACAATCAATATTAATATTTATATTTCTTCATCTTCATTAAGTCCTCTCTGTGGACGAGAGACAGCAACTCTCTCTATTTCTCTCTCTCTCTTCCTCCCTCTCTCTCTTTTCCTTTCTCTATTTCTACTTTCTCTCCTGCTCTCTTGTCCTGTAATTAAAATTCTTCCTTGTTTCTCTGTGCAGTATAAGTGTGTGTGAGTGTGTGTGTGTGTGAATGTGTGTGTGTAGGCTGTTTTTTCTTGTGTAGCACTGAGCGTGCTGGGAGTCCTGTCAAAGCCAGTCAGGCTCAGCCAGTCAGCCTAGCGTACAGGCTAAAGCTAACAGGCCTACACACACACACACAGTGTGTGTCCAACTGTTGCTCTGTCTTTCATCTCCTCTTGGTTTATTTATTATTATTTTTTTCTCATTTTGACTCGAGCTGAATGATTGATCTGTTTTATCTCAAAATCACAGTTTGAAAGAAATGTATCAATAAATTCTGAAAATGATGCATATTACTGAATATGTTTATATGGATGACGGTGGCTTGTTAAGGTTCCCCTGATATTATTTACAGCAGAACTGTAATGTTTCTTTTTTTTCCCGATTTTTTTTTGTCGCATCCAGTTCCACCCACTAGTTAGGACTCCATCATTAGTTGTTAGTTTATCATCACCCTCCTAGTTCAGGTGGTATCATGTGAGTTATGCATGGGACTGGATACGACTAAATTGGGGAGAAAATTGAAAAAATAGCAAAAGAAGACAAAGAACCAAATGAGCTGCGGTAGCTCAAGGGGAGGAGACCACATATTTAAGTCTAATAAAAAAATCAGCTTAAAAATGCATAAAAAATGCATAAAAATGCCAAAATGTATCCCTTATTTTCTGAAAGATTGAGAGAGAGAGAGAGAGAGAGAGAGAGAGAGAGAGGATATTCATTTTTCTCCATATAAACGTAAAAAGCTGCCTGCCGAACTGACCACACGCCGGCGTCAGACGCTCCTCTACAAACCAGAAATCAGTGTCCAGTACAGGGAGATGCAGCCCACACCGGTGATGACAACAGGACACAGGTGTGTCATGCTGAGTTCTTTAGTGTTCTTGATAAACTGCAACAAGAAACCAAAACTAACCAGATCAAATCTATAACAAAAACATGAACCTTTATTCGGACATTCAGGTGAGAAAACACTCTCACAGCTGCAGAGTCTGCTGTAAACCGCTCTGAGAGGTGTTAGTGCCCCTCACTGGTTGCTGTTCAGGAGCAATGAAGCTTTACTGAAACAGATGTTGAGGAGCAGCAGAGATTCTCTGATGTTAGTGAAGATGATAATCTGCTGTTTGGGAAGCATAACATCCAGCTCAGCCAATCAGATCACACCACGTAAGTTATAAGCCAATCATACCTCAACCTTGACGTCAGAAAAGCTCTACCAAGTGTTACGAGTTCTCTTCAGCAAAATGACTTCAGCAGTCATTAACGCTAGAACTTTACAAAAATTAGTTTAGAATAATTTGTCACTGATCGCTGCTGTTCTAGTACTGAATAGTATAAACTACACTCCTAAAGTAGATGGTTCTTTAAGGGTTCTTTAGTAAATAAAATGGTTCTATATAGAACCATGAACACTCAAAGAACCCTTTGTATAATGCATGTTCTTTGTATGGTGAAATGGTTCTTTAGATTGATGGAGAATGTGCTGAATATTGTTCTGTGTAAGACCACAAAGCGTTCCTCTATTGTTACAAGCTTGACATTGTAGCGATAGCAGAACTGTAAACAGCTGTTTAGTTTTGCTGTTCCACTGTTACTGCTGGTCAGTTAAATGTTCTGCTGCAGCTCATTTTTCTGAAGCCACTGTCAGTAAAGCTGATTGATTGAGTGCGTTCGGACTGGATTGGACCGTCTGATGAAGCTGGTTGTTCCTTAATAGCAGCACGACAGGAAACACGCTGGTTATTTTTAATCACTCTCAGCCGTACGCCAGCTTACATCTGATCTATGATCTTTACAAGTAACAGTGATAATGAGACTCACTGCAGTGACAAATTACCTGTAGAGTTTTTACTGAACTGGGAAAATCTGCTGTTATCTGCAGCGCAGTGAGCTGGAGTCTCCGAAACTCACTCGCTGGCATCACTCAGTTATTACACACTTAATCTCTAACCATCTTCAGACAGCATGTAACTGACTTAGTTTATTACACTTTATTATGTATTTTTCCAATCATTTTATTTTATTGTTATTTTTGTTCTATTTTAATATATATTCTTTTTCACATCCCCAATATATATATATATATATATATATATATATATATATATATATATAGTTAGATTTTACTGTTAATCTTTTCATGTAGTTCTGTTTATATTGGTTTGAACTGATTAAACTTAATTTTAGTTTCTTTTTCAGTCTCTTTGTGCTTTAAATGCTTGACTGCAGTGAAAATGAGGGTCAAACTCAGTGTGTTTCCCAGTGAAAAGAAAGGTTGACTGATTGATTGAAGTTAGATTTGTGAGTGGTTCAGATTGTCAGTAAGGTGTTAGACTCCTCGTTACTCTGTTTACACCAAGGACCACCGTCTTTCAGGGGGAGGGGCTCTGAGATCAGCCTTATAACGTATTATTATACACACTGAACAGGAGAGCACCTGTACAGTCTGAGGGCAAAAGGTCTGTGCGATGTCTCTGTTTGATATGGTCAGTGCTGACTGTGCGTTTGTGTTCTTGCAGGTCTTCTCCACATTCGGCAGGTTCCCCACCTGAACTGCCTGGTCTGTGAAGTTCCTGACAACAAAGATCTGGCGTTTAAACTCAAGAGGAAGCAGTTCAGCATCGAGGTGAGAATTTAACACTGCTCCCCCAACAGTAAAACCATCATCTCCTGATGAGAACATCTGGGGAGAACCGTGGGAAATTTGGGCTAAGTGTGGAGGAACGTAGACTTTTCAGAGTTTGGACATTTCCTTCAGAATCTCTCTAAGCAAGGAACAGTTTGGATGAGTGTCTTCTAATATAGTTTGTACAGAAACATCAGCCCAGATGTTGATGAGATCTCAGCAGCACAAAATTATGACAAATGTTGGGTAGTTTGAAGTCGTTTGAATTCCGATCTGGCTGTTCAGAGTCGCACTGCTGCATACCTGATATGTATCAGATTTCAGTACCACCTATGAAAGATGTCCCGAATCAGAACTGAAAATGTTAAATTCAGTATTTTTACTGTGCACACTGACACACAGGCAGTACACCTGTGTCACATATGAAGAAAAAAATCAGATTTGGGCCACTTTGACCTGCTGTGTGAATAGTACCTTAGTGGCACATTTGTAGCAGTTCAGCACCAAAGTTTGAAGCCCTTAAGACCGACACAAAATCATTGTTAGTCATGTGAAATGTTGTTGCATTTAATTTTATATGGATAGAACATGATGTGAACAATTCAGTTTGTGTAACAAACTACATTTTTATCAGAAACTCTTGAAAATGAATATAATTCACACAGTGGCGCTTTATCGTTACTCTGATTAAATAAATCAGTAATGAGCTCTTACTGATCTGGATGATAACAGCAGTAAAGGAGGCTTGTGCGTCTCTTACACACTGATAGGAAACGCATCAGAATGCTCCGGTTCTTCATGCTGATGTTGATGAAGGGGTGGACGGGCTCGTCGGGTTCATGTGGTTGGCAGGTTGTCCCCAGACGTGTTTTTTCATTACAAGATCATTTCTGGCCTCACGAGACTGTTTACGCTGTTAACAGTGTGTGTGAGACCCAGGGGGAGGGGTTGGGGGTGTGACTGAGTCTGACCTTTGACCTGTTTAGCATTGGCTTTGACTCACTAGCACAATAACACAATAGCATTAATATCATTACCCTTTTTATGCACTGACCACTTCACTCATTCACTCTCTCACTTACTCACTCACTCACTCACTGAAGAATAAATGTAGGTGCCGGTCTGAAGCCCCTCGTAAACCCTCATTAAGTTCCATTATAACAGTGTTTAACACGCTCAGTCCAGCAGTCTGGAGTGTTTTTGTGTAAAATGTATCATCATGTTTAACTCCAGCTTTCTAAAAGCTGCTGTGTTCAGAGCTTGTAGGAGTTTTTATGATTTTATATTATGTTTGTATGTTTGTATTTGGGGTTGTCCGTGTTTGAGGTGAACATGCTTCATGTGTTGCAGCTCCAGTAGAGACGTCCAAAATCACACACATGCAGAAATTTTCTTCACTGTCACTCGGACTGTGTGTGTGTGTTTGTGTGTGAGTATGTGTGTGTGTTCATTCACATTCCAGCTGCATCAGCCCTGTGTGTGTGTTTGTGTGTGATGCTGTGATTGACAGCAGTAATTGAATTAAGCTGATACTCTGTGCTTGTGTTTTTATATATTATATATGTGGAGCACCTCACACTCGTCTTTATTGAGCTGTTTTCTCTCTGATGAGTGTGTGCTGCAGTGACTGACAGGCAGGCTTAAACTCTGAGGTCAGAGAGAGAGTGTGTGTCAATTAGGATTATGCGAAGTCAGGATTCTAAGAAAGAAGGAAAGGAAGAGCCTGTAAATGCGTAATACGTGTATGTGTACATAACGGCCATTTTGAATGTAAATTAAATAAATGAAGGGGGCACAGTGTTGTATATAATATATAGGTGTGTAGGTGTGTGTGTGTGTGTGTGTGTGTGTTGTTTGTGAGAGTGAGACTCACTTCAGCTGGTGGTTGACGATCACTCAGTTACCCAGCATGCCTTGGGGCCAGAATTAACCCCTTCCCTGTTTCAGCCGGTAGAGTTTAGACACACACACACATACACACTGACAGTGAGGAGTATGAGAGGAGTGAGTTATTAGTGTTATTGCTTCAGTGGTGAGAATATCTTCATTATTGATGCAACAGTACTGACCTTATTGAACTGATCAGGTATCAGCTGGACGTGTTATGCTTTGAAATGAACTCTTTAGTTTTAACAGCAGATGTGAAAGATACAGATTCAGAATCTGAAAAGAAGAATTCAGAATTCAGTATCACTGAATCAGGGATCCGAATTGGTTTCAGGAGGGAAAAACGTGGATCGGTGTGTCCTTAATCTTCACATCTGGGTGTGGGTCAAGCCAAAGGGTCAGCATGAGGGTTAACATTGAGGTTAGTATAAGGGTTATTGTGAGGGTTATTGTGAGGCTTAGCGTCAGGGTTAGCCGGAGAGTTAGTATGAGGGTTAAAATGGGGGCTAATATGTAGGTTAAAATGAAGGTTAACAAAGGGTCAGCGTGAGGGTTAACATGTAGGTTAGTATAAAGGTTATCATGAGGGTTACTGTGAGGCTTAGCATCAGGTTTAGCATGAGGGTTACTAAAGTGTTAGCATAACGGTTAGCCCTAAAGTTATGATGAACGTTAACACAAGGTTTTATATGAAGACTAAAATGAAGGAAGGTTAGTGTGAGGGTTAACATGAAGGTTAACATAAAAGGTTAGCATGAAGGTTAGCATGAATTAAAAAAAAAGCTTGCTGTGATTGGTGTGTCTCTGGCTTTGTCTCAAATGCTAATGAAATGATTCCAGTCAGCACCTGTGTTGGCAAATTGCGATAAATATGTCACAGCTGACTCAGAGGTTTTATAATGACAGCCACATTCCGTTTGGAATTGTTTTTTGACTATGTTTTGTCATTATTGTGAAGGCTCTGCTCCTCAGGCTAGGCTATGATTGATTAGTTGCGTCCAGGCCAGGCTGCTGCCACTTTGCAGCTGCTATTAGCTGTGTCTGAGCCAGCAAGCCGCACAAACCACGCGTTCCTAACGTTCAGGACACTTCGTTCTGAGAAACAGAAAGTTACAGATGGAGAGGAAGCTGAATCAGGGCCCGGAATTTCATGGATAATCTACAGTGAATAGCAGATCATGTGTTAATGAAGTGTAGAGAGCGATACAGCTTCTATTGTTTTGTTAAAAAAAGCTCTCTATAATGTTCATATGATCCACACAGTCATTCTGACAGACTGTAATACACTGCAGGAAGTGTAGGGGGCGATATGGCTTCTATTGTTTTATTTGAAAAGCGCTCTATAATGTTTCACAGACATTCTTTGAAAGATGGCAAATGAAGGCAGAACTTTGAGATACATAAACTTTAACTTCAGCCTCAAGTTCCGTTGTAGCTTCAGCTCCAGGTTTAATTTAGTTCTGCTGTATCTTCAGGTTCAGCTGCAGGTTCTGCTTCAGCTACGAGTTAAACTGTAGCATCAGGTTCAGTTTCAGATTCAGACTCAGCAGGTTCAGGAGTTCCTCCTTGGCTCCTCTCCCGCAGCTGCTGTGTGGAGAATCTTTAATAATTTAGCCTTCATCTAAATTCAGAAGGTCCTGTGGTAGTCTGGTGGGTGGATGTGTGTGTGTGTGAGAGAGAGAAGGTGTGTGTGTGTGTGTGTGTACGTGCGTGTGTGTGTGCAGATCTATAATTCAGAATTCTGTATCTGCAGCTCTCCTGTACAGAACCACAGCTTCAGCCTTCAGCCTCTGTTTACACTCTACACAACTCTATACAACATAACACAACTCAGCTCTACACGACTATACACAACATAACACAACTCATCTCTACACAACTACAGAGTTTTGTTGTTTAGGACGGTCGCCACACTCAAATATAAAGAACGCTTCTGAAGTGAAGTGTGTTTTTCGGAGTAGCTGCTGTAAACACACTGTCACTCCTATCTGTTTTCTTTCATCAGCGAATCCCAAACCCTCAACACAGACTCCTCCCAGCCCGACCGCTCAGGGCTGGAATTTTGATCCGAGCTCTCCTGTACAGAACCTTCAGAGCTTCAGCCTTCAGCCTCTGTTTACACTCTACACAACTCTATACAACATAACACAACTCAGCTCTACACGACTATACACAACATAACACAACTCATCTCTACACAACTACAGAGTTGTCCTTTAGTTTACGTCCCGCGAAATCACTACTAAAAATAACATTCCCACACTCGGACTCCGCTCCGCCTCTAGCTGTACAATTTAGATGGACAGAGTGATCATGTTTTACGGCTAAACCTGTTTGGCCTGTTAGAGCGCAGGATGATACTGAGCATCTATTATGAAGAATGGTCCAGTTGATTTCCTTAAATAAATTGAAAGGTTCACTTTCCCAGAGTAAACGGTCTTATTTGTACCTTTATATAATTCAGTGTTTTCAAATAGGAATTAAAATCAGAATTCTGGAATCACTGTGATTGAAGTTGATGCAACTTAAAATATGTAACTGCGCCAAAAAATGAAATAATTATGTTCCCTAATTAAAGGTACCGAAGGCACACCCTTGAGGATTCCACACCAGCCACACTTTAGTAACTTTCTAGAATGT
Source organism: Colossoma macropomum (assembly GCF_904425465.1). Taxonomy (NCBI): domain Eukaryota; kingdom Metazoa; phylum Chordata; class Actinopteri; order Characiformes; family Serrasalmidae; genus Colossoma; species Colossoma macropomum. Next base: position 19,576,748 of record NW_023494799.1, on the reverse strand, counting down.
GTTTGTTTCATTTGTTTTGATTGTTTTTACATTGTGGTGTTACAGTGCAACAGTTTAAACAGGTGAGTGTCCACTGGTTGGTCAGGAGTTTGGCAGTTTGACTCCTTTAGCGCCAGAAGACGAACTAAAACTTTAAGCACTGCTGATGTCAGTTCTACCTATCAGATACATTCTGTGGACCATGTGCCAAAACATTTTATCAAATGTTCTTTTATTGAAGGGGAGATACTAAACACACCCACTTGACATTCATGCCCACGATACACTGTGTGAACAGTCAGAGCTGAGTTGAGCCAAATGAAGTTGTGATCTAGTGAAGCAGCAATTTCACCATCTGACAAACGACTTACCAAAAAACATTTTTTGTGTTTTACTTTATTTGTTTAGTTGTATTTATTGTTATAAAACTTTTGTATATTCAAAAACATAACTGTGAGCACATTCAGTTTCACGACTTCTACACTTACATCTTTAAAATGCCTCTAGCGTGTGTGTGTAGTTGTATTTAACACCTGTATGCACTTGTTCCTACAGTGACAACCTTTTACGCTTTAGCAGGTAATTGTAAAGCGTTCGACACAAGTCACATGATCACTTTATCCTGCTCTGTTAGAGGTACAGTTATAGTCTCATATTATTATCAGCCTGTATAGTGACTCAGTTACTCAGAGGACTTCTGATGTTTGAGGATTGATCAGTATTATGGGATGGCTGCATTTCCGGTTGAAGTGGTACACACAGCTAACGGCTAACAGAACACTGAACTAGTAAGATGTAAATTTTGTCTTTAATTAGAATGTAAATTTCTACGTTTTGATGAAGACATCAGTTGTCATGTTGCCACATTATTCTTTCCTTTTTCCCCTTTGTCACTCTTGTGAATCTTCTCACATGTTTTGGCGGACCCCTCGCAGACCCTCACCGTACTGAGGCCAATTACGCCCACATTACCTTTTGTTTGTTTCTGTGTTTTTCTCCTTTTTTGAGCTCAGGTCTCAGAGCCACTCCTGGGGGAGGTGGAGGAAGAGCCAGGATGAAGACTGTGTCCATTCTGAGCCAGAGTTTCACATGTGCATCGATTACTTCTGCTGAATATTCCTCAATGTGAATGAGTTATACGTGTGAGAATTTATTTGCCTTTGAAAGCTGGTGTAGGAGAGAGAGCAAACATATGCAAAACTCTGCCAGGAACGAGCAGAAAAATCATTGTTCATTTACTCTCTTTTGACAGTGGACAAATTAATAGCTTTTGCAGTGAACAATATGACCACCTAGGGACGCCTGCTTTATGCCTCGTCTCGCGGAGGCTGGCCCCGCTGGACCGGTTCAATTAAGCGTGCCAGCTTGTTTAAGCATGCTAATGTCCTCCTGAGGGTGGGGCCAAGTCTGCTGATTAGTTTTCTGGCTGGATTTTGCATTTATTTGCTCTATTATTGGGTGGGAGGTATTGTTAACGAGGTTAGTTGGGGAGAAACTCTGAGACCAAATGCTTAGTCAAAGTCTTTATTTTACTCTTCTTACTAAAACACGCTACCGTTGTGGTTCACCTGACTGCAAAACTCTCAAAACCGCTTAACGCTGTACGGTAGCAGTGCTGTGTCAGACACCCCCTTCATTTATTTACGATTCAGCTTTTGTTTTTCAGCGACAAAAAAAGCAGACAACATTTAACAGAAAATGACTCAGCATCTTAATCTAATCTCAGCTGTGTGAGTGTTGAGTTTGTCACTCTTTACCTTTATTCCAGCTTCCATTCTTTTCAGGAAACTCGCTTTCAGTTTCTCAAAGAAATCTGCAGACACACGTCCAGTTCAGTCTTAGAAGTTGGTTGATCATTTTCTGAAATAATCCAAACACATTCAATGATGTTGAGGTCTGGACTCTTGGGTGGTCAGTCCATTGTTCAGCTTCTTTGTTTGATGTGTATGTTTCCTTTTCTCAGTAAGGGCTTCTTGACAGCTATACATCTTTTCAGACCCATAACGCTGAGTTGTCTTCTCACAGTGGACAGAAACATCTGTGGATATTTTTTAGATCTGAAGCAGCTTGATTTTCTCCTCTCTCTCAAAGATGAAAGCTTTAAGTGCTGTGTGGAGAAGGGGGTGTGGCCGAGCGTTGAATGCAGGACGGAGAAGCCGGTCGGGCTGAACCAGTGGGCTAAGTAGCTGATGATATTCACCTGTGTTTTGTTTCTGCCAGCCTACTTATAGTCTTCTCTTCCCTCAGTAGGGAGTAGGCAGAGCCCAGAGAGAGAAGGAGACCTGTGAAGGCCGAGCTGAGCTGAAGTAAACAAAAAAGAAAGAAAGAAAGAGAGGACTGAAAAGTCCCAGCGAGCGTCTTGTCTTAGTTTGTCTGTGGGCTGAAAAGCCGAGTGGTGTTTGTGTTGTGTATAAATAATAAAAAAAGCTCTCCGTCTTCACACCTGCCCCAGCATCCTCCCTCCACCCATTATGAAAGTTGCCACAGTGCTGCCGAAACCTGAGAGGATTGGACGAACATCGCCGTGGAGTCCTCACTGCTTGGAGAGATAGTCAAAGCACACTCCCTCCTGCAGCAGACACAGCATCAAGCTCTCCTGGACGTCCAGCGGGAAAACCAGGCCTGCTTCGAGGCCCTGGCTCAGGGCCAAGAGGTGGACAGGAAGCTTCTCCAGAGTTTGTTGACAGCCACCGTACTCCAGCTCCGGCTACCATCTCCATCTCGAAGATGACTCCACAAGACGATGCTCGACCAGTTCATCGCCCGCTTACCCGCGGAGATGGCTGCTTGGGTCCAGTGCCATCAACCGGAATCTCTGGACGAGGTCACAAACCTGGCAGAGGTGCACATGGCGGCGTATTCGGGGGCAGGAACCCCCACCCAGCCAATACCTCTCTCTCGTTCTCTCTCTGGGCTCTGCCACCTACTGAGGGAAGAGATGTCTATAAGTAGGCTGGCAGAAACAAGGCCCATGTGAATATCATCAGCTACTTAGCCCGCTGGTTCAGCCCGACCGGCTTCTCCGTCCTGCATTCGACGCTCGGCCATGCCCCCTTCTCCACATGCTGTTTATCAGTTGGACTTCCCTCAGCTGAACCACCTCTGACCTTTAGGTGGCCACTTCATATATTTTATTAACCAGTGACCTCACATTCCTCCGTGATGATGAAATGAAGGAAACATTTTCCTGCCGTCCACAAGGCGTACGTTACTGTCCAAAACCACTTGCCATATTAATTTTTGTAATTTTATATACAAGTATTGATGTATTTTATATACAAGTGTGGGTTTAAGTATTACAATTCACCATAAGATATTGTTTAATGATTTATTCCACATTTCAAGATTTCTCTATATATGAAGAGAATATAATTTATATAATAATTCATTTTTTGTCAAGATGTCTGCTTTAGATTTGATCCCCACGTTCAAATTCTGATCATGTAACAGCAGCACTCACTGTTAGCTGAGCTGTTCATCCTGTTCGGGTTAATCATCATCAACCTGAGTGAAGAGCTTCAGTTCAAAGTAGCTCATTTTAAATAGTCATGACAATTCCTGCCCAAACTAAAACCAAAGAACTAAAAGAAACAAACATAATGTAAAAATAAATGCATAAATAGGTAATAAAGAAAATATACTATTATTGACAAAAACTGCTTTTAGTAAGACAAAACTGAACTGACGATAAATAAAAATAGTAAAATAAACGCACTAAAATGAGTTTGATACTTTATTGTAGTCTTTTGTAATCTTTTGGAATTTTTCAGCCAATTTTGTTTCTCTTTCAGATGAAAATAGTTTTTAGCTAAGAGTTTTCTTTAAAGATAAGCAGCTTTTGAAGATTAAATATGGGTGTCATTATTAGCCGGTACTCAGCGCATCCCTATCAGTGTGGGGGAAGTAAAAGTCTTTAGGCTGAGTGTTTACAACATTGCTGGCGTTGATGGCTCTGAGTGTGTCTGTTTCACTGGAACTAATTTGTACACACTCACTAATTGATTTGTCACACACACACACCTTCACCCGCGAGCTGCTCAGGCAAACCTGTCAGAAAAGGTGTGTGTGTGTGTCTGTGTGTGTAACTCTCCCTGATCAGCCTGAAGCAGCTGAGAATGCACCGTCCCCAACCCCCCGCCCGTGAGAGCTGCTGGTTTTTTACAGCAGCTGCCCACAGCCAGGGAGGAGCCTGTACGTTCCACAGCGTTTCCTCCATCTTGGCAGGAATGTCTGAAATGTAGATGTATTTTCCTGCTGGGTGTGATGGCTAAGCTCCCACTCTCAGAGGAATCACAGAGAAATTCTGATTGGTTCATTCCGGTTCACTGTGTCACTTCACATCCATCAGTTTCTTTCAGAACGCTCAGCCATTTCTCAGGCCTGCAGGTGTGTCTGTCAGCCAAAACACATGTTGATCCCCCCAGCCAATCAGCTTCCAGTGGGTGTGGCATGTAATCAGGCGATGTGGGTGTGGCCTGTTGGCAAGTGTGTTAGCTTCCACAGGTGATGTGAGAATGGGTTGGCCCTCAGCCACCTCACGCTTTATTTAATTCAGCAGTTAAGGTCTGGAACATGGAGCTGTGAGAGCACAATGAGCTCAGGAGAGGATGTGTGAGGAGATGTTAGATGGTGTGAGGAGGTGTTAGGAGGTGTGAAGAGATTTTAGATGGTGTGAGGAGGTGTTAGGAGGTGTGAAGGGATGTTAGATGGTGTGAGGAGGTGTTAGAAGGTGTGACGACATTTTAAAAGGTTGGAGCAGGTGTTAGAAGGTGTGAGAAGCTGTTAGGAGGTTTTAGGACGTGTAAGAAGGTTTAAGAAGGTGTTAGAAGATGTGAGAAGCTGTTAGGAAGTTTTAGAAGGTGTTAGAAGGTTTAAGGAGGTGTTAGAAGGCGTGAGAAGCTGTTAGGAGGTTTTAGGAGGCTGAGAAGGTTTGAGGAGGTGTTAGAAGGTGTGAGAAGCTGTTAGGAGGTGTTAGGGGTGTGAGGAGGTGTGAGAAGGTTGTAGGAGGTTTTACAAGGTGTGAGAGGGTGTGCGGGGTGTGAGTAAGTGTTAGCACGTGTGAGAAGATCTGAGAAGGTGTGAGGACAAGTGTCCATCAGTATTTATTATTATTGTGTCACTTCTTTGGGACAAGTCCAAATGTTCTAAAATTTGTGTAGTTAATAGGTCTAAAAAATGAAACAGCAAATTAAGATTTTTGATATGCAAATTAGCTTTTCTGTAATGTTTTACATTCTCATAAGAATTCTGCTCTCCACAGTGGACGTGCACCTGAACTGGCGTCTTATGTTTCAGTCAGAATTTCTTATCTGTTCAGTCTAGAGAAGGAAGTGTAGAAAGTGTACTAAAGCTGGCTAAAAGTTACTGCACATCAGAGAAGCTCCGCACCGTGCTGACAGAGGGTCTCTGGTGCCAGGTAGCGCAGCTAAAGCACCCAGTGAACATCACAGAAAAACACTGATAAACATCAAACTCATTTTACATTATTCAGCATAATATAGTGAATTTGTTAGGTTTGGTATCAGATAACTAACTCTTCACAAACTCACTGTTTTCCAGCTAAAATACAAAGTGGCTGGGCTAATAAGAATCCAAAATCCTAAACTGTTACGTAACAGTCTAGGCTCATTAACATTTACGGCAAATTATTTAGACTAAGACAAGACCAAGTCCAAATGATGCTGAGACTGAGATGAGATGGAGACCAAATAATGTTGAGACTGAGACAAGACAGAGTCCAAATGATGTCAAGACTGAGACGAGACAAAAACCAAATGATGATGAGACCCATTTCAAATGATGTAGAGACTAAGACATGACCAAGTCCAAATGATGTTGAGACTGAGACGAGACCAAGTCCAAATGATGTCGAGACTGAGAATGTTGATTTACACTCCGGAGACCAGACTACAACACTAGTCTGGAGAATCAAATCTCTCCTCGGTGTGAGTTAAACAGTTGTGAGTGAGATCAGAGCTGGACTCTGCAGGACTGCAGTGAACCTCTGTGCACAAATAAATCCATAAACAGCAGACGCTCAGCCATGTGCTGGGGGGCCCAGGGTGAAGGTGAGTGCTGTGGATGTTTAATGACTGGGTGTTGGAGGTAAAGCTTCATTAATGCTGACGCTCTGCAGACCCTGCAGGACACACCTGCACATCACATACACACGGCCTGCAGGGATGACGGGGGACTGCAGGAAAAACAGCACTCTGCTCTCTAGTGCCCCCTAAACAGTGTTCTGTTTCTGTCTCTGTCTGTTTTAGTTACTTCTGTAAACAGACTTCAGCTTAGGAGGTTGTACAGCAAGAACCTCCTAAAATGATACCAAAAGGTCTTCATTTGTAATCTAAAGCAGCAGCGCAGAATGCGATACAGAGCCACGTATGCCTGAGTGACATGTCTGTGGCTGTGAAATGAACAGAAACAACCACGAACCTCAGATCACATACAGCACAGTAACGTCATCTGTTTCGTTTTTGACAGTTGCAACACAAAGCACGTCTACAGACATGTAAGCAAAATGCTAATGGCTAAGCGCTAATCACAGCAGCTTCAAGCTAATAACTCACTGCAACTGCAAACTAACCACATCGGCTTTAGGTTAAACTCAAAATCCAGAGACCTACTCCACGCAGTTTCAGTAAGGAGCTCAGGATCACTAGTTGTTTGCTTTCTCTATATTGGGGAGGTATCAGTGTTATTGTGCAGCCAGCTGATGAAGTTCTCACTGTAGAGTCCTAACTCTAGAACAGACTAAGTTCTTGCTCTAGGACAGACTGAGTTCTCGCTAAGTGAGAGACTGAGTTCTTACTCTAGAACAGACTGAGTTCTCACTGTAGGACGGACTGTGTTCTTGCTCTAGAACAGACAGAGTTCTTGCTTACGGACAGACTGATTTTTCACATGTAGGACAGACTCCGTATGAACTCACTGTGAACTCTGACTGAGACAGAAATAAACTCGTTGTGATAAACAGAGAGAGAGAGTGTAAATCACTGTTTTCTGTGCAGCAACCCCTCTGGTTATTTAGGGGAATACATGTTAATGTAGAGTTAAACATGTTCAGCCTGATGGCTGGAGTGAGAGTGTTTGTGTCTGTCTGTGTGTGTGTGTGTGTGTGTGTGTGTGTGTGTGTTTATTTTTTTATTTTTTGTTGCTATGGTTATGACTCCCCCCTCTGCAGTATGAAGGACTGAGTGTTTCTCTTTGTGGCTGGAGTGTGAACTCTTCCCTGGTTATTGTTCACAGTTACAGAGTCTGATAGATTGACCTCGATTCATTATCTCTCTCTTTCTCTCTTTCTCTCTCTCTGTCTTTCTCTCTCTCTCTCTCTGTGTGTGTGTTCTGTTTATCACAGTGTTTACCTCACTGTCACACTCAGCACTCTTCTGTTTTTTTAACCCTTAAATGATCAAGTGAATGAACTTTTAGCCTCAGTTTGTTTCCTCATCAGATCCAAGAAAGAGGAAAACTTTACTTTAGAACATGTTCACTCAGAAAAGTGAACCCTGACTTTAAATGGAACACAGTTTTACAGTTAAATATAAAGTTCAGAATAAGGTAAAGTTCCAGGGTGAAGGTCAGATTAGGGTCAGTAATAAGAGAGGATTTTGTTGTGTTTTAATTAAGATGTATCTTGTTCTGTTACAGCAAATAAACAGTAATGTTATCTAGTACCAGTGTTTCTGCTTTGGCTGTATTCAGATCAGTCTGTGTGTGTGGGGCGGTGACAGTGTTCTATAGAGGAGACAGAGAATGGCACAGAGAGAGAGAGTGCAAAGGGGGTTAGGAGAGTAAGAGAGTAGGGTGAAAAGAGTGAGAGACAGAGAGGGTGAAAGCAGAGAGGGAATTTCTGATGTAGATGTTGTTAAAGTTCACTGTTTTTTAACCTTGTTTAAATCGGAGAATTAATAAGCTCTTATTGAGACTGTCTGTCTGGTGGATCAGTGTAGTTGAGGTGAAGAAGCTGAGAGCTCAGCTCTGTGTGTCTCTGAGGGTCCATGTTAGAGTTTATTACGGTGTAGTACAGATTTAGAGTGGAGGAAGGCGGTGGTGGGATTTTGGAAGGTGCTGAATCAGAACAGGAAACTGGAAATAATCTGTATTAGTATTTAAAATAGTGCAGCTTGAGTTGATGATGTTTGTAAGCTGTAATCCTGCAGCACTTCCCTCAGTGCTGAGAGAACACTGTAGAGAACGACAGGAACGGGGTTAAATTACTCTTTAAATCACCCTGAAAGAGGAACGCTGAGGTGCGTGGGCGTGTTTGTTCCGCAGGATTAGAGTCAGGCTAGTTCAGCAAAGTCCCAAATTCCTCTAAAACGTTAAAATCTGTTTTGAAAAAACATCACAGTTCACTAAGCTTTACTGGCTGACTGTTCAGTGGGATCTCTCTGATCAGTCCGTTCAGTTCTAAACTTCAGATTCTTCTAGTGAATGACCTCGCAAACCTCACGGTGTTGGGAGCCAAAACTACCTTCTGCCTCATCTTGTGTTTGATATTAACAGTGACCTTGGCAGTGATGGTGGCTAAGGTGGCGGTGATGGTGGTGATGTTGGCATTGATGGTGGTGATTGTGGCAGTGATGGTGGTGATGTTGGCAGGTGTGGTGGTGATGTTGGAGGTGATTGTGGTGATGTCAGTGGTAATGGTGGTGATGTTGAATGTGATTTTGGCCATGGTGGTCATTTTGGTGGTGTTGACAATAATGATGATGTTGCAGGTGATGTTGGCAGTGATGGTGATGGTGCTGATGGTAGCAGTGATGGTGGTGATTTAGGAGGTGATTTTGGTGATGTTAGCTGTGATGGTGGTGATGATGGTGATGATGTTAGTGATAATGCTGGCGGAGATATTGATAGTGGTATTAGTGATGATGCTGGCAGAGATGTTGATGATGTCAATGATGTTACTGGTAGAGATGTTGATGAGGATGTCAGTGGTAATGCTGGCCGGGATGTTGATAGTGATGTTGGTGATGATGCTGGCAGAGATGTTGATGGTGATGTCAGTGATGTTGCTGGCAGAGATGTTGGTAAGGATGTTAGAGATGATGCTGGTCGAGATGTTGATGTTAATGTCAGTAATGATGCTGGCGGAGATGTTGATGGTGATGTCAATGATGTTACTGGTAGAGGTGTTGGTGAGCATGTTAGAGATGATGCTGGCAGAGATGTTGATGAGAATGTCAGTGATGATGTTGGTGAAAATGTTGATGAGGATGTCAGTGATGATGTTGGCAGAGATGTTGGTGAGGATGTTAGAGATGATGCTGGAGGAGATATTGATGAGTATGTTAGTGATGATGCTGGTGGAGATGTTGATGGTGATGTCAGGGATGATGCTAGCAGAGATATTGATGTCAGTGATGATGCTGGCGGAGATGTTGATGGTGATGTTTGTGATGATGCTGGAGGAGATGTTGATGTCAGTGATGATACTGGTGGAGATGTTCATGATAATGTCAGTGATGCCTGTTGAGTCAAAACCAAAGATGTATAACAGACTCAGTTGAAAGTGAAACCCAAACTTAGCAAAGCGCCAATAGCGAGTTCCTCACGGTACATTTCTACTTAATTTGAGTTTGATGTTTGGTTGTTTTGCCAAGTGAGATCTTACTGACAGAAGGAAAAGAAAAACATGACCTCTGTGGAAGACGTAACTCTCGCGACCTATTGCGGGAAAGGGGAAAAAAAACAACAAGCTGTATCTGCATTGGAAAATACCGCAGCAAACCCGAGCGCAAAAAAGAACTCTTTCACGTCTGAAAAGTGCAGTTCCAAAGCCGGACGAAGCCATATAGTAGCTCGTGGAAAGAAAAGTGCTGCTGAAGAATTGAGCAAAGAGGAGAAGAAGGAGGAAATCGTGGTGTGAAGAGGAATGCTTCAGCTCATTGTTTAACTGCAAAATGGCACTGGTAGGACTGATCGTAGCCACTAGCAGGGTGTTAAAAAGAAAGTTCATCAAATAAACCTCTGAAAGAAAGCAAACTTTGTGCTTCTTGGGGATGTCGAATGAATATTCAGTATTCAGTAGTGGATACAAGCGCCCTTGTTGCAGTTAGAATATAGGCCTTTTTCAAGTTAGGGCAGGGGTTGAAGAAATAACCCAGATAACTTGCCAATGCCAGCAGAGATGGTGGTGGTGATATCAGTGATGATGCTGGCAGTGATCTTGGTGGTGATGTTGGGAGATGTTGGTGTTAAGCAGTAATGCTGGTGGTGATACTGCTGGTGTAGTTTTTAGTTCCTCTCACCTTCCATATACATCATCAGACAGGGAGTTTTCTATTTTTTAAACTGAAATATATCACTCTAGAGATGCTGCATCATTGCTGTTACAGTATATATGTTTACAGCAGGTGTAGTTGTAGTGGATTGTGATGATATGGCTGTATTTTTCAATTTGGCTGGGGTTTCTTTTTACTGATACCTGAGCAGGTTTCTCTGTATGTTTGAATTTGGCCCCTATGTTCTCAGACTTGTATACTTCAGGGGCCATATTACAGAACATTCTTATCTTTTTGTCTTAACTTAAGATCTGACAGGTCAAGACAAGATTTTTCACAATTCGTATTACAGAAGCAAATCTCATCTTAATTTAAGAATCTTATCTTACAGCATCTTTTCTTATCTCAAGTTAGGAAATCTTAACTTACTCGATTGAAGTCGGCAGTCAACTGTCGTGTCTGTTCCATAGCAACCGACCATACGTGCACAGCTGAAACGTAAATACGTAATCAAGTTAGTTAGCTAGTCAGACAGCTAGCTAACGTGAGCTGCCGTTACTGGTCAAGTAAAACTAAAGCGCAATAAACTGAAAGTTAAGAATATTGTGTCAGCGCTTATTGCTGTTAATCAGAGCGTTGCCGTCTCCACTTTCAGTTTAATTTCCCAAACGCTTTAGCCGAGCGCGCTAACGTTATTCCTTCTGAAAAAACAGACGCACGTTCAGCCCTGTATCCTCATTATTCACCACCATCAGTGTAATATTTTATCTGATGAGTTTTCATCAACAATAACACACAAAGATAATAAAAGGCGATGGCTGCAGTGTCTGGGGCTTTTAAACGCTGTTAGAAAAAAAAAACAAGTCAAAGCAATGTAGATAAATGTAGCATCATTTTACTACTTATAGTGAACTGTGCTGCCTATCACTGTATAAAACAATAGAATCAGACGATTAAAACAGAAGTTAAGACAGCTCCGGGGTTGTCTTGAAGTTAAGAAATATTTAGGATATTTTGGCAACTTTGGATGTTTCTGTAATACGGTTTTCTTATCTGGAAATAAGATAAGATTATAGACTTAAGAACTGTTGTTCTCTAATGGCTTCTGTCCTAACAAAGCAGATCTCAGACAAAAGTTTCTCTAAAAGAACTAAATGGTCACACATGTTCTTACAGGCTAAGATCACAATGATAGCCCAGAAACCAGAGGGACTTTAGAAGAGCTTTAAATTGTTTAGCTGATAATCTCCTGTTGTTTCCTGAAGTAATTATAGATATTCTGTGGTTGTTTAAGGTGGATTTATAGAAGACTTGTGGGCCGTGCATATAAATTACAGTAAACATGATAATCATCAGTTATTAATGCTGACTCAAAAACAGTTAATTATGCTTTTAATCTATTTTTATAACGTTTTAATAAGGAAATTATCTGACAGCTGATTTTTATTTTTTAACATTTTAAACAAAAACATGACCATGAATGTAATCACATTTTGGTGGTCTTTTATTGTTCCTTTGATGAAACTAAAAAAAAATAAGCATTTCCACAGCAATGTGTGTTCAAAAACTGTCGCAGTGAATCAACGGTAAAGGCAGCATGAAGTGATGGAAACACAGCAGTTAAACATACTGATCTGTTTCACACAGACTCTCCAGACTGAAAGTCAAACTTTGTTATAATGGACACTTGATGAGGGTCAACAAGGGGCTTCAGGCCAGGGCCTACATGGGCCTACATGGGCCTACACTCCTTCAGGGAGAGTGAGTGAGTGAGTGAGTGAGTGAGTGAGGGAGTGAGGGAGGGAGGGAGGTTTGCTCTTTTTACACTCATCTGTAATAATACAGTTAACACTTTTTCTTAATTTTCACTAATTTTATGCCTCTTGCATTTTCTAAATACCCACACCATACCCTCCCTGCCTCTCTCTCACTCTCTGTCTCTCTCTTTCTCTCTTCTACTCTCCTTCTCTCTCTCTCCCCCTCCCCCCTTTCTCTCCCCCCTCACTCTTTCTCTCTTCCCCTCCTTCTCCCCCTCCCCCCTTCCCCCCTCCTCTTTGCCACTCTCTCTCTCCCTCTCTGTACAGAAGCTGCATTTGCCTCCTGATTTGTCGGAGACGGTCAGTCGGGTCAGTGAAAGTAAAGCAGAGTGTTCTTCAGGCTGTGGTTCTGCCCCCAGTGGCCATGCGCAGCTCGACTTCTAGAATGTTCTACACCCGTCCAACCGTGTGCGCTGCAGTTCTGTGTGAATGCTGTGATGATGAGCTCAGTGTGAGCACTGGGATCCACTTCCACCGCGCGCCGTCTATTTATTATTTATCCTGCAGGTTATTAAATATCTCTGATTGTTGCACCTGAAAACTGCTGTAATCTTTATTTCTCCACCTTTTTCCTCTGACTGGTAGAGGTGCGTGTAGGAAACACCAAATCTTTCCAGACTTGTTTTGTACTCTGTGTTTTTGAATAAGTAAATGAACCTGATTAACTTCTCTTATTTAATTAATCAGTGTGTGTTTCTGTTATTTGAAGCACAAAATTGTTAATAATTAATTAAAGCAGTGTAGAATTTAAAAACATTCAGTGAATTTTTCACAATCTCTCCATAGTTCAGTGTGTGAGATGTAAACAGAGTGATTCAGAGTGGTTTGGTGTGAAATGGTTCAGATGTCTTTACAGTGGTGGTGATGGGAACCAGGAGTCACCATGACTACAGCACAAATATAGACATTTTATTTACTATCCAAAACCACTAGTGAACCTTCATGTATCTTCTGAGTTTTATATGGAATGTTGATGATGGAAAATAGTAGAAAATCTGAAATAATAAGTTTTCTTCGGGGACTGTTTTGCCTCACAGTGCCCTGCATATTATGTATCTCTCTGCCATAAATGGACAGTCCTCAAAACTGTCGTAACAATGTCTCAGACATCAGGCAATGTATTCATAAGCATTTCATGTAATAACTTTATGTAAGGGAGCTTTTAGAGGTGGATGGTGGATGTCTGGTTTCTATCACCACCACTTTGAACAATTCTGACTTGGCAAGTTTCTCTAGAACAGAGTGTTTCACACTAAACCACTCTGAACCACTCTGTTTACCAAATAAATGAATAAGTAATTTCAAAAATACAGACAAGAAAATCACAAGACAGAAGATCCTGTACAAAATGTTTTCTTTTATATAATTTCCACAAAATACATTTAGAAAGCTTTAAATAAAATTAAATTGAAATATTTCTGTTTTCATTAAGCATTTCTCCAACACATTAAAACTCAGAAATAAACATAGTTATTATAAACACAGAGACGCTCTTTAATCATAAATAAAAGACTTGATTAAACTGCAGTGAGAGACTCAAAGCTGACGAACTACAGCGTAAAACAAGTTTTTCAGCTGTTTTTGTTTTGTTTTTTACAAAAACAACACAAACATACAAAAGAAATAAAAGTGTAATAGATGAAAATGCTTTGGTCTGTTTTTACAATCAGCAGTGGTTCAGTTCTGATATGTACTCGTAAACAGCTGGCAAAACTCGCAAACAATTTTTCCTAATTATTTATTAAGGAATTAAATAGTTAAACCGATTTGAGTGACAGACACTATAATATAACATCTGTTGGTGCTACAACGCGTTCCTGACCTGAAGAAAGGAAAATTTATGATAAAAATCAAAAAGCCAAAAAACATAGAAACAAAGATTATTTTTCAGGGCGAAAGAAACGAGATTTTGAGAATCATTCCGGGGAAGACGAAGTACTTAAACATTTAAACAACAGGATTTTACTTTTACATTAAAGTCAACTTTAATGTTACCAAATAAATGTCTTCTGGCGAAAGTCTTCATGTGATAAAAAAAAAGATTTAATCTGTTTATCTGGAGCAGTCTTTATTTGGTTAAGAAATAAAACCACTCAGTTCAGGCTGACCGCAGCTCTGTCCTTCTACCAGCTCTCCTCAGCTTCATCCAGAGAAGTGTGATAGTGTCTGTAGTGGTCAGTGAAGTGGGTCAGTGTGGACCAAACAGGACGGTGGTGATGTTCCATGATCAATAAATCCAGAACTGAAAGTGTCCAGTTGTTGAAATAAAGGCCAGCGCGGTGTCTGTATATCCAACACTGTTTCTTTTCTTCCATAAAGTAATTATATAGAAATGAAACAAATACCCAAAAACTGAAAAATTTTGTTCCAGAATGTTTTTCATTGCGGCACTTTAGACGACGATGTGGCTTTTCCTTTTTTCCACTTGTAGTGCCGTTGGGGGAGGGAGGGTGAGTCTGGGGAGGGCTGTTTTGGGAGGGGTGGGGGTTTGGGGCAGCTGTTTAAGTGCGGGGGAGGGGTATTGTTGTGGAGGTCAGAGGGTGAAGTAGAGTTTCTCTTTACTGCAGTCTGGACCAAAACTGAGAAATATCCGGTTCTCCTCCGGGGACCTGGACCGGGACAGACACTCCGGGGGAGATAAGTCCTAAACGCAAACAGAATGTCCATCAGTCAGACAGTCTTGTCCACCTTGTCCATTACAACCGCCTCAACACTCTCCATTCTGCACTGAGAAACCAACTGAGGATCTTTTACAGTTCTCTACACTCTCAAACATACAGGTGCCACAAAGAGGTCTTTGTGCGATGTCTTACAAGAACCGCTTTTGGTTCCATGAAGAACATTTCAATGTATATTTTTTTTATAGTACCATTTTTATAAATCTATGGAGGGTATAAAGGCAGAACAAAGACATGAGAGTCATATGGTGTCAACCTGTCGGTACCTATCAGTGTGATTTAGTTAAACAGTCTTAAATCTAAGGCTTGTTACATACTAAGGCTATTATTCAGTAACTACAGGGACTTGAGTGCAAACTGGTTGAGCTACTCCTAGGTAATAGAAGTGTGTAATAAAACTTTGGGCCCACCACCGGCTAGCCATTTAAGCCATTTAAGGGGTTAAGCAATCTTGGAACTCACCATCATGATACCCAAACATTGACCCAGCGCTAGTGTGATCAGAGCTGTAACGGCTAAACGATTGTAAAAATGTGGTTATATCTGTATATTATATAAAACACAGTCATTAATTAATATTTTGTTAAATATAAATGTGCTGTTTACAGATAAATGATCAAATTTATAGCTATCATTCCTGCTGCAGCTCTGCTAAGCTTATTTGCCTGTATGTATAAAGTCGAAATATATATGTAATGAAATACATTAAACGGTATTTCAGTACTTAAATAAAGGAAGCGAATAGACTAAAAGGAGAGAAAGTGCATCTGCGCACACAGAGCAAGTTCAGAAATAAATACAGAATAAATACAAAGTTCATAAAGACTGCAGTGTTTAAAAGCCTTTCTGTGACATCACCAAACCTGTACAGTCTCTGCCTACCTGTAGAGGTCGTACCAGAAGTTGCCATTGATTGGCTGTTCATGTGTGCCTGCATATGAGGGGGTGTGTACGTGTCGTAGCTCCGCCCATTCACTGACGGACTGGTGGGCAGCATGCAGGAGTATGAGGATGTCTGGCTGGGCTATAAAGAGAGAATATATGAAAATATGTGATTTTATATATTTACGGTGATGAGACGCTAAAGTGTCGTTCTTTCGGCACTGACAGAACGTTGCTTTCAGTGAGGAGCATAAATGAAGCTGAGCTTGGTGATGGAATCATTAAGTTTTGAATATGTTTTGCGTTTATTATTGACGAGCGCGGGGGGCCAACAGTACATCACACACAGTATATAAAAAGAGGCTGTAATTACTTGCATAGGGAGGTTATTAGCCATGGTAAAGGAGGGCATGGGCGGCAGGCCGCTGTAGGAGTTCGTCAGAGCCGTGTCAGACCTGGCCAGCATAGAGCCTGACGTAAAGGACACTGCAAGAGACAAAACAAACCTGCATTGCTTCACCAAAATCTGCCAAGAAAAACACTTTCTTCACAAACTGTAGCTCTGTCGGGACTTAGCTGAGCACAGATGCTTCAGATTTGTAATTAAAGCACAGAACAGACCATAATGTCAAAGAGGATAGGTCACAGATATGTTGCTTGTTTTTTTTTTTTGACTGAATCTCTGACCTGATCGGTCCAAGAGCAGGATCTGTTGCAGATGAAGTTTTTTCACCTGGATTGAAACAGAATAAGCTGCTGTGTGTGGAATTCAGCAGCTCAGTGTGCAGAGTGAAGATCGCTAAACGCCACGCCCCGCCCCGAGTAGGCATCAATGTCTGAGCCATATATTTATAGTGTGGGGTGTAACCAGGTGTGTTTTAGTGTATAGAATGTATTTGGGTTTACTGGGTGTTACCAGGTGTGTTTGGGTTTATCAGGTTTGTTTGGGTTTACCAACTGTTACTGGGTGTTAAGGGTATATCTGGGCTTACTGGATGTTACTGATTGTGTTTGGGCTTACTGGGTGTTACCAGGTACGTTTGGGCTTTCTGAATGTTATTGAGTGTTACTGGGAGTAACAGGGTAAGTATGGGATACTGAGTGTTACTGGGTGTGTATGGGATACTGAGTATTACCAGGTGTTACTGGGAGTTACTGAGTGTTACTGGGTGAGTTTGAGACACTGAGTGTTACCAGATGCTACTGTGTTACTGTTTGGGCTTACCGGGTGTGCTGGACTGAGGGATTTGCTGATAAACGCTGGTGCTGAAGCTGCTGCTGATTGGAATGTGGCTGGAGTTGTTGCTGGCTTGCCGGCGCTGATTCCTCAGCTTTTCTTCTCTTCTCCATTTAGCTCGTCTGTTTGAGAACCAAACCTATACACCATGCAGGAACAGTCACACCTGAATTCCTGTGAACAGGTGTGTTTCTTTCTTTGTTTTTTTTTTTACCTGTATTCTTGCCTCTGGGAGGTCGATTTTGGCTGCAAGTCTTTCCCTTGCGAAAACGTCAGGATAGTGAGTTCTTTCAAATTCTGGAATTGATGTAAAAGCAGGAGACGATATTCAGTGAACTTCAGTTTGATTCTGAAGGTGCAGCAAATGCAGTTTTATTTCTTACCTTTCTCCAGCGCCTCTATCTGTTCCTGAGTGAAGGACGTGCGGTTTCTTTGTAATTTTCTTTTCAGCTGCAGCCGCATCTGCGTCTCATCTGAGTCTTCTCCGTTGGAGCTGATGGAGTTTGTGTTTTCACCACCGTTATCCTGCTGCTGGCAACCATCTGCAAGAAAATGTATTAAAGACATTATTATCAGTGTTTCATAATCCCACTCCTGATGACCCACTGCCCTACGCACTTCCAACTACTCGCCCAGTCAACCAGATCTAGCTTATCAGCAGATTATAGAGATCTTCATGAGCTGGATATGGTGTGTTTGGTTATCGGCTACAATTTTGCAACATTTCCCCAAAATCCATAGCATGGAAATGCAAAAATATCACTTTTTAATGATCAGTGGCTCCTGAGAACATTTTAAAAAGGAAAAAAAAATACATCAACAAAATCAGTGCTTGGTTCTCTGAAGGTTAAAGATCTAGATTGTCTCCCTACACGCAGAAGGAGTCTTCAGTGCTGAGGACTTTATGGGTGTCCAGGGGCCTATTGAGGTGACCACCAGCACTTGAATAGAAGGAGCTGCTTTTCATACGACACAAAGCACCAGAAAAAGGGGAACCATTAAACCCCACGGTCAGAGAAACGCTGCCAGGACCTGCTGCAAAGCTGGAATTCTCCTGGTGACACAATTGGAAAGGAACAACAAAAGGATTCTCTGGAGACGTGCAGAGCTCACCATTGTGTAACACAAGAATCTGGTCAACAGGCCTTTCAGCTCACTGTGTTAACCTCTACTCACCACTGTCATTAATCAAAGTACTCTCGGCTGGAACCATTAAGCTCCTGTTAGGATTTATATCTCTCACCAGAGACACTCCGCTCTCCAGCAGGATCTGACTCTCGGCTTCAAGAAGAAGATTCCATCTTTACATTAAAAGGCCCTAAATGGCTAATTTAAGTTTTAAAATTTATGATTAGTTAAGGATTGTTTGGATGTTTGGTAGCTGATTAGATGGGGATTTTAATAATTTCTCACAGCCTGCCCAGTTTCATTTTCAGCAAACTGCTGTACTGCTTGATAATAATAAGAGAATTTATTATTTACCCAAAAAGGTTGGTGTGTTTAAGTGTGTTCAGGGGTAGTCTGTCTGCCTTGACTGTGATGACTTTGGTAAGAGGAAATAATGAGCTGTCAGTCCTTCAGAGCTCGAGAGGCAAGAAGTCGGTGGTGTTTCTATATCTTTTGTACTCATTTGTTAGTACAGTGTGTATAAAAGGAATTAATAAAGTGGATTAATAAAGCAGATAAACAAAACTAATTAATAAAACTGATTCATAAAGTGGATTCATAAAGCAGATGGACAGAGTGGATGGTCATGCTCATGTTGGCCCATGCAGAGAGGCTAGTAAGATAAATTAATTTCAGATTAATAAGCAGTTAATAGTGAGTTCAGTGATCATTAATCATAGCAGTGAATTTTCCCATCACTCACTCCTACACAAAGCTTTGTTAATAAAAAGTTACTGTAGTATTTAATTATATTACTTACATTATTTTGACATTAACTGTTAATTCCTACTGTAGGACTCACTTCAGTGGACAATGAAATGTATGTAATTACAGATGAAGTGTTCCAGATCTTTTTCCCTTTTTACACATTTGTATATTTATTATTAGTAGTATTGATAATGTAGTTATTAAGAACAATAACTAAAACAGCTAATAGTCTTTTATTACAACTGCTTCCTTCAGTGATGGGCTGATGGTAATGAGGTGTAATTATTTGTAATAATGAATTACATTTGATTAGGTTTTATTCTTAGTCATGATTAGACTCACCTTGGTTTGGTTGCCCAGGCGCTGCTGGGTACCACCCGGGCCGTGCCCCCCACGCACCAGGCTGACCGTTCAGCATCCTCAGCTTATCGTACACACCATCTGCCCCCATCTGCTGCTTTTCACTGGCCAGGTTACGCAGGACACGGTTTATAGAGGAAACCTGAGGAAAATGGGCAAGAGAGAGAGAGTCAGGAGAGAGTATGAACACACTGCAGAACAAAACACATCTAAACCAGCTTTAAATCAGTACTAAATCAGTTCTAATCCAGCTCTGAACATGTACTAATCCAGCTCTGAACATGTACTAAACCAGTTCTAATCCAGTTTTGAACCTGTACTAATCCAGCTCTGAACCTGTACAAAACCAGTTCTAATCCAGGTCTGAACCTGTACTAACCCAGCTCTGAACCTGTACTAAACCAGTTCTAATCCAGCTCTGGACCTGTACCAATCCAGCTCTAAAATCTAGAACTGAAGCTGAGGTGAACAGGGAGTTTAGTTAAAACTTTGCTCTCACAGCTCTGACACAGTTTACTGTTCTATTCAGTTCAGTTTGATACAGTTCTGTTCAGCTCAGTTTGATTCAGTTCTATTCAGTTCAGTTTGATTCAGTTCTGTTTAGTTCTGTCCAGTTCTGTTTGATTCAGTTCTGTTTAGTTCTGTCCAGTTCAGTTTGATTTAGTTCTGTTCAGTTCAGTTTAATTCAGTTCTGTTCAGT
Source organism: Colossoma macropomum (assembly GCF_904425465.1). Taxonomy (NCBI): domain Eukaryota; kingdom Metazoa; phylum Chordata; class Actinopteri; order Characiformes; family Serrasalmidae; genus Colossoma; species Colossoma macropomum. The sequence goes on along the minus strand of NW_023494799.1, from coordinate 19,556,988 downwards.
TCACTCCAGTTCAGTTTGGTTTGGTTCAGTTAATTTCAGCTAATTTCAGTTTAATTTAGTTCAGTTCAGTTCAATCAGCCTTTATTTAAACTCGGAGTGCTGAGGGTGACCCATGTGTGCAGTGTAGTCGAGCAACAATGGACTGAAAAGAGTTATAAACGTGAAATAAACAGGAAAAACAGAAGAGCATATCAATCCAATAAAAAAGACAAACTAAAATGTAAACTAGTAATTTCAGTTTAATTCAGTTCAGTTTTTAGTTTGGTTCAGTTTCGTTTCATTTCAGTTCCTTTTGGTTTGGTTTGGTTCAGTTGCGTTCAATTCAGTTCAGTTTATTTTGGTTCAGTTTGGTTCTGTTCAGTTCTATTTGGTGGGTGTAAATGCAGAGTGAGTCAGAGTGTGGGGCATAGTCCAGTTACTTCCTCTGATAACCACAGAGCTTACACAGTTTCATGATGGATACTGAATTATTTATTGATAGTAAATTATTCATAGTAGATACTGAATATCTATTATTATTATTATTATTATTATTATTATTATTATTAATAATAATAATAATAATAATTTGAAGATGAGTAGTGCAGTTTATGCTGGTGATGCTGTAACAAACTGTAAGTTATGAAATAGAGTATAAAAGCTGTATGAGAAATTAAACTGAAGTGTTGTGTTAAGAAAGCTGTAATAGACACTCACGCTGGGGATGTTGTCGGTGGTGCAGATTCCTTCACTCAGCAGTCTGTCACGGATCTCCCAGGCGAAGATGGATGGACACTCACGTTTATACTGAGCGATTTTACTGACCACTTCAGGCGTCGCTACCCTCGGCTTACTGCCCCCGATGGCCCGCGGCCGGATAGAGCCGGTTTCATAATACCTGCCCAAGATCTTACTGACACAGCCGTTCGACACCTGCAAACAGACACACACACACATGCACACTCAGGTTAATTAATCAAGCCTTTAATAAACTGTTTTCTTTCTGTGAAACTGTTTTCAGAACAGCTGCATAATTCAGATAAGATGAGACTGATTTTTCTTTCTGCTCTGTGACTGATTCTTTAGTCTGATGAGCTGTTATAACTATTTTTGGTAAAGTTACCATCATAATTAGGCCTTGTTTTGTCTGTTGGAGTTTAAAATGAAAGAGAAAATAATTTTTACAGTGTGTGAGTTTAAACAGCCTGAAGTTTTATAATCATTACTGGGCAAATTCTTTAAAGCTGCACTCTGTAAGATGTTTTAGTTAAAATTAAAAGAAGTTTCATTACTGAGGAAGAAATAATCATTTAAAAGTCAGAGGCATCACGTTTTTCACACGATGAATGAAGATTATACTAGATTACACTTCATTATACTAATGAAGACATGACGATAATAGTAGGTAATTCACTCACATCATTTTATTTGCAGTTACACATTCCCTCCAGAGAGGTCCAAATCCCCAAAATTTACGTAGTACAGTTTTAGTCACAGTGGTGGACAAAGTGCACAAACCCAGAACTTCAGTGAAGGCGGTGATACTGTTCGTAAAATATAACTCCAGTAAAGTGTGAGTGAATGTTTTGTAGTTGTACTTTGAGTAAAAGCGGGAAGGTCTTACTATTAAATATACTTAAGTATTAAAAGTAAAACCCAGGCTCTATCAGCACTCTGATTTAAAATGACCCCACAGGGCATTATAGCATTTTCTTTAATTCTGAAAGCTTGTGAGAGACTACGATTGGATGCTCAGTATTTAGAGGCGGGGTTTAGTGAAAGGTGAGCTATGATTGGTTTTAATTGATTTGTAAAAGTGAATCATATTTTTTCATATGTTTTAGAAAATCTAGTTTTTACTCCACAATAATCTGCAGAAAGTAGTGGAATTTTAAGTAGGATATTTTACTGTGGAATGAAATTTTAACTTCTGAAGCTAAAAGTCTTCAAAGAATTCTAATATTTTAATAAAGCACAGATGTGTGAAAAAATGACTGAATTACACAAGTACACATGCTTTCTTACTGTCCACCACTAATTAGCCATGTGAATGTCATTAATAATAATAATAATAATAATAATAATAATAATAAAGTTGTACCTGCAGAATGCGGGAGATGTCGCAGGGTCGGGCTCCGCTGTGTGCAAGCTCTACGATCTTCTGCCTCGTCGTGTCCGGCAGTGGCCGGCCATTTACAAACACACCGCCGAGCTGGTTCACCCCACTGTGACCTACATACACACACACACAGTCAGTCTCTGAAGCTGCTTCAGGATTCAAACAGCTAATGTTGACACACAGGACACACTTTCAGTGAGATGGTCAGTACATTTGTTTTGCTTCTGGTTAGTCTGTCCTGAAACCTCATCTGACCGGCCTTCACTCAAATCAATGAAGTGTCAACTCAGCTTTAAAAACATTTGAGGTGCAGAATTCCATTCACATTCCAGCCAGAATTCCTTTCATATTCTAGCCAGAATTCTCTTCATATCCCAAATGGAATTCTCTTCACATTTCAGCCAGAATCCCTTTCACATTCCAGTTGGTGTTCCATTCATATTTCAGTAGGAACTCCATTTATATTCCAGACATAAAATTCATTTAAATTCCAGCCAGAATTCCCATTATATTTTGGTTGGAATTCTATCCATTTTCCAGCCAGAATTTCCTTCATTTTCCATATTATTAATTATACAAATGCAAACACAAAAATGCCACAAAACTGTAATAAAAGCTTTGAACAGAAACTCAGTCCATAAAACAGAACACTCGCACACTTCAAATCAGCCTTCAGGAAAAATACAAACTCCAGATTACAGCATCCAGCCAGAGTCCAGAGAGGCACTCTGACCTGGTGTTCTGAACCACCCGCAGTGCGTGTGTGTGTTCTCTTTGCACTCGCTGGAGTGTGTGCATGTGTGTGTGTGTTGTTGTTAGAGCTCCTTTAGAATAAAAGTGTTCAGAGCGGAATGCAGCTCAGAGGGAATATTCTGGATCCTGTCTGTGGAATTCTGTCAACTTTGATGTTAATTTTTGAAAATGGCTGAAAGTCAGCGCTGATGATTCACAGCGAAAAAATGAACAGATCAGACAGTGTGTGTGTGTGTGTGTGTGTGTGTGTGTGTGTGTGTGTGTGTCCCTCAGCCCTAAATGGGTCGTCCACTCTCATCTTCTCTCTCAGTTGACAGTACAGGAGAGTGTGTGTCTCAGTGCACAGCATATTAAAACTGACACACTTCTTTTGTCTTGTGCTTTTCTTTTTTTCTGTCCTTCGTATTTGGCAACAAATTTCCAGCATGCACTACACACACACACACATTTGAACAAACCAGCTTTCAGAGTCTCACACCAACTAACTTCCCAAAATAAATCTGACATTAAACTGCCCTCCGCTTGGCTCCTCTGTGACTCTGAACATTAATTATTAGAATTCATTACATTATTCTGCCAACACCTCAGCATGAGGAACACAAAGGAAAACTAGAATCAAGGGATAAAAGGGAAACCTTTCACCGTCAATTCACATTACTCTCGTGTTTATCAGCAGTAGAAAAAAATTGTCAGTGTTTTACATCACTGCAGTAAAATATTAATAAAATAAATGAGACCAAATCCAACAGTACAGAACCCTGTGCTTAACACATCAAAAAACACTTTAAACACTTTTAAACACATTTTAACACTCTTAAATGAGTCCTGATCGCTGTGCAGTGTGGAACGCTGAGCTGTTGTCAGCGGTTCGGTTCTCCAGCTTTAGTTCACACAGAACTGTAGTCATTCAACAACAACTGAAGCTGAAACATTACAGCCTCTCTAATCCAGCATGTGTGAAACTATGTAATGTGCTTCAGTACACACACACACTGTGCTAATCTCTGTTCATTTGTAAAACGAGATGAAAAACACAATCTGAAGAAAAAGCAAAAAACAGAAGCTACATGATGTACAGAGATTCAGTTCTGCTTTAAACTCTTCTTTAACTCCATAAACACACACTACGAATAAGAACTCCATTCTGTTCTGCTCTGAGCTCATTACTGTGTGTGTGTGTGTCTGTGTGTGTGTGTCTGTGTGTGTACATTTACTGTTTTGCATCATGGAGGCGACTCCGGATTCCCACGAAGTCTGATTATGCAACTCTGCATTAAAGAGAGAAATGAGAATAATCGGGACATTTATTGATGTGTTTATCGGCTCTAAACCCATTACTACAACACAACATCAACCTACATCATCTCTCTAAACACACAAACACAACATCCCTCTAAACATAACAATAAAATGTCCCTCCTACACAACACAACATGACCTACCTCTAAACACACCATCACAACAAAATGTCCTTCTATACACACCAACATAACACAGCGTTTCTCTAAACACACCAACAGAACACAAGATCCTTCTAAACACACATTAGTAGGGCTTCATGAACTGAAATCAGAACATTAGATGAGGGTAAATGCTGATCTCCACAGCACTTTGGCCTGGAAGGTCCCCGTTTGACATGAATGCTCTAAACACACTTACAAAACACAATGTCCCTCTAAACATACCAACACAACACAAAGTTCATCTAAACACACCAACACAACACAAAGTCCCTCTAAACACACAAACAACACAATGTCCCTCTAAACACACTTACAAACACTTGCCTTTAAATACACATAATATCCCTCTTATCCGCCAACACAACACAGTGTCCCCACCAAACACATGAACACAACACCTCTTTAAAAACTCCAACACGGCATGTCCCTGGTTTAGATCAGTTTGGTGTGGATGGGGTTTGGTTTAGATTAGTTTCATGTGGATGGGGTTTGGTTTAAATCAGTTTGGTGTGGATGGGGTTTGGCGTGGATAGGGTTTGGTTTAGATCAGTTTGGTGTGGATGGGGTTTGGTTTAGATCATTTTGATGTGGATGGGGTTGGTGTGGATGGGGTTTGGTGTGGATGGGGTTTGGTTTTAGATTAGTTTGGTGTGGATACGGTTTGGTGTTGGTATTTGCTGTTTGTTCTGGGTGGAGTTTGGTGTAGATCGGTTTGGTGTGGATGGAGTTTGGTGTGGATGGGATGTGGTTTAGATCAGTTTGGTGTGGATGGAGTTTGGTGTGGATGGGGTTTGGTTTAGATCAGTTTAGTGCGGATGGGGTTTGGTTTAGATCAATTTGGCGTGGATATGGTTTGGTGTGGGTGGGTTTTGGTTTAGATCAGTTTGGTGTGGATGGGGTTTGGTTTAGATCATTTTGGTGTGAATATTGTTTGGTGTAGATGGGGTTGGTGTGGATGGGGTTTGGTTTAGGTCAATTTGGTGTGGATGGGATTTGTTTTAGATCAGTTTGGTGTGGATATGGTTTGGTGTTGGTGTTTGCTGTTTGTTCTGAGTGGAGTTTGGTGTAGATCAGTTTGATGTGGATGGAGTTTGGTGTGGATGGGGTGTGGTTTAGATCAGTTTGGTGTGGATGGGGTTTGGTGTGGATGGGGTTTGGTTTAGATTAGTTTGGTGTGCATGGGGTTTGGTTTAGATCAATTTGGTGTGAATATGGTTTGATGTGGGTGGGTTTTGCTTTAGATCAGTTTGGGGTTGGTGGGGTTTGGTGTGGATGGGGTTTGGTTTGGATCAGTTTGGTGTGAATACAGTTTGGTGTTTGCTGTTTGTTCTGGGTGGGGTTTGGTGTAGATCAGTTTGGTGTGGATGGAGTTTGGTTTATAGAGTTTGGTGTGGATGGGGCTTGGTGTTGATGGTTTGTTGTAGATGGCTTTGGTGTTTATTCTGGGTGGGGTTTGGTGTGGATAGGGTTTGGTATGGAAATAGTTTGGTGTGGATGGATTTGGTGTTGGTAGGGTTTAGTGTAGATGGGGCTTGGTGGGAATAGGGTTTGGTAATGGTACAGTTTGGTGAGGATGGTGTTTGGTGTAGGTGCTTTTGTTGTTGGTGAAGATTTGTGTGGATGGTTCACATCAGGACAATAGATTCCAGGGACCTCGATTGGAGTCAAACAAAGACATTGCAGTGAAGAATTCACTAACACCCTAAACACACCAACACCATAAACACAACACCACAAAACACTAACACCCTAAACACACCAACACCCTAATCACACCAACACCATAATCACAACACCATAAATACATCCTGAACACACCAGCACTATAAACACAACAATGCCATAAATGCACTAACACCATAAACACATCAACAGCATAAACATAACAACCTCATAGACACCAACACCCTAAACACACTAACACCATAAACACACCAACACCATAAACACTTACTCCTTAAACGCAACACCATAAGTGCACCAACACCATAAACACTTACTCCCTAAGCACAACACCCAAAACACATCAACACTATCAACATTCCAATGCCACAAACACACCAACACCACAAATACACAACACCCTAAACACACTAATTATAATCACACCAACACACTAAACACACCAACACCATAAACACACTAACACCATAAACACACCAATGCAATACATACACTAACAAATAAAAATACCCAGAATACACTAATAAACACACTAACACCCTAAACACACTGACACCCTAAACACACTAACCAACACCATAAACACACTAAGACCCTAAATACACTAATGCAATAAACGCACAGACACCCTAGAACAACTGTCACAATACAAACGATAATACCATAAACGCTAACATTAAAACACTGACATAATGAACACACTAACATTAAAACACTAACATAATGAACACAATAACATTAAAACACTGACGCAATGAACACACTAAGGCCATAAATATACTGAAGCCACATAGACTAATACAGTGAACTCTAACATCATAAACGCACTAAGACCTTAAACACACTAACACTCTAAACACACTCTGGTCAGTCTAAAGGGAAATGTGTCCGCTGCGGTGAGGAGGGTGAGGACAGTAAGAACAATGAGGATGTCATTGGCTTTACTGTGAGGTTAAATTTTACTAAAGCCGATAATTAATTATTGTAACTAATGCATTCATTTATTTATTGGACTGTATGTTTATTTAATTTAAAGCACATTGCTCAGAAGAAAAATAAAAATATGTGTTTATTTTAAAGACACTGCAGTAAACAAAAAAGACAGAAAGCAGGTCAGTGAGTAAATAAATAATCAAATAAAAAAACATTTTACAGTCGACAGATTTATGATTGTAATTTTAATAAAAATGTGCAGGGTTAACAAAATCAGTTTTAAAGATTGTAAGTGTAAAAACAGTTTTGATCATTTTAAGAAACTGATATCCTGGAAGAATGTATCTTCTTATGAATATTTAACTTTGAATAAAAATTACAGCCTGAGAAAACGTTACAATGGCCAAAATATTTTATAGATTAGAGTCTGTAAATGTTTTACTTTGCAGTAATTACAGAGAAATTTACAGCGTTTGAAATGATGAACTGTTTTTAAAACTGTTAATTTTTTAAAACTTTAGAAATAATTTATATCGTTAAGAATCATTTCTAGCTCTAAAAGTACATGAGGAATATTTAATGTCTTAAAATAATAATTTATAGTATTTCAGAATGTTTATAGCTTTTAGAGGATGCCGATCTCAGTACAGAGTGTTTTTTGTGTTTATGATGGTTTATTTAAGGCGGTTTAGTTAATCCGGACTCTAATCTGCATTTCTGTAATCTCTCCATTAATCTTAGTGTTTCCTCATTAGCTGTATTCATATGGGCGCGGCGGGTAGTCCAGCATTAACACGCTAAAGCGACTCGTTCAGCGCTGTTAATCCGCTCGCGCTCTGCGGACACTCTGACACTGTAACTTTGGGGAAAATAAAACGGATAAATTAATCACGGTTTTATCAGAGAAAAGTTAATTTTTACATTTATCAGAACTGCATTCAAAATCTGTTTACATGAAAATAAAAATTCTCTAATTGGAAAATTTCCTTCACTCTAAAAACAGAAGAGTTAAAACAGCAGCTCGTTCTGTCTGTAAACTCGTTCAGTCTGAGTTACTTTTAACGCAGATTAACGCAGAATGTGTTCAATCAGAAAACAATCCGACACAAACACTTCAGACGGTCACACAGGCACGCTTGAGGTAATTTAACACAGAGTGTGAAATGTTTTCGTCGTAATAATAATAATAATAATAATAATAATAATAATTTAGGTTTTAATCTCAATACTGTAATGTTTATATTAAACATAATAAATAAAATTTGACCGAACTTTTTTCCAGCGCGCACTGACTGATCGGATTAGAGAGGTTTGAGCATAAAGAGGTTTAACATGTTTCTAGAATCATACGCGTGCGGCCACTTCAGAAGCAAAACCACTCCAAAGCCCTCACACTCACCCTGATCATAATAATAATAATAATAATAATAATAATAATAATAATAATAATAATAGTAACTGTTGTTTTAAACAAACTCACCTTTTTGCGGCATCGCGAGCTCCGCGCTGGAGGAGCAAAAACCTGCAGAAACACACATACACACTCACACACACACACTGAAAGAGAGAGAGAGATTGAAACTGAGAAGAGCTGACGAGAGAGAGAGAGAGAGAGAGAGAGAGAGAGAGAGAGGTGTAGAGTCAGTGCTCTCCGTTGATTGGTGATGGCTGTGTCTCCTCTCTGCCCCACTCAGGCACTAACAGCAGCGCGCCCGTGAGAGAGACAGAGAGAGTGCGCGCGCGGTGCTGTTAGTGTCTGAGTGTGTGTCATTATTGTTCCTCTTTTAAAAAGGTTCTTTAAAGAACCACAGATTTTACATCATTAACTGCAAAGACCCAGCTCTGCATTCAGAGGGTTTTTTGAGTTCTATTGGTTCTTTACGTAATCTCGTAATCTCACTAAAGAACCCACACGAAAAATATTTAAAGCGCAGAATGAACTGATATACAGGAACATCCAGCCTTTACTGTCAAACAAACAAACAAACTTGTCTACTGAGAGGGAGAGACATGTGTGTGTGTGTGTGTGTGTGTGTGTGTGTGTGTCTGTGTGTGTGTGTGTAGAGTGAATGGAGTGTGTGTTTGTGTGTAATGTCTGTGTGGAGTGTTTGTATGTGTGTGTGTGTGTGTTGTGTATGAAGTAGTAAATACGGCGTCTACCGTAACACCAAACACTTCACACGCTTCACACACTTCTGTAATCTGTTCTTTGTAATCTGTTTTCTGTAATCTGAACTCTGGACTCTTTACTCTGTACTTTCTAATCTATACTCTGTAATCCGCAATCTGTACTCTGTTATCTGTAATCTGTACCCTGTACTTTCTAATCTATACTCTGTAATCCGCAATCTCTACTCTGTAATCTGTAATCTGTACCCTGTACTTTCTAATCTATACTTTGTAATCCGTACTCTGTGACCTGGAATCTGTTAATCTGTGATGGTCCTGCAGGTGTTTTTATAATTCAGAAAAGGCTGCAAATCCTAAACTGAGAGGACCTCCGTGATGTCCAGCAGGTCAGAGCATCTGCCCTAAAGCTGCTCTGAAGCTCCAGAGAAAGTTTTGCTGCCCCTCCTACAGGGGGAGGGGTAATTAGTCCATCTGAATTAGCGATTAGCAGCTGCTAATTCTGAACACTAATCTCACCACATTTAGCCCTGGGGCTGAGTGAGGGGGAATTTGTCCCCCAGAAAAAAAGTTTAAAGGGGAAGGAGAGAGAGAGAGAGAGAGAGAGAGAGAGAGAGAGAGAGAGAGAGATGGACTCTGATGCTGATTGTGCACACAAACAAACCAAACTGTTTTACTTTTTTAATTTTTTTTTGGTAGAAATTCAGTTATTTTTCTTCTGTGCTGTGTGTACGTGTTTGTGTGTGTGTATGTATGTGTGTGTAAATGTGTGTGTGTATGTACGTGTGTTTTTGTTCATATATGTGTGTGTAAATGTGTGCGTGTGTGTGTGTGTGTGTATATGTGTGTGTACATGTGTGTGAGTGTGTGTGTATATGTCTGTGTGTCTGTTTTAGCTGATTTATTTTAAAGAACAGTTTCTTTTTTTTCCAAATAAAATAAACGTCCTGGTAAAATTCTGATTATTTAAATGTGAACATTGATTCCACACAAATGAAAAATGTTACACCAACTTAAATTAATTAATTAAGAACGTACACAGAACTTACACAGTAACAACTTACACAGTATTTATGCCCAGCCGTGTACACATTTAAATAAAGTACATTTTAAATAACTTTTAAGCATTTTTTTCAATATAATGCTGAAATGCTGAATCAATTACATTATTATTATTATTATTATTATTATTATTATTATTATTATTATTAATAATGAGACCTATTCTACAATAAACACATATATCTAACCCACACAGAATAAAAATAATTATATAATAAAGTAATTACATTTACTGTAAAAACTCCCTGCGATGGACTGGCGACCTGTCCACGGTGTTTCCTGCCTTCTGCCCAATGACTGCTTGAATAGGCTCCAGCCCCCACCCCCACCCCACGCGACCCAGAAGGATAAGCGGCTTAGAAAATGTGTGTGTGTGTGTGTGTGTGTGTGTGTGTGTGTGTGTGTGTGTGTGTGTTTGTGTGTGTGTGTAAAAGCAATAACCTAAACCTCAATAAATCTGTAAAATGTAAAAAAAAACGTATAGTTTTAATATGTCTCTGCTGCAAAAACCTGCCATGAATAAAAGTTGCCTTTAATGTAGAAATAAAAACAAATAAACAGAAATAGAAACATATGAAAGACTTTAAGGATTTCAGTGAGGTGTGGGTGACAAGAACTGCATGCTGATTGGCTGGAGTGCAGCTACATCGCTAGGCAATTAGAAAGGATAAATGAATTAGTTTCTTCCTGCTCAGTAACGTTTCAGTAAAGTTAAGACATTAATGTATAATAAGCAGATTTTATTACCATTCTCTCTGTGTGTGTTGTGTAAGTGTGTGTGTGTGTTGTGTAAGCGTGTATGTGTGGGTGTGTGTGTAAATATTATTTTATTTACTGCAAGCTCGTTCAGGTGGAAACCAAATGGTGAGCAGGAGAGCAGCTGCATCACTCAGGACACAAAACACACATTTTATCCACAGCATACACTTTATTCAGAACACACATATTGTATCACACTTTAATCAGAACATACACTTTATTATTTTATTACTTTATTCTAGTCTACTTATATTTCTATTTCCGTCACAATTTCAGTTCTGCTCAGTAAAGTTTCAGGTTCTGCTCAGTAAAGTGTAGGGTTTTGCTCAGTAACATCTATAAAGTTTCAGTAAAGTTCCAGGCTCTGCTCAGTAACATCAATAATTTTTCAGTAAAGTTCCAGGTTCTGTTCAGTAACGTTTCAGGTTCTGCTCAGTAAAGTTTCAGTAAAGCTTCAGGTTCTGCTCAGTAAAGTTTCAGTAAAGTTCCGGGTCGTGCTCAGTGAAGTTTGTTTTGTCAGTGAGGCTCCAGATAAAAGCAGAGGTGTTTGTGTAGAAATGAATCTGTACAGCAATATTAGTACGTAATGAGAAGATTTTGCAGCTGTTCTCTGAGAATAACTGTGTTTGGCTGCAGGTGATTCAGTTCTACTGATTTATAATAAAATAATGAATATGATGCTGTAATTAAAGCCTGTATGATTCAGAATAAGCTGATTAATGTGACTGTTCTGCAGGCGGATGGACAGCACTGCGCGTGGGTGTCGGTGGTGGTGGTGGGGGCGGTGGGGGACGGGTAGTTTGCTGAGCAAATTCACAACAGGCCGCTCAGCGTCTCTCAGGAAGTGTATATCCGCGCGCGTGTGTGTATTTCCATATTTGTCTGCAGCAGCTCCATTAACAGCCCAGAGAGCTCGCGGCTCTTCACGAGCACGCAGGAGACCACACGCGCGCGCACACAGAGAGAGCACATCACTTCGGGTCTCTTCACTTCCTGTAAATTTTGGGATGATTTTGATGATTTTGATGATGTTTTATTATTTCTGAATGATGTGATGTGAGCGCTCTCCGGACATCAGAACAGATCGCGCGCCCTCAGGACATCAGGCATCCTTTAGATGCTTTTATCTCATTATTTTATATTTTATCTTATTGCATTTATTAGTTTCTTTTATAGATATTTTTATTATTAAATTTTTTCTAATAATTTGACATTTTTCAGTGAACTTTATTGCGCTGTGACGCTTTTAGTTTATTTGCTCTGATTATACAGACTCTGTGATTCTACAGTCAGTCGAGAAAAAGCGCGTCAACACTTTACAGTGAAGATCAAACAGAGTTTAGAGAGAAAATCTCACTGTCATTGAAGAAATAGAGGGATGGAGGGATAAAAAGGATAGAGGGATAGAGGTAAGGACAGAGTGTTGGAGATTTGAAGGAATGGAGAGATGAAAGGATAGAGGGATGGAGAGATGGATGGAGAGATGTAAGTATAGAGGGATGGAGAGATGGAGGGATAGAGTGATGGTGAGATGGAGGGATGGAGAGATGAAAGGATAGAGTGATGGAGAGATGGAGTGGTGGAGAGAGACGGAGGGATTATCAGGAGCAGTTTGAAAATGTTTTGCCCCTTTTTGTCTCGTTGGACACAAATGACTAGGGTTGAAATCCTGCACGTGCTACGCAGGGTCTCCATCGGTCAGCGGTATTATGGCACCCTCTAGTGGTCGAAACGCAGAACACATTTTCAGCTGTAAAAAGCTTTTTGATCCTCGTATATCTAAATCTGGGGCTGTATTACAGAAACCTCCTATCTTTTTGTCTTAACTTAAGATCTGCAAGGTCAAGATACGATTTTTCACAAACTCGTATTACAGAAGCAAATCTTATCTTGATTTAGGAATCTTGTCTTATCTTACCTATCTCTTATCTCTATATAAAAGACTGGATGTCTAGTAACTTTCTTCTTCTTTACTCCGATAAAACAGAGGTTCTACTTCTTGCTCCAAAAGCAGCTAGAAACAGACTGTCTAATTTAACACTTAAACTTAACAATTTCTCAGTTGCATCAAGCTCGTCTGTAAAAAGCCTTGGTGTCATTATAGACCCTGATCTGTCCTTCGACGCACATATGACTAATATTACTAGAACAGCCTTCCTGCATCTCTGCAATATTGCTAAATTGAGAAATGCATTATCTCTACAGGATGCAGAAAAGTTAGTTCATGCATTTATTACTTCAAGGCTAGATTACTGTAAAGCCCTGCTGTCTGGATGTCCCAGCAAAAGCCTTAACAAGCTTCAGCTAGTCCAGAACGCTGCAGCCAGAGTTCTTACTAGAACCCGAAGGTTTGACCATATCAGCCCAGTTTTATCAGTCTTACACTGGTTACCCGTTAAATTTCGCATTGATTATAAAATTCTCTTACTGACATGTAAAGCTCTAAACAGACTCGCCCCTCAGTACCTGGGTGAACTTCGCTCTCACTATGAACCATCACGCCTACTTAGATCACAAGGTGCTGGCTTACTATTAGTACCTAGAATTAATAGTTACGTCAGGGGGGAGAGCTTTCTCATACAAAGCCCCCCAGCTTTGGAATAATCTTCCTGTTAATGTTTGGGACTCAGACACAGCCTCAGTCTTTAAGTCTAGGCTAAAAACTTACTTGTATAGTCAAGCCTTTGGCAATTAGTTTTCCCTGTCAGTTCTATACCTGCCAGAGTCTCTGCTGCTCTGCTAACACGTTAATCTGTGATCAGTCACCCATTACAGAACTGTCTGTGTGTTTTTCCTTTCCTTTCTTTATTTCCTTTGCCGAGTTGAACAGCTGCCCCTCCTGTGCATTCTGATGCTGCTGCCTCTCTGCCTTGATCGGGTGCCACCGCTGGCCAGCCCTCTGGACCAGCTTGACCACCACTGAGCTTCTTGCTGTACAACGCCGTGCAAACCTCACCCTCACAATCCCGACCTCACTGATGCTGCTGTTGCATAAACTAAACTAATCAAATTAATCATTTGAACTAATCAGTCATTCACCAACATTTAATGCTGAAGACTGATGCGCAGACTGTTGGTCACACAGCAACGCAGACAACGAAATGGCAAAGAGAAAGATTTAAGACAAACATCAATAATTTGGAGATAAACAGACTTTGCATTTATTTGCATTTATAAGCACTCAGATGGTTTCCTGATACGTTTAATCTGCAACAACTCGCGAAGATGAAGTCAGCTTCTCTTTCTCCTGCTTCTTGTTCGAATTCTCCCGTTCCACCTTAAATGCCGCAGCAGTACAATCTGGCACCTTGGGTACCATTTAAGGTGAAATGGGACAATTCGAGCGACAAGCTGGAGAATGAGAAGCTGAATTGAGCCTTGTAAAAAGTCAAACATTGAGAGACATTTTACAAGAAACTTGTGGAGAAGTTTCCTGAGATAGGAGAAAAGCGGCTATAGCTGACATTAGCATATACTGAGACATATTTACAGCCAAGATGGTAAAAATGGACATAAAATGTTGTGGCTCCCAGGTGGTTTAATTTTTGTTGAAAGGACAGAATGGCTCTTTTTAACATTTTGGTTGCCATCCCTGAGCTAAGCCTACCAATAAGGGGTTATCAGCGTGTGGGGCCAGCACGTGACCATTTGCTCGAACTGTCTGCGGATCAGTCAGGATTGCACAGCCGCCACCAGTCCAGTTAATGACCGCATTGTATAGTTCAGATTTTGCACGGATTGCCTGAAGCCAGTAGCGAAATTATAGTGGAAATTATCGCTATAGCTACACAAAAATTGTAGGTGCTACAGCTATTAATTACTTTTCATAAAACTGTAGCGGCTACAGCTATTGGCTACAAAAATTTGTAGTTAGCTACAAAAAGTAGCATGCTACTTAGCTACTCCCCCCATTCCTGAATGTTTTATCATCAACATTAACATACGAAGGTAATAGGAGGGGACTGTGGAGATCTGTGGTGGTGTCTGCAGTGTCTGAGATTTTTAAAAGGCTGTTAGAAAAAAAAACCCTCACAAGTCAAAGCATCATTTTCAATGTAGATAAATGTAATGTTATTATTCCAGTAATAGTGAACTGTGCTGCCTGACACTGTATAAAACAATAGAAACAGACAGTTAAAACAAAAGTTAAGACAGCTCTGGGTTGTCTTAAAGTTAGGACAAAATTTAGGAAATTCTATCTAGTTAGGATGTTTCTGTAATACTGTTTTCTTATCTGGGGTTAGGATAAGATTATAAACTTAAGAACTGTTATGCTGTAATAGCTTCTGTCCTAAATTCAATCCTAACTGAAGTTGTAATGGTGACTAAGCAGATAAGATGAGATTTCAGACAAGAAATTTCTGTAATATGGCCCCAGGAGCCCAAGCTTTATCATTATAATACAAATCAATTATTCGTATTATTCGAAATAGTTTGAATCAAATTCTGAACTAAATATTTTCACAATTACCGTAGGTCAAAACAATCTCTCTCTGTCTCTCTCTCTCTCTCTCTCTCTCTCTCTCTCTCTCTCTCTCTATTCAGGTGACTATTCATTTGAATTTATGAATTTACTTCCTAACTTATTATATTTTTGTCCAGTGTATTTGTGCTTCAGTTTGTACACAGTTCCACTCCTTTCAGTGATTTAGTGATTCAGTGAGTCTGACCTGAACGTTACATTTCTAAAATATTAATATCTATTGAATCAGCTTGTTCATATAGTTATATGAAGTGAATGTAATACAGTGTGAAGTGTGTCAGCTGTAACTCGAACATTGCTCAAGAATAATGTCCCATCATCATCATCATCATCATCATTGGCATAGTGCCAGCAGGTTCCTCATTCAGCCATGTCTCAGCCTCATTATTAACTTATTCTCAACTGAAACCGTGCTGCTGGTTCACAGAAACAGCACAATGAGAAAAACAGGTGTAGGTAAGGTTCACAGAGTGAATCTCCACTAAGCGAATCTCCACTTAGAGAACCTACTGAGTGAATCTCCACTGAGGGAATCTACTGAGTCAGTCTCCACTGAGTGAATCCCTACTTAGTGAACCCACAGAGTGAATCTCCTCTCAGTGAATCTCCCTAGAGTGAATCTCCACTAAGGGGATCTACATAGTGAATCTCTATTGGGTGACTCTCCACTAAGGGCATCTACTGAGTGAATCTCTACTGAGTGCATCTCCACTTAGAGGATCTACTAAATAAATCTCTACTGAATGAATCTTCAGTGGGGGAATCTCCACTGAGGGGATCTTTTTAGTAAATCTCAACTGTGTGAAAATCCACTGAAGAGATCTACTGTGGGGATCTACTCAGTGAATGTCCACTCAGGGGATCTCCACTGAGTGAATGTACTGAGTAAATCTTCACTGACAGAATGTACTGAGTGAACCTCCACTGAGGTGATCTACTGAGTGAATCTACAGAGTGACTCTGCACTGAGTGAATCTCCATTGTGTAAATCTTCACTGACAGAATGTACTGAGTGAACCTCCACTGAGGGGATCTACTGAGTGAATCTACAGAGTGACTCTGCACTGAGTGACTCTCCACTGAGTGAATACAGTGGGTGAGTCTCCACTGAGTAAATCTTGTCAAGTCAGGTGGTTGTTCTTATAACCTGTACATATTGTATCAAAATGTGGTTCCACAGGCCCCAAACACACCACAGCAGCACATTAGACACTACATAGAGCTATACAGAGCATCTGTAAACATACAGAACAATAAATATGCCAGACAGTAAACACTAAACAGGACAACAGAGGAATATACATTAATGCTTCGTATGTACATGCACTGAATAAATGTACACAACGTAAACAAAACAGGGGAGACAGAACAGACCTCTACAAAATGTTTGTGGGCCCGTTCTTCATTTACTTCTATTTTCTTTAAAAACATAAAGAGCAGCTGCAGAAACGCCGTCAGCCACACACTACACTTCCACACTGATACTGACACTGTGATGTTGTTAAATTCCAATAACAAACACAAATCTCTATTTTTTTGGATTATTATGAGTGTGCGCGTGCGTGAGCTTGCGTGTGTGTGTGTGTGTAGTGTGTGTGTGTATATATATATATAATATATATATATATATATATATATATATATATAAATATATATATATATATATATATATATATATATAATATATATATATGTGTGTGTGTGTGTGTGTGTGTGTGTGTGTGTGTGTGTGTGTATGTGTATGTATACGCGCACGCGCGCGAGCACGGGCACTTCGTGCGTCTCATCGTGCTACGTGGCGCTTTCTGGCCAATAGCAGTGCGGCGCTGAGGATTGTGGGAGCTGCAGGGGCGCCTGCGCCGGTTCATTCAAGTGTCTTACGGATTTCCAGTTCGGTTTGTTTCGTTTTTATTTTTTTTAGTTTTGTTTTGTTTAATGTAGCTTATTTGAGCTCTGCAGCCTCCATTAGGGCGCATGTTCATAACCGAGCGTAGCTGAGCTTGTTTTTTTGTTTTTCGGGGACTTTTATTATATTTGCAGACTTGCTTTTAGAGAATCGGCAGCCTGAACTGAGCAGACGGATAACTCTAATATTATTAATAACGCTAATAACGCTTTCTGCGTCAGTATACTCCTCGCCAGGCAGCAGAACCTTCGGAACCATTAGAACCATCAGAGCCTTCCTAGCATGGACGTGCTGAATGTTCTGTGTTTTTTCTCGCTGTGCTGGTGGTCGGTGCTCAGCAAACCCACCCTAAGGAAAGAGAGAGTTCATCATGATCCCGAACTCAGCAAACGGCTTCATGAGGACAACCAGAGCTACCAGTATGACCACGAAGCTTTTCTGGGGAAAGAGGAGGCCAAAACATTTGACCAGCTGACACCAGAGGAGAGCAAAGACAGATTAGGGTGAGATGTTTTAGCTTTTATCGGTTTTTTTTTTTTTTGCAGAAAATTCAAGATTTTAAATCCAAAAACTGAGGCTGAAGTAGGCTTCTTATTCGGAATTTTCCGTTCCACCTTAAATGTTGAATGCTGTAGCAGTTACACTCAGGCTGCTGCACCATTGACACAATTGACCATTTAAGGTTGAACGGAATGTTGCGCTGTAAGTGTTCTGTTTTCGTGCTACATGTGAATATTGCTTGTTTTTCTGTAGCACAGAGCTTGTGAACAGCCTGTGATTGCTGAACATGGTTCTCCTGTTCTCCTGGTTAGTGTGGGGTTCTAGGGCGCGGGTCCTTTTCCCTTTTCCTGTTCAATCTTCTCTGAACTGCTGTAAAAGTGGGAGGTCTCTCAACACCACAACGTGGCATCAGGGATAAAAATAAACTCTGTCTTTTTCTTATAGACAAAGTTTAAAACTACACTATATTAATTATGTTGAAAAAATAATAAACATAATATATTTTATTAATGTCTGAAAACAGTTTATAATATGATTAGAGTATCTTTCAAATGTCATATCCAGCACATCCAGAAGCCTGATCTTCTGTCTGTTCTGTCTGTTTAGGAAAATTGTAGATCGCATCGACGGAGATAGTAACGGATACATCACCACAGACGAGCTGAAGACTTGGATAAAGAGGGTTCAGAAGCGCTACGTGTACGAGAATGTGGCGAAAGTCTGGTCAGATTATGATCTCAACAAAGACAACAAAATCTCGTGGGAAGAATACAAGCAGGCGACATATGGATATTATCTAGGTGAGGTTAAAGGGTCAGCAGGTCTAGCCTAATGCCTGAACCAAAACAGGGCTAAGCGGTGGTCTCAGTTCAGGGTTTTGCAGGGGGTAGACAGTGATGCCAGTGTTTGGGTTGGGTGGAGTGGGAGCTGGCATGAAAATCTGGGTGGGTGTGAGTGTGTTTGTGAGGTGTGTGGCATCAGCCTGAGTGTTTGGGTGGGTGGGTGGTATGAGCGTCTGGTCAGGGCAGCATGAGCGTTTGGGTGGGTGGCTGGCAAAAGCGTTTAGGGGTGACACTGACATGGGGTGGGGTCAACATGAGCATTTTGGTGGGGGGTGGGTTGTACGGGGGTTGGGGTGGGGGCAGCATGAGCGTTTGGGGGGGAGATATGGAGCAGTGTGGATGTTTTGGTAGGAGATATTGCCGTTTTTTGGATTTTAGGCTGAAATACAATGTTCTACAGCTTTTGATTTTTGATTGTGAATAGCTGTTCGGCTTTTTGCTTTGCGGTGGAAGTGCATACTGTTTCTGAGATGTGTAAATGTTTAGGAATAAACTTCTGGCTTTTTTTGTGTGGCAAATTGATCAGTTCAATAAATCAACTGCAGAACAGCACATGATGGAAAGACATAATGAACACATCGGGCAGCATGGCCGATCAGCTGTTTTGGATCATGAGTTCTTTCTTTCTTTCTTTCTTTCTTTCTTTCTTGCTTTCTTGCTTGCTTGCTTGCTTTCTGTCTGTCTGTCTGTCTGTCTGCTGTGAGTCGCCCTGTAAAGCCTGAAACGTTCATTTAAAAATCAGAGCTGTTGAGTTTTTTTATACCACATAAAATATCTTGACGCGTTAATGTCACACACAAAATCAAAAAGAAGGCTCGGCTCGATGTTTAGGTCTCAAACTATTTCAAATTATCAGAAATGATTGCATGGTTGTTTGGGTGGGGGTGGTAGGGGCAGCATGGGCGGTTGGGAGGCATGGGTTAGCATGGGTGTGTGGATAGGTGACATTGGGGCCAGTGCTGACGTTTTGGCAAGGAGTGATGTTCAGAGCGTGAGGGCGTGCTTAATGTTTGCTCTGCTTATAGAATTTAAACGTTAATGTTGTGTTTTTGCAGCAAATCCTGAAGAGTTTGAGGACGCCACAGATCAGTTCAGCTTCAAGAAGATGCTTCCACGGGACGAGCGAAGGTTTAAAACCGCTGATCTGGATGGAGACCTGGCGGCTGAACGAGAAGAATTTACCGCTTTCCTTCACCCAGAGGAGTTCGACCACATGAAGGAAATTGTGGTCCTGGTAAGGAGGCATATTTGTGTTGTTGTTTTTTTTATATATATATATTTATACTTTTATCAGTGTGAAGACGCCAGCGCAAAAAAACAGACTAAGTGAAGAAGACTTAATGGAACATTTAAAACTCAGTGGTGTGTTTGTTAATTTGAAAAACACCAGCATGTGTACTAGAACATTAGTAAGTATTTGGGTTTTGCATTGTTTATAGATTGTGTTACTTGCGCTTATTTATTCTTTAAATAAGCTCACTGGACGTCTGTTTGCGGTCTTTACACTTGGTGGCTTGCTGTTACCTCTGAGATTAATAAAGTGATCTCTCTATCTATCTCTCTATCTATCTATCAGTTAACTGGTGTAAAGGTTATGACACAAATTATACCCTTAGAAGAATGTCAGCTAGTAAACTAGCCTCCTACTGGTGTGAACACTAAAGCATCCTAATGCATCTCCGACAGCAACAAAGTACCTTATAATAAACTGTATTATTACAACAGAGATAAAAGTGGCTGCAGAGCTTTCTTTTCTTTATTTGTTTATTAGTTGTGTTGGTGATTCATGTGAGAGTCCGCTTCACTTTTCTCACTCATAACATGCCAGAAATCTACCAGCAGTTCCTTTCTCTCGCTGCTGTTAAGTTGCAGATGTTTTTTCTGCATCACTTCACGTTCTTCACCGGCCTCCTGCACAGACTCGTCTCCATTATGAGTACGTCTTGCAGTAGAGTGCTGCTCATCACCATCTGAGTTCTGGCGTCTGACAAACTGGATCAGATTATCCATGATTCAGGAGATTGAACCTGAACCTGAGTTTATTTCCCAGTCGGAGAGGATAGATATTGAGAGTAAGCTCTGCAGGGCGAAGATCAGATCTTCATCCATATAAGGGAGCCCTTTAGCTCATCTGCCTAAAAATTCAGAGCTGTTTTAAAGACCAACTTCTCAGAGGTCTTCTGTTAATTCCATGTTACAGTGCTGCTCATTTAAACCCACTGAAATTCTCATTTTGTGTGTAAGCTAAAAGTTTTTTCTTTACATTTTTAGCACAACCTGTTTTATTATAAACCTCTTGTACCTCAGCAGAGCTGGTTTTACCTCACAGGTTTTCATAATATGTTTTTGGGCTGTTTTTGCAACATCAGGATCCTAAAATGACAGAAACACATTGATGGGTATTTATAGGTATCAAAAATGTTGCCAATTTGGTTTTCTGGTTTCTTTTTCAGGAAACAATGGAGGACATTGATAAGAACGGTGATGGTCATGTAGATGAGGATGAGTACATTGGTAAGACATATGTAGTTCTACATGTTCTACAGCTTTTGATTTTTGATTGTGAATCGGTGTTCAGCTTTCTCCTTTGCAGTGGAAATGCACACAGTTTCTGAGACATGTCAATGTTTAGGAATAAACTTTTGGCATTTTTTGTGTGCCAGGTTGGCCAGTGCATTAAAACATCTGCAGAACCTTTTTGAAAATGGTTCTATATAGCACCAAAAAGGATTCTGATATTGTGTACAAGCTGGACATCATAACAATAGAAGAACCCTTTTTGGTGCTATATAGAATCATTTTCAAAAAGGTTCTCTATAAAACCATCTACAGCACTTTCCGTCAGTATGAAGACCCATTTTAGAACAACTTTAGTCAGGTAAAGGGTTCTTTGATTGTTCATATCTGTTTTAGAGTGTAGTTTTATCTTTTGGGTCGTGTGATGTTGTACTGCAGTTTCTGTATTTCCATTTTCAATCACAAGATGTAAATGAAACATGCAAACAACTTCAAGCAACCTATATATATCACATGATTTATTGCCAACAATTTATTATTGATGTTATTAATAATGTGGATTAGTGGTTGCAGCTCTAATATGCTGACATCTGGCACATTTTCAGCCACTCTTTATTTTTTCTACTTTAAAAATATGTTGATTGGTTTCATTTACTTGAATTACGAGCTGAGAATCATTTAAGTTGTAATAAATAATTATTTTGGGAATCAGCAGAGTGAGTCTGTCACTGAACGATTCTGTCTGAATTAATGCTAGTTGTGGTTTTGCAGCGGACATGTTTGCTCATGAAGAAGGTGGTCCAGAGCCCGATTGGGTGAAGACCGAGAGAGACCAGTTCTCTGACTTCCGCGACCTGAATAAAGATGGAAAAATGGACCTGGAGGAGATCCGACACTGGATCCTGCCTCAGGATTATGACCACGCGCAGGCCGAGGCCCGACACCTGCTGTACGAGTCCGACACAGACAAGGTAATGAAAGCATCAAGCAGACTTATCTAAAGTTTAAATATTTTTTAATGATTAAATGTACATCTCAGCTTAAAGTGCTGCTGCAGTAGAAAACTGCAGAGATTAGCAGTTCACGGAGACATCGTTCACACCTGACATTAACATGCAACTCTGGGCGATCTGACCATAACTGGACAGCATTATCAGTCAATGATTCAATCAGTCAGTCAATCAATCAAACAATATTTAAACCAGGAGTACATTGAGGGTGACACTCACTTATGTAGCTGAGCCAATGCAGAAATCAGGGATTGAAAAAAATAGATTGTAAAAACATGAAATGCTAAAAAAAATAATAATCATCATCATAATACTAAAATAATAGTAAAAAAAAATCAGTCAAATCTAAATAAACCATTAAAATGGCAAATTGCAAACATAATAAATAACATGAAATTTGGATAAAATAATGAACACTTAATTAAATAAAAACTGGAACATATAAAACAATAACCTAGCCGTAACTAAAAAATAAAAGTTGATAAAGAAAAAGAATAATAAAAGTGACAATAACTAAAACATACCAAAATCATGTTAAAAGTTAACTAAAATCAACTAAACAGTGTCAGGCAGAGTGGAGGTGGTTAAAGAATAAAAGTTTAAAATGTTACTCCTGCGAGTGAAGCTTTAGAGGTTCCTGTACTGAACTCCAGCTCACTGGTGCTGCAGCTAAAAGCAGATTTTCCCAGTTCAGTAAAAACTCTCAGCACCTGAAGGCTGATTAGTCACTGAACCATTCTAATAAACTGCATTATTTACACTGAGCATTTGTCATACACTCAGTAAGAGCTTTATAGATACAAAGAAGCCAACGCCCAGACAGAGATGACCAGCTGACCTTTTCATACAGTCCACAGTGATGGTCTGTAAGTCACAAGTAATAAATCTTAAAGCAGAATGGTGTACAGAGTCTAGAGATTTCAGAGTAGTTGCAGCTGTACATCTGTATTTCACATCACCAAAATCCAGAATGGACAAAAGCGCTGCTTTAGTGATCTTGTTCCTTGTGTGGAAACTGGGTTTTGATGCAGGAAGCCAAGTTTGTGCCTCAGTTTACATGTAAGCTTGTTAACGTGGTACATAAGTGCATTTGTCATCTAGCCATATGTCAAGGTATTATACTTACTAACTCTTTCAATGTCAGATCCCTTCAGGGTTGTGATTTTAAAAGTATTAAAATCAATGTTAGCAGCTCTGGACAACAGCATAAATTATTTTTCCTAACATTAAAAGACTGGTTTATGATTGTAAAAAGTTGATTGTAAGGCATTAAAATAATGCTGCCGTAGAAAAAATGCACTACAGTATAGTCAGCCGAGCAGTACAAGATGGTGTCATCAGCATATAAATGCTGATATAAATGCTATAAATGTACTTTGCAATTGACAACGAAGGCGGCAATGTCATTAATATAAATATTAAATAGTAATGGTCCAAGGATTGAACTTTGAGGGCCCTCCTTAGTTACTGGTAGTAGCTATGATTTACTTTGTCCCAGGGCCACACGTTGCTGTCTGTCAGAGAGATCATTTCTAATCCAGTTGGTAGCTCAGTGTTCAAAACCAATATTTTGTAGACTTTTTAAGAGTAGGAAATGATCAACTGTATTAAAGGCTTTTGAGAGATCAATGAAAATAATTGCACAATGTTTCTTACTATGATTGACATTAAACTGATCATCTAAAATGAGAGTAGCAACAGAGATTTAGCTTCTCTCTGAAACCAGATTGGTAGTCTGACAAAACTGAATTTACAAGGTGAAATGTCCGGTGTGGATCATTAACTAGATATACTAAGATTTTGACTAAGCATGACAGTTTTGAGATGGATCTATAGTTATTAAGATCAGAGGCATCTCTTCCTTTGTGAAGTGAAATTACATGAGCTTTTTTCCTGATACTGGGAATTTTGCTTGATTAAAATATATAGATTACAAATATATGCAATGTGCTCTACGATGATGGGGTCAAAAGTTCCAGAAGTTTCAGAATAAAGAGGTCCAAATTGTCGTCTCCTGTACTTTGTTAAGGGAAGCGTTCGACCATATAACATCAGTAGAGTGGACTAGTGATGCAAGGCAACAAAATCACACCAAAATTTAGACACATTCAGCTGGGAACCAAAAAAAGCTGACAGTAAATAAAAACAGTAAAATAAAGGTACTGAAATGATTCCAGTGTTACAGAATGAGCTGAACTCCAGTGTCCTGAACAGGAGAGAATGGCTGTTCAACACTGACCTCCATGACGGTCAGTGATTCTGCTCTGTGTATGTGTTTGTGAGTGTTTTCATCATGTGATAATTTGAGTTACAGATGCTGTCGGTGCTGCAGGACTTTCCTTTAATCAACGCGTGCAAATAATATTCAATAAGTGTAAATATCAACTGATTTAATGAAGATCTTTAATGGAAATCATATAAATATCTCTGAGTAATTTCTTTTGGATCACCTTTTGGATAATAACATTTTTTAACCCTATTGTGAAGGTTGTTACTATAAACACGTGTGTTGGTTAGAGAATAAAACACAAAATGTGGCCTGTGCAAAAGTTATGCCATATTATATATTTTATGTTTTTACACTCAGTAAATACACAGTAATTGTGCATTAAAATGTGCAGAAGTGTGTTCTCTGTAGAGGGCGTGTTAACTTATTTACACTTACAAAATCCACAATATGTGTAATTTGACTTGGATATTCAAACTTTTAGATACGACTGTATAAAGAAAGCCTGTTATTAATGCACAATAACAGCACAGTTTAAATGAATGAAGTAAGGTTTTGGGCTTTTGTGTTCTTTAGGATCAAATGTTGACTAAAGAAGAGATCTTGGAGAACTGGAACATGTTTGTGGGCAGCCAGGCGACCAATTACGGTGAGGATTTAACCAGGAACCACGACGAGCTGTGAGCTGGACAGTGTCTGACCACATCGTGGTCCATCATGGTTCAGCGATGGTCATTGTCAGGTGATGGCCTTCTGGTGTAGAGCCTAAAATATGCATCCAGGATGATGATTTGAGTCTGACCGACTGACCGGCTGGCCTTTATGGATCTACCTCAGTGCCCAAACACTCGGTGAAGCCCACAGCCGTGACAGAAACTTCATCCCTTCCTCATCTGTTTATCCTTCACTGCTTTGTTTGTTCTTGCATGGATTCGGACACTCCACCGTTTATAGCTGACGCTAATTTTATTAGCCTGAAATGAGCCTGAATCACTGACTCTACCATGAAGCTCCAGCAGCTGTTTGTTTATTTCTGTGCCAAAATGTAAAAACAGCCTAAAGATTTAAGCTGTATTTATTTAGGCGTTTATTTGAGGACATTATCTAAATATTTATAACTTTGTGTAAGTGTTTTAAAGCAGTATTTGTGTCAGAGGCTTTTACAAACATCCAGTTACATTAGAATAACAGAGAATTACATTTTTAATGTTGACAGTGTCAGCCTGTAGAGGCTTCAGTTTTATTAAATTCTGATGTGGTTAAAACACTATTTGAATTTTGCTGCCTCGAGCCAAATGATTTTTATTTTGTTTGTTTCTCTTTTGTAGCACATTTGCTGTCTTATTTCTGAAAATACTGTTTAAATGTTTTTATTGTTCCATCTCATAAAGGGGTTGCATGTGTTATAGATTTAGACATCTGTGGTATTTGAGGTTTTATTTGAAGGTTTACACAAAAAGTAAAAAGACTTTATTTTTTATTTAAATAATAAATAATATGCAGAACACAACAATGTCCTTAAATCTAGTTCTTTTTCATATTGTATATGTGTATATATAATTTTTTTTTAACAATTACTGTACAAGTTCTTTTTTTAATGAAAAAGTCCAGATTCAGATTTTTTCCAGGATATAATATAAATTACAGTTGTGTTGTTCTCTGGGTTTTTCACATTAACGTTCAGAACATTACATTAATATTCAATTTTGCAGATTATACTGAAAGTTTTAAAAGTGAATATCAACATTTCAATAAAGTTCTGGTAATTGATGGTAATCACTGAAAATACCGATTATCTGAAAAACAGACTATCTGGTCCATTTTCTGATGGAAAATAAAAGTGAATGAAGTGTCCATTAAATGCTAATTAAATGCTGACAGTATAGAAGGGTGTTCCTATGCAGATAAGCTTTTTTAGTTTTGAATGATATAAATGTTTTGCTAATCACCACAGTGTATTCTGATTGCTGTAGTTTTGAATATGTTTTGACAGGCCTTTTTGATTAAAAATTAACACCTCGTCTGTTTTAAAAGCGTAGAGTCAGATCAGAATAAAGTCATCTCCTAGGACTTGATCAGTTTCAGAACACTTCAGAAATTGGCCCCAAAGGTCAAGCATATTCTACAAGCTGTCACCTCTATTGAGTATAACCTCTATTGTCACGTCTATTGAGCTCAAATGAGACCCACTTGATATATAAGCTTCTGGTCCAGTCTTTTTCTCTAATACTCTTACATTATTTTTCTGACCTTCATGCTCTAAAATTCTGACCATAGCCCTCTGAGCCTACCTCTGTAGTGCTAAAGCTTAACTCCTAAATCTGTGAAACTAAAACTAACTTTCTGATCAGTTTTAACTGATTTAACTCTGTGCTCTGATTCTAAACTTTTAACCCTGTCTGACCGTCACTCTGTTACCCAAACATGATAGCCCTGATGATTTGGCTCTAACTGTGCTCTCCAGCCGTAATTCTAGTACCATACTACTATAACTATTATACTGTACTATAACTGTATATAACTATAACTATATCCTCTCACTGTAATCCTTGCCCTAACTTTCTTACCCTAATTCTCTTACCTAACACTGTAAACTGGACCCTCTCTGATCCTAGGCCCAGCTTCAATCCTCTAACCCAAAATCTATATCCCTACTAATTTTAGAGCTAGTGACCCTAATTCTACAGACCCTAAAACCTAGCGAGACTAATCCTAACCCTAACTGAAAGGTGGCAACTGCTTAGCAATCACCTAGGACACCATAGCAGTTGCATAACAACCCTATAGCATAGGGTTAGGGGTAGGAAAATCAGAGCTATGGTTAGGAATAGGACAAGGGTTACACCTAGGGTCAGAGCTAGAGTTAGGCGTTAGGGTTAGGAAAATGATTACATGTAGGTCCGAAATTAGGGTAGGGATTAGGTTTGGGGCTGATTTTAAGATGTCACATGGGGTTAGCACTGTGACAAGTGTTAAATTTATAAGCAGAGCTAGTGTTAAGAATAGCACTAGGGTTCAGTTTAGGCGTTAGGGTTATGCATTAGGGTTAGGGTAAGGAAAATTATTACATGCAGGTCCAAAATTAGGGTAGGGAGTAGGTTTGGGGCTGAATTAAGGCAGTACTGCATAGCGTTTCCAGCCTTTCTAAAGCGCCTGAGCACTTGTGGATTTGAAAAGGCGTTTCACCATGAAGAAGTGCCTAAATCCACGACTTCATTATTGGTTTTGTCACCCAAGTGAAAGTAGTCAGATAAGTAAACGCTTTGGTATGAAAACAAACGCCTAAAACCAAGATTGAATGATTGCATAAACCGTATCATACAATTAATGTTCTTTCACATGAAAATGGGATTTACGGTCAGTACCTTCATATATTAAATGTGTTTTTTGGCAGAAATGTCTGTTCATAATTCTCATAATGTCATCGCGTGAAGAGGATCCTGTGTAGCACTTCTAGCCCTTCTAAAGCGTTTGAGCGCTTGGGGAGTGCAGTGAACGCTTTTCAGTGAAAACAAACGCCCAAAACCAAGATTGAATGATTGCACAGATCTAGTCACAAAAGTAAACGCTTAACTGTTCTTTCTCATGAAAATGTAATGTACGTTTACATTTGAAGTATTTTTACGGCAGAAATGTCGTTTCATGTTAATCATAATGTCTTCGCGTTAAGAGCATCCTGTACAGCGCTTCTAGCCTTTCTAAAGAGTTTGAGCGCTTGTGGTGTGCAGTAAACGCCTTTTCAGTGATAAAAACCGCCTGAAACCAACTTTGAATGATTTCGCACATCCAGTGACACAAGTAAACGCTTTAGTGTTCTTTCTAATGAAAATATGATTTACCGTCAGTACCTCTACATATAAAGTGTGTTTCATGGCAGACACGTCTTGTCATAATCATTAAAATGCAAGTTGTCTGGATGTAGGAGCCTAGGAGCGAAAGACACAAAGGGGAGACTTGGCTCATCTCCCCGCCTAAACCTGTGTAAGCCCTCTCCCGGTGTTTTGTGCTACTGTGTGGACAAAGGACAAACGGACCAGTGACACTTTATTAAAGCTATGTCTCTGAAATGCTGTCACTCGTGGGTGACCGGCTGTCTGTGTTCTCGTTCTCACTGGCCGAACTCTAGTTGTTGAGCTCCAGGCTGTCCTGTTCCATGGCCTTCATGCGCAGGTCCCGGACACGGAACACGTCCTGAATGTCGGGTACCGCTGTGTAAAAGCGATTGGCTGTCGCAACGTCGTGGCACATCCTCACACACACAAGCTTTCGGTCCTCAGCAGGCAGGTGTTTCCTCACCTTGCACACACATGCAAAGTGAACAGCTTAAGCATGGAGCTTTGGGCAGGGGCAAGTGTGAAATGATGAAGCCCAGCCCCACAGACCCACAATTTCATGGATGATGGATCCTTACCTGGTTGGCGATGGCAGTCCATATTAGGCCAAAGCTGATCTGGCCAGGCATACTGGCGTGATGCCATACAGCTCTCAGTTCGGTGTTCAACTTGGAGAGCTGCTTCCCGTTGTACTGGAACACATAGGGGCACCACTCCCCGCCAAAGTGCGATGACATTTCCATGAGGCCTTTGAGCCAGTCCACTTCTCGTGGGAGGAATGCCAGGAAGGCATTCTTGGTCGGTTTTGTGCTGGTCCACCTGAAATGGCATGGGGTTCAGTCTACACTCAAAGCAGAACCCCCCTGAGAGAAATGAGAGATGGAACCTGAAACAGGCCAAACTTACCCATATCATGGCCGGGTTCCATCTCCGCCTCCTGGACCTTGTCCTTCAGCGCTATCTTGCCAGATAACCTGCAGAAGTTTGAACATCTTGGCGCGGGGCTTTCTCCGGATCATATCTGTGAGGTCAAGTGGAAACAGAAAGTCACCCATGGGTGGTGCTTTAAAAAGAGCCGAGCGCAAGCTCTTGTTACTGGGCGTTTACCAGTCAACTTGGGAACCTTGTAAGAGGCAATGTGCATGAAGGTTCCCAAATCGCTGCTGGGTCCAAGCAATTCTGGAAGGCAAAATGCAAGGATGAGGCAACATGCACAAAAAGGCCCATAAGCCTAATACATGCTGTGATATACTCACTTGACTTCTTCCACTTGACTGTCTGCTGGTGGGCCTTAATCCTCCGGGAGTTGTCCTTCTGGAGCTTTTTGAGCTGTAGCAGGATGCGCTCGAATTGCTCGCTGCTCAGGCCGGACATCTCTGGGTGGAAAGTCCTTACATGCCTTATGAAGGCGTTCACGTTGAGCAGCATGTTCTTGATGGAGGTGGAGGTGTAGCCTTGCTGGAGAAGGATGGCAGGCCACCTGTAAGAGAACAAAAGCAGGCCTCAGGTGAAGGCTTTTGGATGGCGGATGTCGAGGTGCCGGGGCGGGCCTCTGACTCCCCCAGGGTGGATTCCCTCCTGTCGGTCTGTGCGGGCGGTGAATGGCTTGGTGACGGCACACGCCCGCACGGTTGTGCCCAGATCCAACTCGCTCACCAGGGGCGGTGTGGGTGCACAGGACCTGAGCTCTGCAAGCCCCCCCCGTATCGATGCATTCCCGCTTGGCCTCGTTCAGCATCTGCTCCAGCTCCTTCCCCGCAATTTTGTGGGTGTCAGTCAGGTGCCGATCTAACCTGGCCGGCTGGATTTTGTCACATACAGTGCAATTCAAGCAGCCCTTGAACCTCCCGCTAGCGAGAGTGAGGAGGAGCGCCAGCTCTTCCTTGTTTTCCATCCGGTGTCTGCGTGTGAGGTGATGGGTCATGACCGTGAACGTGTGTCCGCAGATCGGGCATTCTCTCTGCAAAAGTAAGGCGTAAAAACCTTCACTTTGAGCAGAGAAATTACCAGCGAAGAGACATGACATGTGGTTACTCACCATGCTGGAGGCCAGGCATGCCGATTGTCTGATCACGTGTGCGCACACAAAGTGGCGTCTGACTTGGTTCCGGGGAGGGGGAAGGCGGAGCTGCGGTCCAGCTATACAATAAGCTGCACCTGGCTCCTCCAGCGTTGACACATCGCCTGTCGATCCCAGAGTAAATCCCTAACCATAATCCTAGTGCTATTCCTAACCCTAGCTCTGTTTGTAAATTTAACACTTGTCGGAGTGCTAACCCCATGTGACATTTTGAAATCAGCCCCAAACCTAATCCCTACTGTAATTTCGCACCTACATGTAATCATTTTTCTTATCCTAATGCATAACCCTAACGCCTAACCCTAGTGCTATTCTTAACACTAGCTCTGCTTGTAAATTTAAACCTTGTCCCAGTGCTAACCCCATGTGACATCTTTAAAGGCAACTCATTATAATGATTATAAACAGACATTTCTACCAAAAAGTATACTTCATAATATGTGGGAACATACAGTCAATCACAATTTCTCAAGAAAACATATGAGTATTTTAACTTGGAAGGCTCCACCTGTACAATCATGAAGTCGTGGATTTAGGTACTGCTTCACACTGAAAGGGCGTTTCCAGCACTCCACTGATTGGGAACAGACAGTAAATCACATTTTCTTAAGAAAAAAATATGACTACTTCAGTATGGGTGACTACATATTTACAATCATGAAGTCGTGGATTTAGGCGCTGCTCCACACTGAAAAGGCGATTCCAACACTCCACTGATTGGGAACAGAGAGTAAATCACATTTTCTTAAGAAAAAATATGACTACTTTAACTTCAGTGACTAAACCTGTACAATCATGATGTCGTGGATTTAGGCGCTTCTTCACACTGAAAAGGCGTTTCCAGCACTCCACAAGCGCTCAGACGCTTTAGAACGGCTGGAAACGATATGCAGTATTGTCTAAAAGTGAACTCATTGTAATGATTATAAATAGACATTTCTGACATGATATATCCTTAATATGTGTGGGAACAATAAGTAAATCACATTTTCGTAAGAAAAAATATGACTACTTCAATATGGGTGACAACATGATTATGAAGTTGTGGATTTAGGCGCTTCTTCACACTGAAAAGGCGTTTCCAGCACTCGACAAGCGCTCAGACGCTTTAGAAAGGCTGGGAACGCTATTCAGTATTGTCTAAAAGTGAAATCATTATCATGATCACAATCAGACATTTCTGCCCTAAAATATTGTTTATATGTGTGGGAACAGACAGTAAATCACATTTTCTTAAGAAAAAATATGACTACTTCAGTGTGGTTGACTATATGTTTACAATCATGATGTCGTAGATTTAGGCGCTTCTTCACACTAAAAAGGCGTTTCCAGCACTCCACAAGCGCTCGGACGCTTTAGAAAGGCTGGAAAAGCTATGCAGTATTGTCATAACATGAACTCATTACAAAATGATGAATAGACATATCCGCCATAAAATATGCTTCATTTGATTAGAATCAGAGTGTAAATCACATTTTCTTAAGAAAAAAATAGAACCACTTTAACTTGGGTGACTAAACCTGTACAATCATGATGTCGTGGATTTAGGCGCTTCTTCACACTGAAAAGGCGTTTCCAGCACTCCACAAGCGCTCAGACGCTTTAGAAAGGCTGGAAACGCTATGCAGTATCTTCTTAACGTGAAATCATAGTAATGTTCATGAAGAGACATTTCTGCCATGATATCTCCTTAATATGTGTGGGAACAATAAGTAAATCACATTTTCTTAAGAAAAATTCAAAAGACATTTTGCTTCTATGGCCCAACAACTCCAGCCTCCCATTCCTATATTAAGGTAACACTTCTTAAGGGTTTTTTTAATAGAGAATGGGCCCATGACCTTTGACTCAAAGCTCAGATGAAAGGTTTTTTTAAGAAAAGTCTGAGTCATGATTACTACGTCGCCTCGCCACAGTTTTAAGTCCCTATTCTATTTTAATAGGATTGAGGCCTCTGGGCCTGTGTTTAAGAGCTCATGTCCCATCTTACTCTTGCAAAATGAAATGGCTCATACTGGGTATTGGCTCAGAGATTTCATTGCAGTTTCTTTTCATCATTGGCATCAGTTCAGAAGTGCATTTAAAAGACCCCAGGCTTTGGCCTCCAAATTACCATTCAAATATTTGAGTTCCTATACTAAGATGTTGGTCTTGGCCTTGTTTAAAGGGTTTTTGGGTTTGTGATATGACCTTTGCATGGGTGTTAGGTGTTTCATTTCACCATTATTGTCCATGTCTTTAGGTTTTGTTCATCATTAGTGGGCTATGGACCAGAGTCTTTGAACACAAATCCTAGACTTAAATCTTTCATAGCTAAAGAAGAGAAACTTGAGAACGAGACACTGGGCCTGAGCGTCAGAGAACCCAACAAATGGTCTTGGTAGTGTTCTAAGCATTTTAAGTTGGGGGACATGATGTTAGGCCTTGGCTCCTGTTCAAATTTTTAATGCCTGGACACTAAATGTCATTGTCATGGGTACTTGTTCTTTTTCTTGACCTTACTAGTTTCATTGCAATTTCTTGTCAACTGTGAAGAATAGTCAAGGATTTATTATATTCTCTGCCCTCTATTATTGGTTTTACTTCCTGTGCCCTTGGCCTCTGCCTCAGAATCATGTCCCACATTTTATTCTGTCAGGGTAAAATAGCAGAGAATTGAGAATGAGAATATTCACCTGGACATGAGAAGGGGTCTTAGCCTTCCCAAAGAACTTTATTTTCTATAATCTAAGGTGTTTTATGTTGGCGAGAAGACACAGGGCTGAGGACTCCGAGCTCCCCTTAATCATTTCATTCTTTTCAATCTAAATGGCATGGTCATTTGTATCAGATCATAGCCCAAATTTCAGAGCTGAATTCATCATTTTTTTTTTTTCAAATTTCTGAACAGTTTGGGATTTTGGTTCTATTGCCCAACAACTCCAGCCTCCCATTCCTATATTATAGTAACACTTCTTAAGGGTTTTTTAATAGAGAATGGGCCCATGACCTTTGACTCAAAGCTCAGATGAAATGTTTTTTTAAGAAAAGTCTGAGTCATGATTACTACGTAACCTCTCCACAGTTTTAAGTCCCTATTCTATTTTAATAGGATTGAGGCCTCTGGGCCTGTGTTTAAGAGCTCATGTCCCATCTTACTCTTGCAAAATGAAATGGCTCATACTGGGTATTGGCTCAGAGATTTCATTGCAGTTTCTGTTCATCATTGGCATCAGTTCAGAAGTGCATTTAAAGGACCCCAGGCTTTGGCCTCCAAATTACTATTCATATATTTGAGTTCCTATACTAAGATGTTGGTCTTGGCCTTATTTAAAGAGTTTTTGGGTTTGTGATATGACCTTTGCATGGGTGTTAGGTGTTTCATTTCACCATTATTGTCCATGTCTTTAGGTTTTGTTCATCATTAGTGGGCTATGGACCAGAGTCTTTGAACACAAATCCTAGACTTTAATCTTTCATAGCTAAAGAAGAGAATCTTGAGAACGAGACACTGGGCCTGAGCGTCAGAGAACCCAACAAATGATCTTGGTAGTGTTCTAAGCATTTTAAGTTGGGGGACATGATGTTAGGCCTTGGCTCCTGTTCAAATTTTTAATGCCTGGACACTAAATGTCATTGTCATGGGTACTTGTTCTTTTTCTTGGCCTTACTAGTTTCATTGCAATTTCTTGTCAACTGTGAAGAATAGTCAAGGATGTATTATATTCTCTGCCCTCTATTATTGGTTTTACTTCCTGTGCCCTTGGCCTCTGCCTCAGAATCATGTCCCACATTTTATTCTGTCGGGGTAAAATAGCAGAGAAATGACAATAGTCACCTGGACATGAGAAAGGGTCTTAGCCTTCCCAAAGAACTTTATTTTCTATAATCTAAGGTGTTTTATGTTGGCGAGAAGACACAGGGCCGAGGACTCCGAGCTCCTTTTACTCATTTCATTCTTTTCAATTTAAATGACATGGTCATTTGTATCAGATCATAGCCTGAATTTCAGAGCTGAATTCATCATTTTTGTTTCAAATTTCTGAACAGTTTGGGATTTTGGTTCTATGGCCCAACAACTCCAGCCTCCCATTCCTATATTAAAGTAACACTTCTTAAGGGATTTTTAATAGAGAATGGGCCCATGACCTTTGACTCAAAGCTCAGATGAAATGTTTTTTTAAGAAAAGTCTGAGTCATGATTACTACGTCGCCTCTGCACAATTTTAAGTCCCTATTCTTTTTTAATACGATTGAGGTCTCTGGGCCTGTGTTTAAGAGCTCATGTCCCATCTTACTCTTGCAAAATGAAATGGCTCATACTGGGTATTGGCTCAGAGATTTCATTGCAGTTTCTTTTCATCATTGGCATCAGTTCAGAAGTGCATGTAAAAGGACCCCAGGCTTTGGCCTCCAAATTACCATTCAAATATTTGAGTTCCTATACTAAGATGTTGGTCTTGGCCTTGTTTAAAGGGTTTTTGGGTTTGTGATATGACCTTTGCATGGGTGTTAGGTGTTTCATTTCACCATTATTGTCCATGTCTTTAGGTTTTGTTCATCATTAGTGGGCTATGGACCAGAGTCTTTGAACACAAATCCGAGACTTCAATCTTTAATAGCTAAAGAAGAGAATCTTGAGAACGAGACACTGGGCCTGAGCGTCAGAGAACCCAACAAATGATCTTGGTAGTGTTCTAAGCATTTTAAGTTGGGGGACATGATGTTAGGCCTTGGCTCCTGTTCAAATTTTTTAATGTCTGGACACTAAATGTCATGGTCATGGGTACTTGTTCTTTTTCTTGACCTTACTAGTTTCATTGCAATTTCTTGTCAACTGTGGAGAATAGTCAAGGATTTATTATATTCTCTGCCCTCTATTATTGGTTTTACTTCCTGTGCCCTTGGCCTGTGCCTTAAGAATCATGTCCCACATTTTATTCTGTTGGGGTAAAATGGCAGAGAAGTGAGAATGAGAATAGTCACCTGGACATGAGAAAGGGTCTTAGCCTTCCCAAAGAACTTTATTTTCTATAATCTAAGGTGTTTTTATAAGGTGTTTTGTGGCGAGAAGACACAGGGCCGAGGACTCCGAGCTCCCGTTACTCATTTCATTCTTTTCAATCTAAATGGCATGGTCATTTGTATCAGATCATAGCCTGAATTTCAGAGCTGAATTCATCAATTTTGTTTCAAATTTCTGAACAGTTTGGGATTTTGGTTCTATGGCCCAACAACTCCAGCCTCCCATTCCTATATTATAGTAACACTTCTTAAGGATTTTTAAATAGAGAATGGGCCCATGACCTTTGACTCAAAGCTCAGATGAAAGGTTTTTTTTAAGAAACGTCTGAGTCATGATTACTACGTAACCTTGCCACAGTTTTAAGTCCCTATTCTATTTTAATAGGATTGAGGCCTCTGGGCCTGTGTTTAAGAGCTCATGTCCCATCTTACGCTTGCAAAAAATGAAATGGCTCATACTGGGTATTGGCTCAGAGATTTCATTGCAGTTTCTTTTCATCATTGGCATCAGTTCAGAAGTGCATTTAAAAGACCCCAGGCTTTGGCCTCCAAATTACCATTCAAATATTTGAGTTCCTATACTAAGCGGTTGGTTGATTTTTTTTCTTTATCGTCCAAATGTCTGGCTCATTATGCTGGACCTTTGCATTGGTGTTAGGTGTTTCATTTCAACATTTTTGTCCACAGAGAGCTCCTGTCAAAAATTTTTATTCACTGCAGTTGAAATGTCTGGCTTATACTATTGGACATTTGCATGGTTGTTACGTCTTTCATTTCAAAATTATTGTCTCTTATAGACAAGCAGTATTCTCGGAACTTGACGATATTACAATGATTATAAACATGCATTGCTGCCAAAAAATTCCCATCTTCTCCAACGAAACTTAAATAATATGACATTTTGTTTAGACATTGCAGTCAAGAATTACCCTAGGTGACTTAGCCTGTACAATCATGGTATTATGGTGTCAGTGGTTTATTTACACTGAAAATGCGTTTACTGCACTCCACAAGCTATCAAACGCTCTAGAAAGGCTAGCATCTCTCTTAACGCGGACATTTTAACGATTATGACATTATGATTATGTCCGCCACAAAACACATTTTATATGTCGAGGTACTTGACGGTAATTCACATTTTCATTAGAAAGAATGATTGAATGATTTCACACATCTAGTGACACAAGTAAACTTTTTACTTGTGTCACTAGATGTGTGAAATCATTCAATCTTGGTTTCAGTCGGTTGTTTTCACTGAAAAGGCGTTCACTGCACACCACAAGCGCTCAAACGCTTTAGAAAGGCTAGAAGCGCTGTACAGGAGTGTCTTAACGCGAAGCCATTATAATTAACTTGAAACGACATTTCTGCCGTAAAAATACTTTAAATGTAAACGTACGGACTGTAAATGACATTTTAATGAGAAAGAACAGTTAAGCGTTTACGTTTGTGACTAGATCTGTGCAATCATTCAATCTTGGTTTTAGGCGTTCGTTTTCACTGAAAAGGCGTTCACTGCACTCCCCAAGCGCTCAAACGCTTTCCAAGGGCTAGAAGTGCTACACAGGATCCTCTTCACGCGATGACATTATGAGGATTATGAACAGACATTTCTGCCATATAACACATTTAATATATATGTAATATATATTATTATATAGAAAAAGGTATTGACAGAAATCCCATTTTCATGTGAAAGAACAATAAAGCGTTTAATTGTATAATACAGTTTATGCAATCATTCAATCTGGGTGTTAGGCGTTTTTTTTCATACCAAAGCGTTTACTTATGTGACTACTTTAACATGGGTGACAAAACCAATAATGAAGTCGTGGATTTAGGTGCTTCTTCACACTGAAACGCCTTTTCAAATCCACAAGCTCCCAGACGCTTTAGAAAGGCTGGAAACGATATGCAGTATCTTCTTAACGTGAACTCGTAGTAATGTTTATGAACAGACGTTTCGGCCGTGATATATTTTTAATATGTGTGGGAACAGACAGTAAATCACATTTTCTTAAGAAAAAATTTGACTTCTTTAACTTGGGTGACTAAACCTGTACAATCATGATGTCGTGGATTTAGGCGCTTCTTCACACTGAAAAGGCGTTTCCAGCACTCAACAAGCGTTCAGACGCTTTAGAAAGGCTGGAAACGATATGTACTATTGTCTAGAAGTGAAATTATTATCAAGATCCCAGTCAGACATTTCTGCCCTAAAATATCGATTATATG